>NC_061512.1:161088149-161339593 GCF_022539505.1 Lolium rigidum
GCAATGCAAAAGCTAGGGGCAACGGTTGTGTCTTTGGTGTGAGTTGTCGGTTTGCAATGAATTCCCGAGAAGCATGGGCGTTGGGCATTATATTGGCTTCTATTGATCAAGTGTGAAGAGCTTGTCTTGGGTAGTGTACTAAAACTTCTGTGATGAATATATGTGAAGAGCACGAGCTAATGTATGCGTTGTGGACGAGTGATGGGTTTTCTTTTGCACGAACTGTTGTCCAGTGAACAAACTGATGACAAAGATGCAACGTCAATGGTCAGGGCTGCCTCTTTTGTGCGCCTTGGTGACGGCAAACTAGCCAAGTTTTGGACAGACAAGTGGCTATCGGGCAAGCGCGCTATTGTTGATGCTTATCCCTTGCTGGCCTCCTTCGTTAAAAAATCAGACCTAACAGTGGCGCAGGCGATGGCTTGAAATAGGTGGATTAAGGATATTAAGGGTGGCGTATCCACGGCTGCGCTAGACCAATACCTTAGCCTCGCTGCAGCAAGTTCAATTACGTGAGGGAGCTGCAGATACTTTGATCTGGTGCCACTTCAAGGATGGCTGTTTTTGAACAAACAGTGCTTACAGCCTGTTCTTTGCGGCTAATAGAAGCTTCCCCTGCGCGAGACCGATCTGGAAATCCAAGGCTCCGTCTCGTTGCAAGTTTTTTATGTGGTTGGTGGTGCACCAGAGGCGGACAATCTCCAGCGCCGCGGATGGCCTAATGCTGCCTCATGCCAGTTGTGTTGGGTGCTGAAACCTGTGCTCACCTGTTCGTCCATTGCAGGTTCACCTCTACGGTCTGGCGCAAACTTAGAACCTGGTCGGCAGCAACCTTCCGTGCCCCCGGTCCGAGCTTCCACACCATAGAGGACTGGTGGCTTAAAGCGAGGAAACAGGTGCCCAAGCCGCTGCGGCGTGACTTTGACACCGTTGTCATCCTGGTGCATTGGAAGATTTGGAAGGAAAGAAACGCAAGAATTTTTGAGGGCGCGCAACACTCAGCTGAGGAGGTTTTTGACGGCATCAGGGACGACATCGCTATCTGGAGATCTGCTGGCCTGATCATTGCCACTGAGTAGTTGTATTGCAGTCTTCTTCCTTGTTGCCTATGGCTGTGTCATGTTTCTCTCTTTCTAGCAAGGGGAGTTTGGCTGGACGAGCGGTAGCAATCTGAGGCTGCAGCTGCTATAGATCTGTAGATGGTGTTGTTTTACCATTGGTATGCTGTAGCTTTGTAGTTTTAGTAGCTGTTGGCTACTCTTTCTGCAGCCCAGGCCTGTCTGGTTGCTGCATTTTTGCTGCATTGCTCTGCCTCGGAGCTGACCGCAGCTTGCTGGCCCGGCAATCGCGGTGGAAGCCGCCTGGTGCGTCGGCTGCCACGGTAGCATCGCCGCCGACGGCCCGTAGGTACCGGCCAGGAAGAGGCGGATCTCCTGGACAGCAGCGGTGAGTGGTGAGATCGCGGATTGCTCCGGCGATCTCCTCCGGGGTGAGGGCGACGGGAAGCGGCGCGGTGGAGGTGGCCGGCACCGGCCTGGGAGGGGCACCGGTGGTGGTGGCTAGTGGTGGTGGGATGTCTGGACATGATCGAACCCGGAAAGCTGATACCAAATGTTATGGTGCTGCTAGAGGGATGACGCGAGAGGGCCGGCCGGGGGCCTTGCCCACGGCCGGTGGCAAGAGGGAAGGGATTTCCTTCTTAATTCTTGCTTCATTAGATTGATACGCCTTCTCTACTTATATAGAGAGGTTTACTTGACCCTAAGCAAGCGATCCTTATCTCTAATTAACCCTTAAACTAATGGGCTATAGTCAGGCCCATGACGTACTCTAACAACTTCTTTCTTCGTAATAAAGATCGGCCTGAGACCTTTCGATAATTGATTAATACACTGAGCAGTAAATCCCAAGCGTATGGCGTTCCTTAGATGTTCGGTAATGTGAACAAAGGATTTTTCACAAACTGTAACTTGCTAACCAACACTCCTTCTATCCTGGCGTGTATCTTATGGATCTGCCTCTTTTCTATTTCCTGATACGTCGCCATCCATACCTATTTACATATCGTCCTTTTTCCCTCCTTAGATAATGATGACATTTTTGTTTTTCGTGAACTAACTTATTATTTGATCAATAATAATCCCTCCATCCTACTAAAAGTGTCTAGATGTATCAATAGTAGGTAGATACATCTAAATTTTGATAAAATTGATATATTTTTGGTGAAACGGAGGGAGTACATAAGAAATGTGTTGTGAAAATTACACAACTGAAAAGAAAAATGAAAACGAATTCAATGGTTTAATTTCTTAGTACATGATATCCATATTTTGTTGATTGAATTGATGGTCCTATTTGGATACAAATAGAGACCAGGAAAGCAATATACTAGTAACGAATAGTTTATCCAAAGAGCTAATGCTGAATAATGTTACATCCGTTTCTTTTACAATATTTAGTAGTCATAAGAAAAATGAAATAAAGCATCTCTCTGATTGTCTTTAAAGTTTAAAATGAAATCATACACTTTCTTGGGATGGTTGACCTGGCATTGTGGGCGGGTACTTGTCTCTGTCAATCTTGAGGATGCCAGCGTGAGATAGGAGAGCCCAGACATGGGTTAGAAATTCACCGCCTTTTGCAAGGCATTCCATGTGCTTGTTGACATTGTCTGACGGCGCGATGTAGATGATCTTCTCAGCCCAAAAATCAGCCATCAACTTCCAACGCAGAGCGCTATCATCCATGCGCTCCAGCTGCCTACCAAGCTTGACGCCTCTACGGAAGATGGTGTCATCCTCCTCTAATTCGTATCTCTCTTCTAAATCATGCATAGCCTTGTACTTTTCGCTCACGGAAGAAAGGGACCCAACAGCTTCACGTACCTCTTTCATCATCCTAGCAATGCCTAACTCTGCATCCACATACCCATGGAGTAGTTCTGGGGCATAGTCTATCAGATAGGCACAATATCTTGATAAGGTTACTGCAATTTCTTGGTCGCATGCTGCCGCTGTCTGTAGCTCCTCCTGAGAAGTCTTGGTATCTGTTTTCCGTGCGTTAGATTGCGCAATTTCACAATAATCAGTAGCCATGTGCCAAACTAAAATGATCTCTATCTCAGTTGGGCCCCTTAGTGCCCAAGAGAACTGCTCAAGCACTCTATTCATTACTAGTGATGCTTCTCCATTAGTTATGCACCCATTGCTTGCTTTCAGGGACTTCGCAATTGCTATCTTCAGTTTGTTAGTCAAGTAGACGGATGGTCTCTTTTTCCCAAAAGCAAGCTGGTAGGCCAGCTTAACTGGATTCTTGACGGGCTCAATGACATTTCGGAGGTTGCTGGCAAATGAATTGCACTCTGAAATCACTGAGCACTGCCCCATTTTATTACTCCAATATTTGAATATGGTAAACCTGCTGACAAGCCTCAGAAATAACTCAATGCTTCCCAGACGTGGACTACTGATGTATTTGCAAACAAGTGACACCTTCAGACAATCTGACGCCAAATAGAATGAAGCTTGGAGTAGTTCGACGAAAACAATCGTGCTCAGAACTAGCAGGGTGATGATGGTGTCAGTTGCTTTGGGGTGAACTTCAATGACAGCAGACGGCGTCTCAATAGTGAGTGAGCCTGAAAGCACATATGCTCCAATAAACAGAATGAGTATTATCCTTCCGAGCATCATTACGAACAGAGACGTCTGCTGCTTCCGTATAACGTAATACGTGGTGAAGAAGTAATCGTGTAGGAAACCCAACTCAACCTCGACAATCTTGAACGCCCTTTCATACCTATCTTCGGCCGACAGCAATCCCTTGAACACAAAATCATGCGTTTCGGGGAGGCCTGCCTCAGCGCATTCCATTCCGAAATACCTCCGTCGCAGCAGCTTGAACAGGGCATATGACAGGCACAGATCTTTCAGTCGAGCACCGCTACCTGAGGCGCTCAAGAGCTTGCCCTCGAACTGCCAGATCGTGTCCACAGTGATTGTAAGGCCTGCCATGTCTTCTCCATCGGCACATCGAAGAACAAAGCGTTGGCAACGAACTGGGTAGCTGTACCCCTTCATGCTCACCGGGTCACATTCAGAAGATCGACATCCGGCGGCGGCCTTCTTCTTCATGAACTCAGTTATTGCTCGGCTAGGATTGGCCTTGCAAACAACCCAGCATGAGATAACTTTGACTATATGTGTGATGAAGACAAGAAAGTTGAGGATTATGATGACAGATGTAGCGTTGTTTTTTCTAGCCTGACCATCACGATGTGCAAGATTCCTTGACTTAAAGCTGTCCTTGAGGGCATACGGGAACAACAGACCGAGAGTCAAACCTGAGTAGAGCGAGTACTGGAACAGCTCGAAGAGGTGACGCTTCCACTGCTTGTTGTCGTCGAGGTCGAAAGCCTTGACGGCCGTCGTGCTCCCGGCCACCAGGAACAGCGACACGGCCCACACGGGGTACAGTGCGTTCTTCACGGGGGAGCTCTGCATCATGCCCAACGTGTAGGTGACCGCCGGGAACGACAGCGTGTACGCCAGCCAAGAACCCATCTGGACGAAAGCGCTCTTGGACTGCCGTCTGAATGAGCCGAGGATGAGCTGCAGGAGTAGAAGCATCACCGCGGCAACCACGAAGGCCTCGATCTGGACCACTATCCTCCGTGGGTTGCTTACCCACGGCGACAGAGCCTCCAGTGCCTTTGTTATGTTCACTGATTCTTGCTGCCCGGCACCGTCACCGGCCCCTTCATCCATGGATCAGGACTATACTACCTTCTGAATTATTTTCTGATTTTGTGTCTAATTGGTTCGATACATACAATGATACAAGCTCTCTGGTTTTTGCCTCCTCGCTCTCGGTGTCACGTTTGACCAAACTCACTGGTTTCGAAGTTTCAAGGAGCAAGCGGCAATAATTAATGGTGGCCTACAGAGAGATCACTGCTATAAAATAAGGATGAATGAACCACATCTAGTATTACTATATTTGGTGTTTTGGAACATGGGAGCATATGCTCTCTCTATTTTAAAACGCATCTTACACGCATTAAAAAAAATAGAAAATGAAATAAAAAAATTGCACGTACATTTCACATACTACGCACTCACAAAGTTGTATCCACATTTTTCCGAAATATTCTACCGTAGGGGAGCCCACAAGTCCTTTATTAACCCCCAACAAAGTATTTACAAACTATCTGCAGAAGGAAAAAAGAAATAAGAAAATTGTCTAAGCCATGATGACAAAATTGAGACTGCATATTTCTTCACCCTATGCTTAAGAAGGGTGACTTCAACGTCAAACCCTGCTTTACATGGCCTGAATGGGGTCCGAGTGCCTTCAAAAAATATATTATTCATTGGCTTCCAAATATGCTAACAAAGCATCAATGATAACCTCCACGAAATAATGGTCAGAGAAACTTTCTTAGAGCATCACTAGTAGTACCCCTAAACCCTTAAATCTTCAAAGCATTTTAAGGGCTGAGAATTGTTGTCACTTTTGAGGGGTGAAAAACAGGGGCAAAGACTAGAACCCTCAAACCCTCAAACTTTCAAGGATTCGAGGGTTCTAGTCTTTGCCGCAACCCTCAAACCCTCAAACATTATTTGACATATCACAATTATCACTAGAAAAACGCATTCAACCATGAAACAAACTAGGACATGAAAGATCATTGATGCATGGTTTAATAGTTGCAATAGACGTCCTCTATGTGTTGCCAATATCGTTTACCGGTTTGATCGGTACCGGTGCTTGCATCCATCCCCACAGCGGCCCAAGCATGAACCAAGAGAATGTCTTCGGCCATGCTATAGTTTGTCGCGCGCATGGCGGTGGAACGGGCGGCGGTGGTTGCATCTATCTCGGTCACCTCATCCTCATCTTCCTCTTCCTCCTCCTCCTCCTCCTCTTCCTCCAATTCATCACCAAACCCAAAGGGCTCGAGAGTAGGAGCCCCGAGGTCCACCTCCGCGTCTTCGAGAAGCCACGTGAACGATGGTACCGGTGCGGACATTACATCGAGCACCTCGCGTACGACAGTTGGAGGAGCGGCGATTGTGGGCACCGGCGCGGCCTTTTTCCGCGCGGTGGTCTTCTTGAGGGCGGGCTTGGTGACCGTAGGTTTCTTTGGCCCAAGCGTCGCCTTCTTTCGACGGGCCTTGGTGGTGGGCGGCGGGGCGAAGGGCGGGGCAGGGGTGACGGGCGGGGCCGGGGCGGTGGCGGGCTGCGGCTGGACGACGTGCTGCCCAACACGCCGCCGTTTCGCACCGACGTGCGTGGCGGCGACCACCGCGGCCACCTCCGCACCGGACCGGACGGGCGGGGCCGCGAGGGAGGTGGCGGGGCCGGCTGCGGTGACCCAGCATACCACTGCATGTTGTAGTATACAAGTCGTTGATATGATCTTCATGAAGGGACTTATTCACAAATATCACATCCCTCGGAGTGGTACAACAGAAACATTGGAGGTCATAACACTCCAGATTATATTACAAACATGGTCTTAACAAGTTGGTATTCTCACAGGTCCGATGAGAACACCTTATGATACTAATATAAAATTCTTACAACTCAACATAAAATCCAAACTGAGCTCAACAACTTATTTGAGTATGCCACTACGCTGCTCGGCTCTAAGTTGTCTAGGGTAAGACACTACTCCTCCGCCTCATTGTTGTCAGCTCCGTAGACTATCCCATAGTCCACACCTTCCACTCCTCCAGACAGATCAGGTTCCTAGTAGACCTGTTTGTAGCCTCCTTCCGGTGCTCCGTCGTTGGCCTCCACTTCATTGTCACAGTCTAGCAAGGGTGTCGAAAGAAAGTGAGTACAGAGGTACTCAACAAGTTAAAAAGAGAAAAAGGTGTATGATGCACTAGCTACGACCATTGATCAGAAAATCTCAGGTCAATGCATGTTTCACAAAGATTTCTTCAAAAGGTTTATTTTATATTGAAAACTATGCCCGCCAGTCTTCACAGGTTGACCAGAACTTCATGGAGTTCCTTTCCTGCCGCATTCGTAGTTCCCTTCCCGGAACTGGGAGTGACAAGCCACAATTTAATACACTCTGCAGAGGTGCATTACTTTTCCCGTAAGAGAACTTATCCTTGTTGCCAACCGGGCGTACTTTCCCGTCCACACTTCCTTGGTGTGAGGCCCGACATAAGAACCAAGCCAATCATTGCCTTCTCCGCGACCCCGCAGACCCACCCTTTTGTAAGTATGTCCTGCCTTTTATCTATGGGTAGACCGACCTAGGCATTTGTTCTCACCTATACCATTAAGGTAGACCGTTCCGAACAATTCATATGCCCTGCCCTATACACCATAGACAGACCGACCCGGACAACCCTTACAATCCATCATAGACCTTTAATAAGTCTGCCCTCTCCTATATCTAATGGTAGACCGTTACGGACCACTGTCCTCACCTTTACCAATAGATAGACCGATACAGGCAACCCTTATCACTAGTCCGTTGATATGCGAGAGGGAAAAGATACAACTGACTTCTCCAGAGCCATTATAGATCTCATGGTTAACGCGAAATGTACGGCGCTAGAATCACTAGATGGCATTGGTGATTAGTCCTAAATGATTAGACCCCTTGCAATGGAACCTCCACCATCAACACATACCATGGTTCCATTGCCAGCCACATAGTCATATTCATAATTGGAAAAGTAACATTTTATTTTCAATGCAGTAGTGATAAGTATATAGCTTTGTGAGTAAATTGATAGAACATAATCAAGATGGCATGAGCAAGAGTGAACTTTCCTGGTGATTGCGAGATAGTGCAGTTCGATGCGTTGTATGGAACCTGGACCCCGGGTTCTGTAAAGAAGCATCATTGTCTAGAAAGGACAATGTTATAAAATCCAAATGATGCATGCATGGGTGCATTATTTTATGTTGAATCCCTTTTCCCGAAGTACTTGTTAAATTTGAATGATTATGATTTGATTTGGAATATTTATGCCTTAGGCAGTAATTTTTAATCCTTTTATATGATTTTCTGATAAAAGAAAAAGGTTTAGGATTAATAGAATTTCATTTGGAAAATATTAACCTTAAATAAAAAGTTTAATAATAAAGAATACTTCTCCTTTTTGGAAATATGGAATTTTGGAAATATTGAAGTTATATTGAAATTCTCCTTGAATTTATATATTCAAGAAAATTACAAATTTGAATTTCCACTTTTAAATTCATATTCAAAATTCTTAAATTTGAATTATCTTTGTTTATTGCATTTCACATTTTACTTTGGTTAAGGAATATTTTATGTAAGTGTTTCATATTTTCTTGAATTTTTGGAGGTTTATATAATTTGTTTGGAGTTTTACAAAATTCAGGGGTTATTTGAAATTATGAAATTACTTAAATACCCCTGGCCCATTTAAATGAGCCAATTGGGCCCATTTGGGTCGGCCCACTTGGCTGAGCCAAACCCCCTCGGTGGGGTCTGACCCAGTCGGCCCACCCACTCATCTCTCTCTCTCTCTCTCTCTCTCTCTCTCTCTCTCTCTCTCTCTCTCGCGTAACCTAACCCTAACGCGTAGACGACTGCGAGGCGATTGCGTCGCCGCCATAGCCGCCACCACGCTCCGGTCGCCCTTACCTCGCCACCGACACCGCCTGAACCGCCGTGTGAAGATCTACCGATCTGTCTGCACGGTTTCGCCGAATCCTTCCTCTTCCTCCAGATCGCCACCCTGCACGATTTGGAGGCAAATCGCCTCCGGCGATAGGTGGTCTCCGGCGAGCTGTGGGCCTCGTCGTCGATGCTGGCGTCCTCTTGGGACTGACATGGCGCGGGTGTTGCTTCGGCAGCGACTGTGCCATCATCCCTAGGGTGTTGCGCGGTTCGTGGAGATCATCGGCGTAACGCCGGCGTCCTCCCGGTCTGGACTTGCAGTTGCTACGGTCGCGTGGGCACTGCCTCACCATGCCGTAGCTCCTGCTTCCAGGCGCGGGTAAGTTCTCCTGCTCCTCCTCCCTCTCATCTCCATGCCTGTGCGCCTCCATTCTACTATCCTTCTTCTTCCTCTTGCCCCCAAGCTTCCTGATGATCCTAGGATCATGCAGGACCTTGTTGTGGATTCTATTGCATCGAATCCTTCCTCAACACAAGCCCTGACCAACCCAAACCCATACTGGTCACAAGCCAATGTTATATGCTTGTTGTCCATGGCCATGGTTGCCTTTCTCCCTGGCTTCTGCCATGCTATGATTTGCTGTGCCATGCTCAATATGTTGCCTAGGCTTACTGGTGTCCTATTCTTGCTTGTCTAGGTTTACTGCTATGCATTTGCTTGCTGGTGATGCTTGTTGTCATGCTATGCTATTACCCTGGCTCTTGTGATGCTTATGATATGCTCATGTGTCTTGCTTATGATCCAATTGATCCATTGGATCATCAGATACTAGTGGCTAGCTCTTTGCATTGCTTGACTGTTGCTCTAGCCATTGGCTAGACATTCCAGACCTTGCTGGTTGCCAAATGATTAGCCTATGATGCTTATTGGGAATCATCTCTCACTCTGTATAGCTTGTGATGCTACTGGTGCTTTACCAGTGGCTTATGTGCATGCTTAGTGGTTAATTGAGTTACTTAAGCTTGTAGTAATGCTTGGTTAATTAGCTTTGGTAGCCAGATAGGCATTACTGAAGCAGTTGCTTCAGTAATCCTTCTGTGCATGTCATGTTGTTGCCATGTATTGATTTTTGTCAATTATCCTTGATGAACCATGTGTTGGTTATGATTCAATTGTATAAGTTGTTGCTTAAATAAATTCCAGTATTATTTTGGAATTGACAATCTTGTCGGAACCTCTATGGTGATGAAGACAATCTGCCTGTGTGGCTTTGTTTGCATGATGAGCTAGTATGTGACCTCAGTGGCTTGCTACTGCATCTGGTTGCATCCTATTTAGCTATTTTTTGGGTTTTATGAAAATATGAACAAACTCCATAGTTGGGAATCATCTAAATGAATGCCATGTGGATGCTTTTGATGAAAATGGGTGAATCTGATGGTTAAACACACCATAGGGTGCTAGGTTATCTAGTTGGCTACTGTTCTAGGGTTTTAGTAACATGGATAGCTATCACTTTAGCATATCGAGTGACTATCCTCTCTAGTTCTTGGTCTGGCCTCTTCTGCCTGGCATCACTTGGTAAATACCAAGTGATGATATACCCAGTGGAGCAATCTGCTCCACACCAAGTGTGTATGAGCATGCTTATGATGGATTTAGCATAAGATCCATACAGGTATGATGTATATCTTGCTCCAGCTCCTAGAAAGTGATTTTGTGTTGGTGAAGTGCTTCTGGATGGTTGATGTGATCACATCACTTCACCTCCTAGCTTCTGGTTGATCTACTCCTTAGGTCACGATGATCTATGGATGCTTGGTTGGTTTTGGTGGTTGGTTTCTCTGGATAAATGTATGAAAATACCTTGCTGATGGTTCTATGGATGTTCTTGCTATTCTTCCTTGATGAACCGATGGTTCATCCCTATCTCTATGCAATGTTCTATTTATAGCACCATAGGCTGGACTCCTTGGTCGACAGCTCATGTAGGTGTGTGTCGTGTGATGTCTTGTGCTCCACTCCTTGCTCCTGCTGGAGCACTGCTGCTGTGTTCCCCCTTGTCCTGAGTTGGGATTTGCTCCCTGCTTCCAAGCTTATCAGCTCCATTTTCACTTATTTTGCTTGCCAGGTGTCAATGACACTTGGTACTGGACAGATTCTTCCATTTGCTTCTGTTTTGCAGGTTTCAAGATGAATCAAGAATTGGAGAATGACAAGATGAAGATTTTAGTTTAGGATCAATTCAATTGACGTAGTTTTTTATTTTCTGTCCTTTATTATTCATCATTTTTTTAATTATGGATATTGTAATGACAATGTATCTATGTGTTCATATCAATAAAGATCAAGTATTGTTTTATGAGCTCTTTGTAAATTTTTGATATTCACTTGTAATTTATTTATATAAGTTTGATATTCTTTTGAATCATTTTGTATAGGTGAGATGTGTGCATGAATTATGAATTCATAATTCACTTATATATTGTTTATCTTATAATTCCTTTGTGTTATGAATTCAATTTAAAATACAATTCAAATCATTTCCCAAAACTATAAGTTTCAGAAGTCATGTTGAAATTCATCACACTCTCCTTGCCCTAGCCCTAATAGCAACGAGAGAGAAACCTCGATCCTTCTTAGGTTTTATACAATAAATTGCAAAAATTTCCACCATTTTGCGATGAAATGCACATGCCTTTTCTAGTTCTACCCTTCATTAGCCCTATGTTCTGGGATATTACAGATTTACAGCCTCCCCCCCTTAACAGAAACGTTGTCCCGAAGTTGTAGTTGAAGTACCTGAATAGCTCGGGATAAGATTTTCTGAGATCGTCTTCCTTTTCCCAAGTTGCTTCTCGCTCGGGGTGATGCTTCCATTGTGTCTTACAATACTTGATCGCTCTATTCCTTAGCTTTTTTCAATGTACTTCCAATATCTTCTCGGGTCTTTCAACATAGGTTAGGTCTGATTGCAGTTCTAACTCTTCATGTGAAACTGGGTCATCTGGTGCCTTCAGACATTACCGAAGATGAGATACATGAAATACATTATGAATCAAGCTCAACTGCTCAGGTGGTTCTAACTCAAAAGCTGTTTCCCGGTTCTGGCTGAGTATTTTGAATGGTCCTATATATCGAGGACTTAACTTTCCTTTTACTCCGAACCTCTTTAGTCCCTTCATCGGACTAACCTTTAAGTAAACCATATCTCCCACGTTGGGTTCCCATACTCTTCTCTTTTGGTCGGCATAACTCTTTTATCGACTTTGAGCTATCTTGAGTCTATCTCTGATGACCTCTATAACTCTTTGTCTCTCCTTAATGTAATCCGGTGTGCAAACTCTTTATTCTCGCCTGTTTCAAACTAACAGATTGGAGATCTGCACTTTCTTCCGTATAAGGCTTCATATGGTGCCATTTGGATACTGCCTTGATAACTGTTGTTGTATGAGAATTCTGCTAATGGTAAGTGATCCTCCCATGAGCCTCCAAAGTCTAGAGCACAAGCTCTAAGCATGTCTTCAAGTATCTGATTCGTTCTTTCCGTCTGTCCTCCGGTTTGTGGATGATATGCCGTGCTAAAATCCAATTTGGATCCTGGAGTTTCTTGGAGTTGCTTCCAAAATGCTGATGTGAAGATCGAACCTCGATCCGAGACTATCTTCTTTGGTAGTCCATGTTTACTAACTATCTCTTTAACATAGATATCCACAAGCTTTTCTGAAGTATCTTTCTGGTTTACCGCTAGAAAATGAGCACTCTTGGTAAGTCTATCAACAATTACCCATATCATATCCTTTCTTTTACTAGTCATTGGTAGACCAGTAACAAAATCCATTCCAATTTCATCCCATTTCCATTCTGTAATATCTAAGGGTTTATGTAATCCAGCAGGACTCTGATGTTCTGCTTTCACTCGCTGACATGTATGGCATTCCGAAACATACTTGGCTATCTCCCTTTTCATGTTGTTCCACCAGAACATTTCTTTCAAGTCCATATACATCTTGGTACTTCCTGGATGTATTGAGTAAGGTGTTTCATGAGCTTCCTTAAGTATGCTTGCTTTAACTTCCGGATCATCGGGTACACATATCCTCTTTTGGAAGTATAATGAATCAAAATCTCCTACATGAAATTCTGATGGTTTTCCTTCCACTATCCTCTTGAATTCCTCTTGGATGAATTGATCATCAACTTGCTTTCGGATGATCTCATATTTTAAATCTGAATACATCTCATCCATGATCCTCAAGGTTGCGATACTTCCTACTGTATCACCTTGAATGAGTAAGATCTGGGCTTCTTCTAGTTCTTTCTGAAGTTCTTTTGGAATTTCCCATTCCGTAGGTTGGTTTTATGTACTTTTTCTACTTAAAGCATCTGCTACTACATTAGCTTTTCCTGGTGTATAATTGATCGTCAATTCATAATCCTTGATCAGCTCTAACCATTTCTTCTGTATCATGTTCAATTCCTTTTGAGTGAAGAAATACTTCAAACTCTTGTGGTCTGTATAAAGTTCGCATTTGGATCCATAAAGAAATTGCCTCCAACTCTTCAAATACACGACTGCCGCCAACTCTAAGTCATGTACTAGATAGTTATGTTCATGTGGCTTCAGTTGTCTTGATCCATAAGCTATTACTTTACGGTCTTGCATCATAACACATCCAAGTCCATTCTTGGAAGCGTTACAATATACCGTATAATCCTTTCCTGGTTCTGGAACTGCTAGTACTGGTGCTGTAGTCAACTTCTCTTTTAGTTTCTGAAAACTAGCTTCGCACTCATCAGTCCACACAAATGGGGTATTTTTCTTGAGTAACTTGGTCATTGGCCCTGCAATCTTTGAAAATCCCTCTATGAATCTTCGATAGTAACCTGCCATTCCAAGAAACCCTCTTATTTCCTTAGCATTTTTGGGTTTCGCCGAATCCTTCCTCCTCCTCCAGATGGCCACCCTGCCCGATTTGGAGGCAAATCGCCTCCGGCGATAGGTGGTCTCCGGTGAGCTGTGGGCCGGGCCTCGTCGTCGACGCTGGCGTACTCCCGGGACTGACCTGACGCGGGTGCTGCTTCCGCAGCGCCTATGCCGTCATCCCCAGGGTGTTGCGTGGTTCGTGGAGATCGTCGGCGTAACGCCGGCATCCTGCCTGGACTTGCAGTTGCTACGGCCGCGCGGGCACTGCCTCGCCATGTCGTAGCTCCTGCTACCAGGCGAAGGTAAGTTCTCATGCTCCTCCTCCCTCTCATATCCATGCCCGTGCGCCTCCATGCTACTGTCCTTCTTCTTCCTCTTTCCCCCAAGCTTCCTGATGATCCTAGGATCATGCAGGACCTTGCTGTGGACGCTATTTCATTGAATCCTTCCTCAACACAAGCCCTGACCAACCGAAACCCTTACTGGTCACTGGCCAATGTTATATGCTTGTTGTCTATGGCCATGGTTGCCCTTCTCCATGGCTTCTGCCATGCTATGCTTTGTTGTGCCATGCTCAATATGCTGCCTAGGCTTACTGGTGTCATATTCTTGCTTGTCTAGGTTCACTGCTATGCATTTTCTTGCTGGTGATGCTTGCTGTCATGCTATGCTATTACCCTGGTGATACGTCCCAAACGTATCTATAATTTTTGATGATCCATGCTTGTTTTGTTACAATTCTTATATGTTGTATGTGCACTTTTCCACAGTTTTTAGCATTTTCTGGGACTAACCTATTAACGCAGAGCCGCAGTGCCAGTTCCTGTTTTTGTGTTTCAGAAAAGTTGTACATGAAAGTTTCTCGGAATTGGCCGAAACAAAAGCCCAGAGTCTCATTTTTCCGGGATGAAGACGGAGCCAGAAGGACACGCGCACGAGAGCTGCCACGTGGCAGTACATAGGGCAGGAGTGTCCCCACCCTTGGTCGCGCCTGGCCCATGTACTGGCGCCTCGTCGCCTCGTTTTCTCCGCCCTTCCGCCTATTTATTCCTCGTATCGGGAAAACCCCAGGGACCGGATCCTCCATCCACGAAAAGTTCCGACGCCGCCGTCAACCAAACCTAGTTCGGGAGGGTTCTGCAGTCCATCCCGGCACACTGCCGGAGAGGGAAATCACCGCCGGAGGCCTCTACATCGACATTTCTTCATCCGAGGTGATGCGTGAGTAGTCCTCCACGGGACCATGGCTCCATAGCAGTAGCTAGATGGCTGTCCTCTCCTTGTTGTGCTTCATGTATCGATCTTGTGAGCTGCCTAACATGATCAAGATCATCTATTTGTAATTGCTACATGTTGGTTTGATGTGGATCCGATTTATAGAGAGATTGCTTTGGTTGAGATTATGTATTATATTATTATGATCTTGCATGCTCTCCATTTCTAGTAGATGCTCTGGCCAAGTAGATGCTAGCGACTCCAAGAGGGAGTATTTATGCTCGATAGTGGGTTCATGCCTCTATTTAACCATGGGAAGTGACCTTGTTCTCTACGGTTCTAGATGTGATGTTGCTACTAGGGAGAAAACAGTGGTGTTCTATTCAAGGGTAGTTTCATCTTTTACTTTACACACATTGCTTAAAGCGATAGTCCGTTGCTTGCAACTTAATACTGGAGGGTGTCGCGGATGCAATCCTGAAGGTGGATTATTAGTCATAGATGCAGTTGGATTACGATCTATGTATATTGTTGGAATGCCCGCATACTTTCATAGCATGTACTCTGCACCAACCATTAGCGTAGAATCTCTGTTTGTCAATTGCCCATCTGTAATTTGTTTACCCAGCATATTTATTTTATTGGGGAGGCGCCTCTAGTGAACTGTGGACCCCGGTCCTTCTTCTTTTAATTGCAATCTTCTACAACATTTTTCTGTTCTGTTCTCTGCAAACAATTCTTTTTCCACACGGTTCGTTTAATCCTTTGTTTTCAGCAAAAATAGTGAGCTTGACAACCTCGCTGAAAGTTGGGAACAAAGTACTTGGTTGTTTGTGTGCAGGTCTCCACGTTGCTGCTGACGCCGGCAGTGCGCCCTGCCACGAGTTGGTTCGCAACACCTCGGGAGAGAACATTTTTCTCCTACTGGTCGATAAACCTTGGTTTCTTACTGAGGGAAAACTTCCTGTTGTGCTCATCATACCTTCATTTTTGGGTTCCACTCAACGTTGCGCATAAATTCTCCTTCATCAACTCCGCGCTCAGCAAAGACTTTTTCTGGCGCCGTTGCCGGGGAGAAAAGCATCTCTTCTGCGAGGGGAGTCTCTCACTCTCAACTCTTTTACTTTGTTATTGTTTTGCTTGCATACTTTATTTTTATCTTGTTTGCATTTTATATCGAAAATCCAAAAAAATAGTATAGCTTTTATTTTTGTTGCTTGCATTATTTTTATTAAATGGCTACTCTTGAGAATACTAAGTTGTGTGATTTTACTAGCACCAACAACAATGATTTTATTTGCACACCCATTGCTCCACCTGCTCCTGAAGCAGCTTTTTATGAGATTAAGCCTGCCTTGTTGAACCTTGTTATGAAAGAGCAATTTTCTGGTGTTAGTACTGATGATGTTGCTTCTCACCTCAACAATTTTGTTGAGCTATGTGAGATGAAAAAATATAAGGATGTAGATGGTGATATTATTAAGTTGAAATTGTTTCCTTTCTCATTAAGAGGTAGAGCTAAGGAGTGGTTGCTATCTTTGCCTAGAAATAGTATTGATTCTTGGGTTAAATGCAAAGATGCTTTTATTGGAAAATATTATCCTGCTGCTAAAATTAATCTTTGAGAAGTGATATTATGAAGTTTAGAAAATTTGATATTGAGCATGTTGCCCAAGCTTGGGAAAGAATGAAATCTTTGGTTAAAAATTGTCCCACTCATGGACTGACTACTTGGATGATTATTCAAACCTTCTATGCAGGACTAAATTATTCTTCAATGAACTTATTGGATTTAGCTGTTGGAGGCACTTTTATGTCTATGACCCTTGGGGCGGCTACAAAACTTCTGGACAATATGATGGTAAATTATTCGGAGTGGCATACCGAGAGAGCTCCACAAGATAAAAAGGTAAATTCTGTTGAGGAAACTTCTACTTTGAGTGATAAGATTGATGCTATTATGTCTATGCTTGCAAATAATAATGCTCTTATGGATCCAAACAATGTTCCTTTGGCCTCTTTGGTTGCTTAAGAAGAAAATGTAGATGTGAATTTTATTAAGAGAAACAATTTTAATATTAATGTCTATAGGAATAATTTTGGTAGCAATAATTATAGGTCGTATCCTCCCAACAATGGAAGTGGTTTTAGTAACTCTTATGGTAATTCTTATAACAGCAATAGGATTGATCCCTCTGAACTTGAGGGTATGCTCAAAGATTTACTAGTAAACAAACTGCTTTGAATAAATCTATGGAGGAAAAGTTTAGCAAAATAGATGCTCTTTTTTCTAAAGTGGATAGCCTTGCTCTTGATGTTGATCTTCTTAAATTAATGGTTGTTCCTCATGATAATACTGATAATAAAACTTTTGCTCAAGCAAATGCTATTCAAGTTAGAATTGATGACAATATGAGGTTGTTAGCTGAATTGCATGCTAGGTGGGAAAGAGAAGATGAGATGGCTAGAGAAAATAATTTAGCCAAGGTTTACACAATCACCACCAATAGTAATACTAAACCTTTGAATGCTCGCAAACCTAGTACTACTACTAGAAAAATCGAAAATGTAGGAAAAGTCCCCACTCCACATAGAAAAGTGTATAAACCCATTAAAACTGTTCCCGACAAGCGTGCTGAAATTTTTAGAGGTGTGGGAGATAATTGTCCTTTTATTTTTTGATAGCAATGATTTTTATTTTGAAAGTTGTACCATTACTGAAGTTATAAAGTTCATGCAAAAGCTCGCCGAAACTCCCAATGCTAGTGAACAAAATGTTGCTCTTACAAAGCATATTGCTAGTGCTATTATGAAAATGAGGGAAGAGAAGTTGAAACATGAGGCCTCAATTCCTAAAAAGTTAGAAGATGGTTGGGAACCTATTTTTAAGATGAGGGTGGAAGAATTTGATTGTAATGCTTTATGTGATCTTGGTGCAAGTATTTCTGTTATGCCTAAAAGAGTTTATGATATGCTTGACTTGCCACCGTTAGAAAAATGTTATTTAGATGTTCTTATTGTTGATGTTGCTGCAAAGAAACCTTTGGGAAGAGTTGATAATGTTCTTATACAAGTGAATAATAATTATGTCCCCGTTGATTTTGTTGTTTTGGATATTGAATGCAATACTTCATGCCCTATTATTTTGGGAGAGAGTGGATTTGGTGATCAGGTGGGTACGTGTGCATGCGTCTATCACCGTTGGATCAAGTGATGCACCGTTGGATCCTGCCATCCCAAGATTGTCAATTGACGGCCACCACACGGTTCGATTAACTTTCCGTTTGTCCTTCATTTTGTTGCCTAGCGACAGCACCATGTGCGTGTGTGGCCCACCTCAAAAAGTAGCCTTGTCTAATGATGCAATTTTTCTCTCGGATGGGACTATCCGGCGCGGATAGCCCTCCTGTGCGGCGGATGCAGAACCGAACAGGCCGTGAAACGTTTCTTTCTCCTAACCACGTCTGGACGAATACATGCATCGGCAACCACGACACTTGGGGATAAAATATGTGCTGCTGGTATTTGCTACTATAGTATAGTAGTACATGCCATCCTTAACTTTGTATGTCCGTTGCATGGCTAAAAAAAATGGAACGATCTGAAAAGTACTTCCTCTAAAGTACAAGAAACCGGACTCCTCATCGCACGCGACACGGGCAACCTCGTGCACACGGCGAGAGCCTCCTCGTGCTCGACTCGGCAGCCTTCTCGGTGGACTCCCGGCTGCAAGCTTGACGGTGCCTTCATGCTTCATGCTCTTCGGTGGTGACCTCTCGCGTCGTTGGCGGCGATGTTGATAGGCGCTGCTGCTCTGCGCTGCTCGGCGGCGGCAGACTCCCCGCTGCTCCGTTCTCGGCGGCCTCCCCTTCTGCTTCGAGCTCGATGGCGGGCGGCTGCCTCCGCCGCTTCTTCATGCCGGAACGGTGATGACCCACAAGTATAGGGGATCGCAACAGTCTTCGAGGGAAGTAAAACCCAAATTTATTGATTCGACACAAGGGGAGGTAAAGAATACTTATAAGCCTTAACAACTGAGTTGTCAATTCAGCTGCACCTGGAAAAGCACTAGCAACAGGGGTGATGTGAAAGTAGCGATGATATGAGAGCAATAGTAACAAGTAACACGAGTAGCAGTAGTAGTAATATGAGAGCAATGGCACCGTAAAACAAGTTGACATGAGAACTAGTATATGATGATGAAAGATGGACCGGGGTTCCCAGCCTATCTACACTAGTGGCAACTCTCCAATAACAAGTGTTGGGTGAACAAATTACAGTCGGGCAATTGATAGGATTGAAATAGCATTAAGACAGAATATCAAGATCATTAATCATGTAGGCATGTTTCCCATATATAGTCATACGTGCTCGCGATGAGAAACTTGTACAACATCTTTTGTCCTACCAGCCGGTGGCAGCCGGGCCTCAAGGGAATCTACTGGATATTAAGGTACTCCTTTTAATAGAGCACCGGAGCAAAGCATTAACACTCCGTGCAAACATGTGATCCTCACATCACCGCCATCCCCTCCGGTTGTCCCGATTTCGTCACTTCGGGGCCATTGGTTCCGGACAGTGACATGTGCATACAACTTGTAGATACAATCTAAGCAATAAGTATAGAGCTCAAATCTAAGATCATGCCACTCGGCCCTAGTGACAAGCATTAAACACAACAAGATTGCAGCAACAATAACTTCATAAACTTTGTAGATAGACAATCATAACGTAACAATCCATCGGATCCCGACAAACACAACACCGATTACATCAGATGAATCTCAATCATGTAAGGCAGCTCATGAGATCATTGTATTGAAGTACATGGGGGAGAGAATACCAACTAGCTACAGCTAGAACCCGTAGTCCATGGGGGAACTACTCACGGAGCATGATGGAGGCGATGGCGTTGATGGAGATGGCTTCCGGGGCACTTCCCCGTCCCGGCAGGGTGCCGGGACAGAGACTTCGTCCCCCGAATTGGAGTTTCGCGATGGTGGCGGCGCCCCGGAGTCTTTCTCGGAGTTTCGTCAAGAGTTACGGTGTTTTTAGGTCGAAAGGGATTTTATAGGCGAAGAGGCGGCGCAGGGGGGCACTCAGGGGCGCCACACCACAGGCCGGCGCGGGCCCGGGCCAGGCCGCGCCGCCCTATGGTGTGGTGGCCCTCCGGCCCCTCTCCGACTCTTCTTCGGTGTTCGGACGCTTCCGGGAAAAATAGGAGGTTTGGTCTTTGTTTCGTCGAATTCCGAGAATATTGCCCGAACAGCCTTTCCGGAACCAAAAACAGCAGAAAACAGGAACTGGCACTGTGGCATCTTGTTAATAGGTTAGTTCCGGAAAATGCATGAAATCATCATAAAGTGCAAGCAAAACATGTAAGTATTGTCATAAAACAAGCATGGAACGACATAAATTATGGATACGTCGGGGACGTATCAGCATCCCCAAGCTTAGTTCCTGCTCGTCCCGAGTAGGTAAACGATAAAAAGAATAATTTCTGTAGTGACATGCTACTTACATAACCTTGATCATACTATTACAAAGCATATGAAATGAATGAAGTGACTCAAGGCAATGATCTATAGTTGCTAACAAGTAGATAACATATAGCAAAACTTTTCATGAATAATACCTTCAAGACTAGTATCAAAAGTCTTGCACAAGAGTTAACTCATAAAGCAATAAGTTCAAAGTAAAGGCATCGAAGCAACACAAAGGAAGATATAAGTTTCAGCGGTTGCTTTCAACTTGTAACATGCATATCTCATGGATAATTGTCAACACAAAGTAATATGATGAATGCAAATATGCAAGTATGTAAGAATCAATGCACGAGTTGACACAAGTGTTTGCTTCTAAGATGGAAGGAAATAGGTAAACCGACTCAACATAAAGTAAAAGAATGGCCCTTCAAAGAGGAAAGCATCGATTGCTATATTTGTGCTAGAGCTTTGGTTTTGAAAACATAAAGAGAGCATAAAAGTAAAGTTTTGAGAGGTGTTTGTTGTTGTCAACGAATGGTAGTGGGCACTCTAACCCCCTCGCCAGACAAACCTTCAAGAGCGGCTCCCATGAATTATTTTTACTTTTGGGTGGCACTCCTTCCAACCTTTCTTTCACATACCATGGCTAACCGAATCCTCGGGTGCCTGCCAACAATCTCATACCATGAAGGAGTGCCTTTTTATTTTAGTTTTATTATGATGACACTCCTCCCAACCTTTGCTTACACAAGCCATGGCTAACCGAATCCTTCGGGTGCCGTCCAACAATCACATACCATGGAGGAGTGTCTATTTTTGTTAATTAATTTGGGACTGGGAATCCCATTGCCAGCTCTTTTTGCAAAATTATTGGATAAGCGGATGAAGCCACTAGTCCATTGGTGAAAGTTGCCCAACAAGATTGAAAGATAAACACCACATACTTCCTCATGAGCTATAAAACATTGACACAAATTGAGAAGCATTTTGAATTGTTTAAAGGTAGCACTCAAGCAATTTACTCTGGAATGGCAGGAAATACCACATAGTAGGTAGATATGGTGGTCACAAATGGCATAGGTTTTGGCTCAAGGTTTTTGGATGCATGAGAAGTATTCCCTCTCGATACAAGGCTTAGGCTAGCAAGGCTATTTGAAGCAAACACAAGTATGAACCGGTACAGCAAAACTTACATAAGAACATATTGCAAGCATCATAATACTCTACACTGTCTTCCTTGTTGCTCAAACACTTTTACTAGAAAATATCTAGACCTTAAGAGAGACCAATTATGCAAACCAATTTCAACAAGCTCTACAGTAGTTCTCCACTAATAGGCTTAGACTACATGAAAAAAACTTAATAATGATCTATTTGAGAGCTCAAAACAATTGCCAAGTGTCAAATTATCCAAGACATATGAGGCATTTTCTTTTTTCAACCAAATATAAATAAGTGCAATAGCTTCCAACTTTTATCATTGAACATTAAAAGTAAAACGAAGAACACGAGTGTTCATATGAAAAAGCGGAGCGTGTATCTCTCCCACACAAGGATTGCTAGGATCCGAATTTATTCAAACATAAGCAAAAATAAAAGCACACAGACGCTCCAAGTAAAACACATATGATGTGACCGAATAAAAATATAGTTTCAATAGAAGAAACCTGATAAGTTGATGAAGAAGGGGATGCCTTGGACATCCCCAAGCTTAGACGCTTGAGTCTTCTTGAAATATGCAGGGATGAACCACGGGGGCATCCCCAAGCTTAGACTTTTCACTCTTCTTGATCATATATCATCCTCCTCTCTTGACCCTTGAAAACTTCCTTCACACCAAACTTCTCATAAACTTCATTAGAGGGGTTAGTACTCAAAAAATTTGAATCCACCTTGGTCCTGTAGTGGCACATTGCAAGAACTTAATAAAACATTAGCTACAGCTCTCCACGTCTAGAAAACCTCGCTTAAAGTCCACAAGAGACAATGCAAAAAACAGAGACAGAATCTGCCAAAACAGAACAGCCAGTAAAGACGAATTTTAATAAAATACTTCCGTTGCTCAAATCAGAAAACTCAAAACTAACGAAAGTTGCGTACATATCTGAGGAACACGCACGTAAATTGGCATATTTTTCTGAGTTACCTACAGAGAGAACAGCCCAGATTCGTGACAGATAGAAATCTGTTTCTGCGCATAAATCCAAATCTAGTATCAACCTTCGATTAGAGGCTTCACTTGGCACAACAAAACACAAAACTAAGATAAGGAGAGGTTGCTACAGTAGTAAACAACTTCCAAGACACAAATATAAAACAAAGTACTGTAGCAAAATAACACATGGGTTATCTCCCAAGAAGTTCTTTTCTTTATAGCCATTAAGATGGGCTCAGCAGTTTTAATGATGCACTCGCAAGAAATAGTATTCGAAGCAAAAGAGAGCATCAAGAGGCAAATCCAAAACACATTTAAGTCTAACATGCTTCCTATGCAAAGGAATCTTGTACACAAATAAATTCATGAAGAACAAAGTGATAAGCATAAGAAGATAAAACAAGAGTAACTTCAAAATTTTAAGCATATAGAGAGGTGTTTTAGTACCATGCAAATTTCTACAACCATGTTTTCCTCTCTCATAATAATTTTCAGTAGCTTCATGAACAAACTCAACAATATAACTATCACATGCAGCATACTTTTCATGATTTCCAAACACATAATTTTTATCAAGTTCAAGAATAGTGGAATTAAAACTTTCAAACTTACTTTTATTAATAATATAACAAGGTAGTTGATCAATCTCAATAGATATGGGACTCATAGAATAAGTCAAGAACTCTCCAATCCCATTTTCATTAGTAGTACAATTAATATTATCAAGTAACATAGGACCATCATCTAGAGCTTTATCATAGACATTTGCCAAACAAAATTCTTTAGTACCATGCATTTCGACATCAGGCACAAACAAAGCATTATCATAAGATTTATCAAAGTAGCATGGATTATCATAGATACCAGTAGCATAATCATTCTCACAAGTATTACTCATAGGTACTATTTCAAGAGAATCCACGGAACATAACATTCAACCTCTTCCGGTAAGCATGGAGGACAATCAAATAGTGTAAGAGATAAAGAGTTACTCTCATTAGAAGGTTGGCATGGGTAGCTAATCCATTCTTCCTCCTTTTGTTCGTCGCTCTCCTCTTCTTTTTCATCCAATGAGCTTTCGGGTTCATCAATTTCCTCCTCCTTTTCATCCAATGAGCTTTCAGGTTCATCAATTTCTTCTTCCGCAGGTTCCTGCAAATTGTGAGTGCATTCTTGTGCATTAATGTGTCTCTCTTTATAATCAAGGATATAAGGATTCCTACTGTAGCATTCTATGCAAGAATTAAGGATAGTAGAGACATAATGTTTAAGGCCCTTACAAACAACACAAGTTTCATAATTCTCAACCATGAAGGATTCTATCTCGGAGGCTCCCATAAATAAGACAAATTGTTCTACCTCTTCGAACCCATAATGAATATAGCAATTCCGGTTATAGTTCTTAATTAAAAATTCCTCACTAAAGCCACATTGAAATTTAAGATGTTTAGTATCCTGTTGAGAGCAACAGTTTATATTATGGCGTTCAAGCAAGATTTCAGCAATTGTATTCAATTTTTCTATCATAGCACTCATCATTTTACCAGTTCTTGATTCTCTATAATTATTATAACATTCTATAAGCTCCAAGTAGGTTGTTGGTTCTCCCATAACAGCAGTTTTTAATTTTTTGGTTTTTCAAATTTTTATGGATTTTTGGGTATATGAGACAAATAAAACAGGACAAAAATAAACTAAGCAAAAGTAAACTAAGCAAACTAATACTAGACAGAAATAAACTAAGCACAAATAAACTAGACAAAAGTAAACTAAGCAAAACAAAATAAAATAAAATAGAGAGAGAGGTGGAGTGTACTCCCTAGGTGAACTGATGAGTAGAGCTATGCCTCCCCGGCAACGGCGCCAGAAAATAGTCTTGATGACCCACAAGTATAGGGGTTCGCAACAGTCTTCGAGGGAAGTAAAACCCAAATTTATTGATTCGACACAAGGGGAGGTAAAGAATACTTATAAGTCTTAACAACTGAGTTGTCAATTCAGCTTCACCTGGAAAAGCACTAGCAACAGGGGTGATGTGAAAGTAGCAGATGATATGAGAGCAATAGTAACAAGTAACACGAGCAGCAGTAGTAGTAATATGAGAGCAATGGCACCGAGAAAACAGTTGACATGTAGAACTAGTATATGATGATGAAAGATGGACCGGGGTTCCCAGCTATCTACACTAGTGGCAACTCTCCAATAACAAGTGTTGGGTGAACAAATTACAGTCGGGCAATTGATAGGATTGAAATAGCATTAAGATAGAATATCAAGATCATTAATCATGTAGGCATGTTTCCCATATATAGTCATACGTGCTCGCGATGAGAAACTTGTACAACATCTTTTGTCCTACCAGCCGGTGGCAGCCGGGCCTCAAGGGAATCTACTGGATATTAAGGTACTCCTTTTAATAGAGCACCGGAGCAAAGCATTAACACTCCGTGCAAACATGTGATCCTCACATCACCACCATCCCCTCCGGTTGTCCCGATTTCTGTCACTTCGGGGCCATTGGTTCCGGACACTGACATGTGCATACAACTTGTAGATACAATCTAAGCAATAAGTATAGAGCTCAAATCTAAGATCATGCCACTCGGGCCCTAGTGACAAGCATTAAACACAACAAGATTGCAGCAACAATAACTTCATAAACTTTGTAGATAGACAATCATAACGTAACAATCCATCGGATCCCGACAAACACAACACCGATTACATCGGATGAATCTCAATCATGTAAGGCAGCTCATGAGATCATTGTATTGAAGTACATGGGGGAGAGAATACCAACTAGCTACAGCTAGAACCCGTAGTCCATGGGGGAACTACTCACGGAGCATGATGGAGGCGATGGCGTTGATGGAGATGGCTTCCGGGGGCACTTCCCCGTCCCGGCAAGGTGCCGGGACAGAGACTTCTGTCCCCCGAATTGGAGTTTCGCGATGGTGGCGGCGCCCCCGGAGTCTTTCTCGGAGTTTCGTCAAGAGTTACGGTGTTTTTAGGTCGAAAGGGATTTTATAGGCGAAGAGGCGGCGCAGGGGGGCACCTGGGGACGCCACACCACAGGCCGGCGCGGGCCCAGGCCAGGCCGCGCCGCCCTATGGTGTGGTGTCCCTCTGGCCCCTCTCCGACTCTTCTTCGGTGTTCTGGACGCTTCCGGGAAAAATAGGAGGTTTGGTCTTCGTTTCGTCGAATTCCGAGAATATTGCCCGAACAGCCTTTCTGGAACCAAAAACAGCAAAAAACAGGAACTGGCACTGTGGCATCTTGTTAATAGGTTAGTTCCGGAAAATGCATGAAATCATCATAAAGTGCAAGCAAAACATGTAAGTATTGTCATAAAACAAGCATGGAACGACAGAAATTATGGATACGTCGGGGACGTATCAAACGGCAGCGGTGGACTCCCCGCTGCTCCGTTCTCGGCGGCCTCGCCTGCTACTTCAAGCTCGGCAGCAGCTGCGTCCCCCGCTTCATCGTGCCCGCCCGTACGGCGGCGATGGCCTAAGCTGGTGTTGCATGCTATTGTGCAAGGAGCTGGAGGAGGAGCGGAGCGCGCTGGCAGTGGCGAAGAGCTAGAGGATGGCCACAGGAGGCTGCAAGAGGAGAAGGTCGCGATGCGGACGGAGATGACACAGTACTGGAGGCCACCAAAGCTTCTTCAAGCATCAGCTCGGCGCCACGAAACCGCATCCAAACAGCCCCTGAACCGGGTAAGAGCCTCCAAACCAGGCACTGGAAAGGGTAGGCCTTCCTCCGGTGCATGAAAAGCTTCAGGAAAAATTCACCAGAAGAAAACACGGAAGGAGCCAGATCGAAAATGAGAGGAGAAGGACGTGGGGATTTATTGGACTCAAACAGAACTAGACAGAGAGAGACTCGCCAGCAGCAACCCGACAAAATCCCAGAGGTTATTGGAAGGAGGGATACCGGATTCTACCTCTCCTAGACCGGCGGCCGCGAGGAGAAGCAGAGCACCGAACCGAAGTCGCCGGATCCTCCACTCCGGCGAGCTTCTCCAGGAACTAGGAAGCAGAACAGTACGCAAACCAGGACACGCCATGAAACTGTGGATCTACAGAGAAGGAGACGGCACCGAGCCCCTCTCCCTCCCTTCTCCGACCGGATGAGCCGGCGGAGGAGGAAGGAAGAGGAGGCGTCGGGGAGTCAGAGAAGCAGGGAGAGCATAAGAGCGGTGGAGAGGATAAGGGGAAAACTGGTTCTGAATTGCCACTCCATCCGTTCGAGCTGTGTGTGCTGCTCCCTGCGCTTGCTTTTCACTGTTGGGCATAGAGACAGGAATCTGGGTACAGTACATGAGTCTGGCGTTGCTTTTCTTCCGTGACCGATAACCTCTTAACGTTTTACAAATGTCCGTTAGACACGTGTCAGACATTTAGAGCGTGCTCACATACCCACCTGATCACCAGGTTTCTTTCGTATTTTGGGAAGACCGTTTCTTAGAACTGCATGTGCTATCATTGATATGAGAGATCGAATAATTCGTTATCAATTTCCACTCAAAAGAGGTATGGAACACTTCCCTAGAAAAAGAAAGAAGTCACCTTATGATTCTATTTATAGGACAACTTATGGTGTTGATGAGCCACCTCTTGATAATACTTGATTTGCACCCTTTCTGCGCCTAGCTAAAAGGCGTTAAAGAAAAGCGCTTATGGGAGACAACCCATGTTTTATTTATGTTATTTTTGCTTTGTTGAGTCTTGGAAGTTATTGCTACTGTAATAACCTCTCCTTATCATTTTTATTTCGTTTTTGTACCAAGGGTAGCCTCTAATAGAAAGAAAGCAGTGTTTGGGGTATTTGCAATTCTGAAACAGATTCTGTGCTGGTCACAAAAAAATTCTTAAAAATCGCCAGAACGTTATTTTGAGCTGAAAAGTTTTATGCTTATGCCCCAGTATGTTATCTAACTTTAATTATTTTATAATTTTTCGATTTGAGCAACATAACTATTTCTTTAATTTCGATCTCTGCCTGCTGGTATGTTTTGACAGATTTCTGCCATGTTTTGCATTTGCGTCTTATGCTTCGTCTTTTTGAGTTCTTTTGTGAAAAAGAGCTTTGGGAAGAAGTAGCTACAGTACCATATGTTAAAATGAGTGTTTGATAAGTGTCATTACTGAATCCTTGCTGGTTTGATATATTTTTATTTGCACTAATGTTGCTAATCAATTGTGCTGAGTTTTGTGTGAAGGAAGTTTTCAAGTGTGTAGGGAGAGAAGAATGATGCAATAAGATGAAGCATGGACAAGATCTCAAGCTTGAGGATTTCCCCTGGAACCCCCAAGAAATATACAAGAGGTACAAGCGTCAAAGCTTGGGGATGAACAAGGCATCCCCTCTTCATCAACAAAAAGCACTAGGTCTTTTTTCAACACGCTATATTTTTATTCCTTCATGTGATATGTGTTATCCTTGGAGCATCTTTAATTTTTGCTGTGTGTTTACTTTCAATAAAGTTGGATCCCATCATTCATGTTTATTTTGGAGTGAGATACGCTCCACTGTTATGCATTTTGCGTTGGAGAGAGACATGCTCCACTTTTACATTTATTTGAGTTTCAATAGCTCTCTGGACATTTACTTGTTTTTCATATATGAGAGTTGTTTGGTTTCATTTGGTTGGCGTTGGAAGCATGAAAAAAGTTTTATGTGTATGTGATGCAAATGGAAGCATTTTTAGACTGTGGCATAGTTTTTTTTTGCATATCTTGCTAGATGTTCTTCTCATGATGAGCTTGTTAATTATGTTTTCATTACGATTAGTCTCAAATACTGAGAGTGTTTAGTGTGCCATTGAAGGTTTCATGCATTGTTTTAGCATACAATAGAAAATCATAATATTGTGGTATATATTCTCCTGCGAATGTTTTTATTTGGATCGACTTGGCACATGTTTGGCAACATGTTATGACTACATTCCAGTCAATTCTTGCCTCTATGATCATTTAGTTTGCAACTTGTGTATCACTTTATGCTTTGATTAATATATTTTGTCGCTGTGCATGATTATGGTCATTATGCTCTCTTAGTTGGTCGTACCCGATCTTTTTCTAACCTCCATTTGTGTGAGTATTTTATTCATGCATCCAACCACCAAAAACCAAATATGCCAAAGTGTCCACCATATCTACCTATATGTGGTATTTCATTGCCATTCCATAGTAGTTTGGTCATGTGCTACCTTTAAATTTCAAAGTATTATATTTTTGTTGCTCATGGGAAAGTAGTAAAAAATGACTATTGTGCCTAGCGTGCGTTCCTTGTGTAATTGCAGCTCTTTTAAGCTGCTTGTTGTGTGATAACCATTGAAATACTGGGGTCACCTCATCGTGCTTTGCCGCTGAATATCATGTGGGTTGCTATGCATGTTCATCTTGTCTGAAATGAAGGAGATTATCCATGCAAAATAGTTTGAGTATACATTTTTGTTAGAGAAGAATATTGGGCCGCTAACCGAAGCCATGTATCATGGTGGAAGTTTCAGTTGGACAAATCCTCAATCTCTTATGAGAAAGCTTCTAGCAATAAAAAAGAGGAGTCCATTTATCTGTTGCTCGTGTCGTCCCGGTATGGATGTCCCAAGTTGAAGATGCTTTAAAAATGAGAAATCAAAAGCAATGCATCTCCTAGGACCTTTGTACGAGAGGCACGGGGTACCCCTTTGTGATACTCGGTTAAAACAAGTTGTATCTGATGAGAGCTAATGGTGATCCGAGGTGAGTAGGACGAGGTGTGAGCACTAGTAGCAATTATGCATGAGGCTTGCGATTTAGAAGTAGCACTTTTGCACAACCCATATGCTTTGTACTTACCGTTGACATCATCCACCTCTCAAAAGTGCATTTTATACTCTTGTTGTTTCAATAAAAAGCTCTAGCACATGAGTGATCTTACTTGCCTCTCAAAGAGAGACCTTCTTTTACTTTTATGTTGAGTCTCCACCTTCTAGTTTATGCACCACTTATGAGAGCATAGTTGTCATTCTTAGTTTTATGTGCATGGTCCCAAGATTTTATTGATTGATTCATAATTATGGTATTTCTTGTTCAAACTTTTTGTTTCTAGTCATCCTTATAATCTTTTAAAGGTGTCCAAGCATTTATGTTTTGCTTCCACTTATGGGACAAGATTAGTACAACTTTATTATGTATCTATGCTATGCTCTTGACAATCACTTTGCTTTCCATGCACGTTATACATTTTCTTTTGTTTGATTACTATTCATGTTTTAGCATGGTTATTAAGTTTCATTGTTTGATTATATCTATCATGCTTACGTTAGGATTCTATGATTCCAGCTATGTTTTCTTTTACACTTAGATTGATCAAAGTAGTGTGATAGCATGTCACCTCAAAAATTATTTGTTTGTTATCACTTACCTACTCGAGGACGAGCCGGAGTTAAGCTTGGGGATGTTGATACGTCTCAAACGTATCTATAATTTTTGATGCTCCATGCTTGTTTTGTTACAATTCTTATATGTTTTATGTGCACTTTTCCACACTTTTTAGCATTTTTTGGGACTAACCTATTAACGCAGTGCCGAAGTGCTAGTTCTTGTTTTCTGCTATTTTTGTGTTTCAGAAAAGTTGTACATGAAAGTTTCTCGGAATTGGACGAAACAAAAGCCCAGAGTCTTATTTTTCCGGGACGAAGACGGAGCCAGAAGGACACGCGCAGGAGAGCTGCCACGTGGCAGTACATAGGGCAGGCGCGGCCCCACCCTTGGCCGCGCCTGTCCCATGTACTGGTGCCTCGCCGCCTCGTTTGCTCCGCCCTTCCGCCTATTTATTCCTCGTATCGGGAAAACCCAGGGACTGGAGCCTCCATCCACGAAAAGTTCCGACGCTACCGTCAACCGAAACCCTAGTTCGGGAGGGTTCTGCTGTCTATCCCGGCACCCTGCCTGAGAGGGAAATCACCGCCGGAGGCCTCTACATCGCCATGTCTTCATCCGAGGTGATGCATGAGTAGTCCTCCACGGGACCATGGGTCCATAGCAGTAGCTAGATGGCTGTCCTCTCCTTTTTGTAATTCATGTATAGATCTTGTGAGATGCCTAACATGATCAAGATCATCTATTTGTAGTTGCTACATGTTGGTTTGATGTGGATCCGATTTATAGATAGATTGCTTTGGTTGAGATTATGTATTATGTTATTATGATCTTGCATGCTCTCCGTTTCTAGTAGATGCTCTGGCCAAGTAGATGCTAGCGACTCCAAGAGGGACTATTTATGCTCAATAGTGGGTTCATGCCTCTATTAACCATGGGAAGTGACCTTGTTCTCTACGGTTGTAGATGTGCTGTTGCTACTAGGGAGAAAATAGCAGTGTTCTATTCAAGGGTAGTTTCATCGTTTACTTTACACACATTGCTTAAAGCTATAGGCTCCGTTTGTTTGGGCTTCTGCTTCTACTTTTGGGTCCAAAAAGCGGAAGCCCAAACAAACGGCACGAAATAGAAAAGCGTGGTTGAGAAGCGCTGCGATGAAACGAACGGAACGAGGGAGAGAAACTGAAAGCTGCTCGAGGGGTGCTTTCCCCAGCTTCTGCCGCTTCCCGAGTTGCAGCGGACGGAAGTGCCCTTTATAGTTTACTCAATTTACAAAACAACTGCCACCCTTGGGAAGTCGTTAGACCTGAGCCTCTCCCAGTTTATTTCCCCTGTCCTCCGGTCCTCCCCTTCCCGTAGCCATGGCGGCTACAGTTCGCCGCCGCCGCCCAGCGGCATCGCCGCCGTTGCCTACCGCTGTTCTCGGTCGCTTGCCTCCCGTCTCTGTTCCCGGACTCGACCAATTCATTCCCTCCTCTCTCTCTCCCCATGGCCAGCTAGGGTTAGGGTTCGCCGCCCGCCCGCCCCGCCGCCGGCGGCCGCCTCGCCATCGGACGCCCTGCCTCCGTTCTCCGCCGCTCCGCCCTGCTGCCGGCGACAGTAGGTCGAGGCGCCGCCGTCCCCGTCATCCTCAAGCTCGCGGCCGGCCTCCTCCAAGTCGCGGACGACGGGTGGAGCTCGTCCCCGCCGGCCGCCGTCCTCTCCTCTCTGCAGGAAGCTCCGCCCAAAGCCGGAGTCGCTGCTCCCCATCCGGTTCGTCGACCTTCAGGAGCAACCTGCACGCCACGGGATCTCCGATCTGCAGCAGCTTACTCCCCGACGGGATCTCTAACCTACGCACACGCGTGCTATTGGTGGATTTGATGTATCTTTTGAAGTGTATTTGATGCATTTGCTAAGTGTGTAATATTGATTCACTTCCTACACCGAAGCGAGTAAAATATTGATTTGTATATGTTGATTCATTTCGTCACTTTGGCCATCCGGACATTGAGACGAGCCTTATGGATATTGTTTATAGTGGTTACAAAAACTCATTTCTTTTACTTATAAGCCAAAAGCTAAAATTATTTTGCTAATATCGTATTTAAAATTATTCTAGCAAAAAAATTTAATTGAGGTAATTTGGTTACAAACTTGTTGCTCTTTTGGGTTCATATGAACAAGTCTTCTAACATAATTAAATCGATATAATTCAATCCTTAAGCATGGCAATTATATTACAAACACTCAGAATTAGCTAATTCGTCTCAAATCGGCATTTATTGAAGTTCATCAGCATTTAGGGGCATTTCAGACATTTCATCCTTCTTACCAGAAACAGCAGCCATCCACAGCACTCCTACCAAACATCAAATCACTGCTTCTCACAGCTGCTTCCTACAGCTGCTTTTTCACAGCTCAACAGCTACAGCTGCTTTTCAAAAGCTGCCGCCCAAACAAACAGGGCCATAGTCCATTGCTTGCAACTTAATACTGGAGGGTGTCGCGGATGCAATCCTGAAGGTGGATTATTAGTCATAGATGCAGTTCGATTACGGTCTATGTATATTGTTGGAATGCCCGCATACTTTCATAGAATGTACTCTGCACCAACCATTAACGTAGAATCTCTTTTTGTCAATTGCCCATCTGTAATTTGTTTACCCAGCATATTTATTTTATTGGGGAGGCGCCTCTAGTGAACTGTGGACCCCGGTCCTTCTTCTTTTAATTGCAATCTTATACATCATTTTTCTGTTCTGTTCTCTGCAAAAAATTCTTTTTCCACACTGTTCGTTTAATCCTTTGTTTTCAGCAAAACCAGTGAGCTTGACAACCTCCCTGAAAGTTGGGGACAAAGTACTTGGTTGTTTGTGTGCAGGTCTCCACGTTGCTGCTGACGCCGGCAGTGTGCCCTGCCACGAGTTGGTTCGCAACACCTCGGGAGAGAACGTTTTTCTCCTACTGGTCGATAAACCTTGGTTTCTTACTGAGGGAAAACTTCCTGATGTGCTCATCTTACCTTCCTCTTGTGGTTCCACTCAACGTTGTGCATAAATTCTCCTTCATCAACTCCGCGCTCAGCACCTGGCACTTGTGATTCTTGTGATATGCTCCTGTATCTTGCTTATGATCCAATTGATCCATTGGATCATCAGATACTAGTGGCTAGCTCTTTGCATTGCATGGCTGTTGCTCTAGTCATTGGCTAGACACTCTGCGACCTTGTTGGTTGCCAAATGATTAGCCTGTGATACTTATTGGGAATCATCTCTCACTCTGTATAGCTTGTGATGCTACTGGTGCTTTACCAGTGGCTTATATGCATGCTTAGTGGTTAATTGAGTTACTTAAGCTTGCAGTAATGCTTGGTTAATTAGCTTTGGTAGCCAGATAGGCATTACTGAAGCAATTGCTTCAGTAATCCTTCTGTGCATGTCATGCTATTGCCATGCATTGATTTCTGTCAGTTACCCTTGATGAATCATGTGTTGGTTATGATTCAATTGTATAAGCTGTTGCTTAAATAAATTCCAGTATGATTTTGGAATAGATAATCTTGTCTGAACCTATGTGGTGATGAAGACAATCTGCACGTGTGGCTTTGTTTGCATGATGAGCTAGTATGTGACCTCAGTGGCTTGCTACTGCAACTGGTTGCATCCTATTTAGCTATTTGGTGAGTTTTATGAAAATATGAACAAACTCCACAGTTGGGAATCATCTAAATGAATGCCCTGTGGATGCTTTTGATGAAAAATGGGTGAATCTGATGGTTAAACACACCATAGGGTGATAGGTTATCTAGTTGGCTACTGTTCTAGGGTTTTAGTGACATGGATAGCTAGCACTTTAGCATATCCAGTGACTATCCTCTCTAGTTCCGGTCTGGCCTCTTCTGCCTGGCATCACTTGGTAAATACCAAGTGATGATATACCCAGTGGAGCAATCTGCTCCACACCAAGTGTGTATGAGCATGCTTATGATGGATTGATCATAAGATCCATACAGGTATGATGTATATCTTGCTCCAGCTCCTAGAAAGTGATTTTGTGTTGGTGAAGTGCTTCTGGATGGTTGATGTGATCACATCACTTCACCTCCTAGCTTCTGGTTGATCTACTCCTTAGGTCACGATGATCTATGGATGCTTGGTTGGTTTTGGTGGTTGGTTTCTCTGGATAAATGTATGAAAATACCTTGCTGATGGTTCTATGGATGTTCTTGCTATTCTTCCTTGATGAACCGATGGTTAATCCCTATCTCTATGCAATGTGCTATTTATAGCACCATAGGATGGACTCCTTGGTCGACAGCTCATGTAGGTGTGTGTCGTGTGATGTCTTGTGCTCCACTCCTTGCTCCTGCTGGAGCACTGCTGATGTGTTCCCCCTTGTCCCGAGTTGGGATTTTCTCCCTGCTTCCAAGCTTATCAGCTCCATTTTCACTTATTTTGCTTGCCAAGTGTCAATGACACTTGGTACTGGACAGATTCTTCCATTTGCTTCTGTTTTGCAGGTTTCAAGATGAATCAAGAATTGGAGAATGACAAGATGAAGATTTTAGTTTAGGATCAATTCAATTGATGTAATTTTTATTTTCTGTCCTTTATTATTCATCAATTTTCTTAATTATGGATATTGTAATGACAATGTATCTATGTGTTCATATCAGTAAAGCTCAAGTTTTGTTTTATGAGCTCTTTGTAAAGTTTTGATATTCATTTGTAATTAATTTATATAAGTTTGATATTCTTTTGAATCATTTTGTATAGGTGAGATGTGTGCATGAATTATGAATTCATAATTCACTTATATGTTGTTTATCTTATAATTCCTTTGTGTTATGAATTCAATTTGTAATACAATTCAAATCATTTCTCAAAACTATATGTTTCAAAAGAAGTCACGTCGAAATTCATCACACTCTCCTTGCCCTAACCCTAATAGCAACGAGAGAGAAACCTCGATCCTTTTTAGGTTTTATACAATAAAGCGCGAAAATTCCCCCTGTTTTGCGATGAAATGCGCATCCCTTTTCTAGTTCTACCCTTCGTTAGCGCTATGTTCTGGGATATTACACCGACGACAGAGGAGGCGGGCGGGAGGGCGGAGGCGACCGGCTCCATGGCGCGGGGCGGCGGGCGGGGCTGAAAATTCCCTCCCCCTACGCGCGTGTGGGGGAATAGAGGTTGAAGGGGTTGGGCCTCTCCAACCCTCACATGTACAGGTTGGGAGGAGGAATAGGGGTCCGACCCTTAAAAAATTTTGAGGGTTCGAGGGTTAAAGGGTTCTAGTCTACGTCGTTTTTCGGTCGAAAACTGTAAAATAGCGGTTATTTTTGAGCATTTGAGGGTTTAGGGGTACTACTAGTGATGCTCTTAGCATCCAAAACTGCACCAAAACCAGTTCCAATCTATCTGTAGAAGTTCCAAATTCTAGCACTAAACATGCATTCAGAAAATAGTCGAGTCCAGTATTTCAGTATCCCACAAGGACAAAGCACATGTTTATGATTATTAGTAACTTTCTGTGTTCTTCATATAAGCATCTCCTTGGTGTTAATATGGTCATGAAGGATTAACCAAGAAAAGAACTTATGTTTGGACATGCTTTTAGTCTTCCATATCCACTCGGAGCACATGTCACTACTAGAAAAAGGCCGCGGCGGACAAAAAAGTTTACCACTGGCAAACCAGCCTAGTTCACTGGTGGTAACACGATTTATCGCCGGTGCACCAGCGTAGTGCGCTGGCGGCATTTTTTCTGAATTCAGAAAAAGGCTCGATCTAGATCTAGATCGAGATTTGGTCGTTGCTCGAGAACCATGGGCACCATAGCCGTGGGTGTCGCGTAGAGGGAGGTGGTCGCCGAGGAAGGGCTGCCGGAGAGGAGATGGTCGTTGTCGCCGTAGGTGGTCACCGTCACTGGAGGGGAGGTTGTCGCCATCGTCGGAAGGATAAGCTCAAGCTCGGGGTCGCCGGGGGTAGGTAGAGGATTGGCCCTGGAGGAAGGGAGAAGATGGGGCGCCGGAGGGAGAAGATGAGGAAAGAGGACGAGAGGAGAAAAGGAGTAGGTGGAGAAATAAAGGAGGATCAGGAGAAAGTGAGAGGAAGTGCACGGGTTAGTTTATATAGGACTAGCTTACCGCCGGTTGACATAGGTATGCCGAATAGGCCTGCCGAATAAAGTGCCCGAGGTTATCTGTAGGCCCACGACCCGAAGCATTGAAGGCCTAGAAGCCCGTAGATCTTCGATAAGGAAACTAGAATTGTATTAGGAATTGTATAGTAAAATAGGAAAGGCCCAATACGCCTCTTGCAGTTTGTAACTAATGCGACATGAAAAGCCTCGGCTCCACCTCATATATAAAGGGGAGCCAAGGGAGACAGAAAGGATTGAATCTATTGTCAACACACACCCTAATTTTTGAGTCGAGCACCTTCGAGATCTACTTGCCCTCTACTTTCTACAAAATCCTAAGTTTACAATCTTTAGGCATTGACAAGTTAATCCCTTGTCAATTGGAAAAAGTATGAGAAGGTGCAAAAACAAGACATGAACATATATGAGAAAAAGGGAGTCAAAGTTTTACCTTTCAAAGCTGCGGCCTTGTCGCGGAACCCGAGGAAATGGGAACCTAAGTCGACCAGTTTCTTCATCAAGGGCTGCATACAAGTCGATAAGAAAGACTATAAGTTACAAGTTCAAAATCTTTCGAGATGAACAAACAAAAGGCGACAACCAGGAAAAGAAAACTTACGTCTTCAAGGAGAGAAATAGACATACTCCCCGTAGCAATCTCATGTTTATCCGCAACCCCACTTCTAGCTTTCTGTGGCTTTGGTGCCTGGGGGCTGGGCACTGGATTCGTTGCCTCCGGATCAACACGCGGGGGAGGCCACGTTTCCGGCGCAACACGCTGATCCTTAGAGAGAACTAACATATTGAAGGTGCTCGAGACAGCTGGCCCATGAGTGTCGGGCTCTGTTTCTTCTTCGTCACCCCTGCCAATATAGTAGCAAGATAAGTACCAGGAAGTCAAAAGAAAGAAAATAAAGACGAAACAATAAAGAATGTACGAGCTAATAGTGCCAGTCATGGCGTAGGGGTTGAAGTTTTCTTGACCTTCGGGAGAAGATTCTTCGATAGCTGGTTCGGCGAGTTTGGACGTGCCAGAATCTTCATCATCATCTCTCTTCCTCTTGCGCTTTTCAAGAGAAGCAGCAGGAGGAGGGGAAACAGACTGAGCAGAGTCAGAGCGCTACTCCGATTCTGTTTCTTCATCAGAGGAACCCGCAGTTTTTTGAGATTCTGCGGGTTCGCTCTCAAGCATGGAGGATTCTTCGAGTCATCCCGAACAACGGCTCGCTCATCCACTTCACCATCTTCAGGCAAGAAGAGAGGAAAGAATTTGGTGGTTCTATAGGCAAAACGTACGGGAAGGAAAACATAAAACTATCAAAAAATGAAAGCAAAAAAAGAGTCAACAACCATACAACTCGAAGAAAAATTACTTACTTCGGGAAGGGCGTGGCTGCCACTGAAGGGCTCCATGTGGCAGGAAGAAGGAACTTCGTGATTCTTGCTCAACGAAGTGAAGCGGCGGACAAGTTTCTCCAAGTCCTTCAAAGGAAGCTCGGTAGAGACCCTGTCAGAATCTTCAACACCCGAATACATCCACATAGGATTTTGTCGGGCTTGGAGAGGCTGGATGCGGATGTGCAAGAAGTGAGAAATAATCTGAACACCCGACAAATCCGCTCCATCGGTGTTCTGAAGTTCTTGGATGTGCGCAAGTAAAGCATCAGTGGCTGCCTTTTCTTCGGCTGAAGCTTCTGCATCCCAAGAATGGCGTCTCTGAAAATATTCAGCAGGATCAAAGGGGCAAGCTCGTACTCTTGAGCATCTGAGGATTCATCCTTGATATAAAGCCACTTCCTGCGCCATCCTTGGATGGAGTTAGCGAACTTCACATCAAAATATCTGGCTTCCGGAAGAAAACATATGCAAACACCATCTACGTTGGAGATGACGCTCTTCGAGTTGTTGCGCCGGAGATAGAAGATGTGTTTCCAAAGGCCCAGTGAGGGTGGATGCCCAGGAAACACTCGCAGAGTGTGATAAAAATAGAAATGTGGAGGAGAGAGTTTGGGGTCAGCTGCTGTAGCTGGATCCCATAGATAAAAAGAAGGCCACGAAGAAATTCGTGGACATGGATAGAGAGGCCGCGAATGAGGAAATCGATAAAGGTTACGTGGAAATTGATCGGAGGATGAGGAGAACTCTCGTATCCAGACATCTGCATGGCCTCCTTGTTGAATAGGCCCATCCTCTTCATCATCTTGTGGTCCTAAGCGGACAGCTTCGACCTCTCCCATCCAGAGATCTTGGCCTTATCCATACGCTCGTCGGCGCATGAAGCACGTGACGTGCAGCGCTTGGTGCGTGGCGGCATGATGCAAAGTGCGGAGGAGAAAGGCAAGAGCGAGAGCAGAGCGCGGGCGCGAGGAGCTCGAGGAAGAAGATGAACAGGGGAGAGGATGTGCGGCGCAATGATACGTCCAAAACGTATCTACTTTCCCGAACACTTTTGCTATTGTTTTGCCTCTAATTTGTGTATTTTGGATGCAACTAACACGGACTAACGCTGTTTTCAGCAGAACTGTTCTCGTGTCTCGTTTTTGTGCAGAAATCCAACTTTCGTAGAAAAACCTCGGGATTTTGACGAAAGGGCCTATTTTCCCGTAATAATGACGGAGCCGTAAGGACAATTGAAGTGGAGGCCCGAGGGCCCCACACCACATGGCGGCGCGGCCTAGGGGGCCCGCGCGGCCATGTGGTGTGGCCCCTCGGCTGGCCTCCGACGCCCCTTCGGACTACTTATTCGCATCGACCTAAAAACGCACGGGAGAAGTCGAAGTCGCCGTAAACCCTCCGGAACGCCGCCACATCGCGAAACTCCGTCGCGGGAGCCGAAGTCTCCGTTCCGGCACTCGCCGGGACGGGGAATTGGAGGAGATCATCACCGCCATCACCGCCAACGCCTCTCCATCAACCAGCAATGTTTCCCCCATCCATGTGTGAGTAATTCTCCCGCTGTAGGCCGAAGGGGATGGTAGGGATTGGATGAGATTGGTCATGTAATAGCATAAGATTGTTAGGGCATAGTGCCTAGTGTCCGTAGATGGTACTTTTATGATATTGTTGCAACTTGTTATGCTTAATGCTTGTCACTAGGGCCCGAGTGCCATGATCTCAGATCTGAACATGTTATTATTTCATCATGATATTCGTTGTTTATGATCTTACCTGCAAGTTGTATACACATGTCGCTGTCCGGAACCAATGGCCCCGAAGTGACAGAAATCAGGACAACCGGAGGGAATGGCAGCGATGTGAGGATCACATGTGTTCACGGAGTGTTAATGCTTTGCTCCGGTACTCTATTAAAAGGAGTACCTTAATATCCCGTAGTTTCCCTAGAGGCCCGGCTGCCACCGGCTGGTAGGACAAAAGATGTTGTGCAAGTTTCTCATTGCGAGCACGTACGACTATAATTGGAACACATGCCTATTGATTGATTAGTACTTGGATACCGTTTTATTATTATCTCGCAAATGCCCCGCTATGATTGTTACATGAGTTTCTCTCATCCATGCAACGCCCGTCATCCGTCCCCGTGCCTACGTATTTTAATCCTCGCTGTTTACTATAATCACTACCGCTGTCTTTGTTACTCGCCGTCGTTATTTCACTACTCGCTACTCGCTGTAAAACTCGTTACTATCGATAAACTCTTGCGAGCAAGTCTGTTTCCAGGTGCAGCTGAATTGACAACTCCGCTGTTAAGGCTTTCAAGTATTCTTTGTCTCCCCTTGTGTCGAATCAATAAATTGGGTAATACTACCCTCGAAGACTGTTGCGATCCCCTATACTTGTGGGTCATCAAGACTATTTTCTGGCGCCGTTGCCGGGGAAGCATAGCTTTATTTGGAAGTTCACTTGGATTGATATTGTTCGCTGCAAATTCTCCATCATGGGTAAAACTCGCGATACTAAGGTCGCCATATTACCATCCACTACAAGAAAAGGTACAACTCTGAGTACCTCCGCTGCTCTTGATTCACCATCTCGTGATTGATAAACTTGTTTCACCGCCACATGCTTCAAATGCCGGTACTTCGCTCGAATCTGAAAACTCTCATAATATTGATAATATTTCTGCTGTGCTTGATGATAGTGGTTCATTGGGAACTTTTCTAGATGCTAAAATTGCTAGGTCTAGACAAATTGAAAATGCCGAAACTCCCGATGTTACTACACCCGTTAATTCACCCGAACTTGAATACTCTAGTGATGATCTTGATGAAGATTATGTGGAACTTGATGATGATTTTATTGAAAAATGCCATGCTACTACCGATGCAAGAAAAATTAAAAAGTTGCTTGCGTAACATACCGTTAGATATAAACCGTCTCCCCGATCCTAAATTTGCCACATCTCCTATAAACATTAGGGATAAAGATTATGATTTTTCTCTTGATCTATCTCATATAGCTATTGTTGAGAAAACACCCTTTCGTGGTACTGAAAAAGAAAGTGCCGTTGAACACATGACCGAGTTATCTACTTTGAGTAGCTTGTTTTCTGATGATGTTAAGAAGCGTACTTACTTTGTTGCTAAAATCTTTCCATTCTCATTAAAGGATGACGCTAAAACTTGGTATAATAGTTTGCCACCTAGTTCTATTAAGAGTCCAAAAGAATTGCTTGTCGTTTTCTTTCGGAAATACTTTCCTCGCTAGTGCTCAACATGTCGCTTTGCAGTAGAGTTTATAATTTTGATCGGGGAGATGAAGAGAAATTGCCCGAGGCTTGGGCAAGATTTTGCTCTCTTATCGAGCTCGCCCGACCATGATTTAGAAAAGCATGATTTACTTGATATATTTTATAGTGGACTAACCATTGAGTCTAGGGCATACCCGGATAGTTGTGCTGGTTGTGTTTTCGTGAAAAGAACTCCGCACGACGCCGAAGAATTATTGGCTAAAATAGGCCGGAATTATGATGATTGGAATACGCTCGAACCAACTCCAACGCCAATAGTGAAGAAGAGGGGTTTAATTAAATTGAATGATAAAGATATGAGGGAAGCCAAGAAGTCTCTCAAGGAGAAAGGTATTAAATCTGAAGATGTGAAGAATCTACCTCCAATAGAAGATATATGTGAGATAATTCCCCTTCATCCATGATTGAGGTAAATTCCCTTCAACGCTTTACTAGAGAAGATATTCCGTATTCAAAACCTCCTCGCGCAATGCTTAGATGAGTTTGATAATTATATTGTTAAGCAAGAAAATTTTAATATGAGAGTAGAGAATCATCTAATGGAAAATTCTCAAGCTATTAGTCAATTGCATGATATTGTGGAGAGAACCTCCAATGATGTTAAGATGCTTGTTAAACATTTTCATATGGTTCAAACTCAAATTGATCAACTCACTAAAGTGCAAAATGACTTGTTAGGAAATAATGCTAAAGAAAAACATGCTTATGAAGTAACGACTAGAGGTGGTGTCTCTACCCAGGATCCTCTATATCCGGCATCCCAAAAGAATTGAACAAGATTCTCAACGCATTGAACCTAGAGCTCATTCTAAGAAAAAGAAGAAGAAACATAAAAATGTTGTAGAATCCTCTGAACCTGCTAATGATCCTAATAGTATTTCTATTTCGATGCTGAAACTGAAAGTGGTAATGAACATGATAAAGATAATGATAAGAATGATACTCCTGATAAAGAAGAGGTTGAAAAAGAACCTGAAAAGCATGCTAAAAATAAAAAGTATACTAAAGAAGATTTTATTGCTGAGAAACATGGTAATGAAAGAGAACCTTGGGTGCAAAAGCCAATGCCTTTTCCTGCTAAGAAACTAAAATCAAAGGAAGAGGAACACTATAATAAATTCTGTGATTGGATGAAACCTTTATTCTTGCAAATTCCTTTGATCGATGCTATTAAATTTCCTCCTTATTCAAAGTATATGAAAGATATTGTTACTAACAAAAGGAAAATCCCCAATGAGGAAATTTCCACTATGCTTGCTAATTACTCTTTCAATGGCAAAGTTCCAAAGAAGTTGGGCGACCCGGTATACCTACTATTCCTTGTTCTATTAAGAATAACTATGTTAAAACTGCTCTATGTGACTTGGGAGCCGGTGTTAGTGTTATGCCTTTTTCTCTTTATAAGAGACTTTACTTAGATAAGTTGATACCTACTGATATATCTTTGCAAATGGCTGATAAATCTACTGCTATTCATGTTGGTATATGTGAGGATGTTCCTGTTCAAGTTACTAATAACTGCTTGATATTAACTGATTTTGTTGTGTTGGAAATGCCTGAAGATGATAATATGTCTATTATTCTTGGGAGACCTTTTCTTAACACCGCAGGGGCTGTTATTGATTGCAATAAAGGAAAGGTTACTTTCAATGTTGATGATAAGGAACACACCGTCTATTTCCCCAAGAGGATTGAAAAAGCGTGCGGAGTTAATACTATCTCTCATGTGAGAACTATCAAAGTGGGAACCATCGATTGTCCTATATATGAGCCTAAAGAAGAATATCAAACTCTTGTGATTGGATCCATATCAATACAATTCAAGGTAACATGATTGATTTGAGGTTTATTTCTTCATCTATGTAAAATTTATTTGGTGGCAAGACTTGATCAACCTTGTTAACAAATACCTTTTATATGCATAGAGGAGGTAAACAACATCTCTTTCTTCCTCCACTTGCTTTAGTTGCTGTAGCATTTTTAATTTGCAAAGTTCCTTAATTGATTAGAGTTTTCAAAAAAATTTCCTGGCCAGTAATAATAAACTTAATACCCAGAAAATGTGCATTTTTCAAAGTTTTCAAAAATTCGCGAAAATTATACCGTTGGTCCTATTTTTCGACGAGGCACTCGGGAGCACCGGAGGATGACCCGTGGGGCACCGGAGGGCGCCAAACCACAGGCCGGCGCGGCCAAGGAGGTGGCCGCACCACCATGTGGTGTGGGCCCCTCCTTGCCCCACTTTGTCATCTCTTTCTCCCAAGCACCTTCTCTCTCCCGAAAAAACTCGAACCAATTTCCTCTCACTCGCGTTTTTGCTCAAGAACTCCAGATTTCTCGATCTCTTTACTCAGCTCAGATTTCCTGCTGAAATTTGGCACATTTGCTCCTTGGTATGTGACTCCTCCACCCATCCAAGTAGAATTTTGTTTGGTTGAGTATATCTTGAATATTTTGCTGTTGTAGGTAACATGTTTAGTGAGCTTGCATGCTTGTTCTAAGTGGTAGAAATTAGTTTTGATGCATGATTAGTACTCTAGCAAGTTCCTATGGTAGTTTCCCTCAATGATATGTCACCAAATCAAGTTTTATATTGTTTGTTGAAAATTTCAGAAAATGAAGAAGTTCAAATTTGGAGAATTGTTCAAGAAGGGAACAACCAGCACCGGGAGGCCTTCTAGGACCGCCACCCAAATTAGGCGGTCGTACAACGAGGACATCATCGCGCCTAGCTTCGCGCCCGAAGAGGACAACGGGCCTCCTAATGCTTCGACTTTCCCATGCTATGATTTTCTAAGGAATGCAGGGATATTGGAGGATTACTTAACCCTTGTCAACAGGGCAGGGTTAACCACCTATATGGGAGATGAAAGGGAGCAATACTATATGCTCACAAAAAATTTCGTCGAGAGTTTCCAGTTCAACAACAAACAATATGAGCCAACGGTTGCATTCAGGATCTATGGTAATCCCGTTACTATGCAATTGAAGGATTTTTGTCGTGCGTTGGATATTGTCCCTGCAGGTACAGCAAGTAGGATTGATGACAACCCCGGGACTTGTTGGAGCTCTATCGAGGGATTACCGATGATGATTGTCGCACCATTCAGCGGGGCAAGATAAGGAACATTCAACTCCCCGCCATTAAGTATTTTGCATATTACATTGCTACTAGCATTCTTGGTAGGGAGAACACTAGTAATATCTCTAGCTACCATCTTGCTTTCCTGAATATTGCACTTACTGGTCAAACATCCTATCACCTTGGTGCTCTTATTGCTCGCCGCCTGACTACCAGGGGACCTATTTTTGGAGGAACTATTGCACTGCGCGTCTTAACATATCTAAATCTTCCTATTGATCCTAATGATGTGCCATTGGCCCCTAGGAAACTTGATATTGCCGCTATGAAGAGTCATCATTTTGTGACTACTGATTCTACTTTAGATAATATGGTCTATATAATGTTGTTTTCTGACGGGGATGAGAAAGAAATTCCTCTTCCCCAACCAGGTTTGTTCAGTATTGACAGGCAATCATGGTCGTGCACTAAGGAGGAGGTGGATGAACATATGAAGATACAAGATTTCCACCAGCAGCATGACTCCGAGGATGTCGAGCCTTCCTATGATTACACCGTCACACATCCCGGTGCGTCTTCTAGCACATACCCGGAATACGATCCATCTTCGTCATACTACGGAGGCGCTACTTCATGGGATCGATGGGATTGAACTCCACTTAGGCCAAAAGCCTAAGCTTGGGGGAGGTATACCGGCATCACTCATTCTTTGCATATTATGATTGCTGGATACTTGTATATACTTGTTTAGTCTCTTTGAGTGGTTTTCTAATGAGAGGAAGATGATATTTGGGGAAGTGCTGCCTGAAAACAGATTCTGGGCTGTTACCGTAAAAATTCGTGTGCCCAGCCAGAACAGTATTTTGAGTTGCAAATTTTTGTGCATGTTCCCCAGGTTGTTATCTAACTTTCATTAGTTGAACACTTTTCGAACTGAGCAACGTAAGATTTTTGTAAAAATCGATTTCTGTACTGCTGTCAGGTTTTGGCAGATTTCTGCCATCTCGCTTTTCTGTGTTTCTTTTAGTTTGCTATTCCTTGTTTCCACTTTGTTTCTTTCCCAAAACACAAAAAGACCAAAAATATTTCTGTTGTTTCTGTTCACCATTTGTTTATCTTAGTTTCTTGCATTTGTTTTGCTTTATTTGCTATTGCTAGTTTGCTATAAGAAAACCCAAAAAAAATTTGCTTTGTTTGCTTGTTTCCTTTTGTTCTTGTTCTCAAATTCGAAAACACCAAAAATATTTGCTGTTCTTCTTTGGTTTGTAAAGTTCATTATGAGTTCAATGGTCTTCGGTGGCTGGAGCGTGGTTTTCATTTCATATTATCCAAGCTACACAAGTGAAAAGGCAATAATGACGATCTACGACAATCTGATTGTGGTGAGAGGCTGGTATGAACTCTATTTATTTTCATTTCTGTACATATACTCATCCATGTGAGCATGCTTAGTTGGTTCATGTGAGATATATGTTATTTAAGAAAGTCTTGTAGTTCATGATCTCTCATGTTTAGCTCCAATTTATTAATATGAGTAGCATGTCATGGATGTTTGCTTGCATTGTTTTATTCATAAGTAAGTATGGCATTGTGGTATCCTCCTCTGAATAATTCATTTATATCGACTTGGCACATGCTCACGCATGCATATGACTGAACAAGAGTCAACTAAGCCTCAATGATTTACATTGCTTCAGAGTTCTTGTATCACTTTTATGCCTCAGTTAATTTATTTTGCCGCAAGCATGATTATGACAGTTCATCGCTCTCTTGATTTGTCGCTCCCTAGTCTTTTGCTAGCCTTCACTTGTACTGAGCGGGAACGCTGCTCGTGCCTCCAAACACATGAAAACCAAGTTATTCCAGAGTGTCCACCATAAATACCTATGCATGGCATTTCAAACCATTCCAAGTAAATTCTCATGCGCTACCTTTAAAATCTTCAAAATGCTTCTTAATTTGTGTTAATGTTTCATAGCTCATGAGGAAGTATGTGGTGTTTAGCTTTCAACCTTGTCATTTACTTTTGACGGACTCTCATATGGAATAGTGGCACATCCGCTTATCCAATAATTTTGCAAAAAGAGCTGGCAATGGGATTCCCAGTCCCGAATTAATTAACTTAAATAGACACTCCTCCATGGTTGGTGATTGTTGGACGGCACCCGAAGGATTCGGTTAGCCATGGCTTGTGTAAGCAAAGGTTGGGGGGAGTGTCATCATCATAATAAAACTAAAGTAAAAAGGCACTCCTTCATGGTATGTGATTGTTGGCAGGCACCCGAGGATTCGGTTAGCCATGGTTTGTGTAAGAAAGGTTGGAAGGAGTGCCACATAAATATGCAAATAATTCATGGGAGCCGCTCTTGAAAGTCCGGTTGGCGAGGTAGTTGGTGTACCCATTACCATTCGTTGACAACAACAAACACCTCTCAAAATAATTTTACTCCTGTCTTTATAAAATGAAAAGCTCTAGCGCATGTTAATCCCTCGCTTCCCTCTCGCGAAGGGTCAATCTTTTACTTTTATGTTGTGTCTCCATTATTTCTTTGAGCACTTTCTTGAGAGCACAACTCGTCATTCTTAGTATAATATGCTTGTCTCAAAATATGATTGATTGTGGTATAACTTTGATGCTTTTATCTTTGACAATCACTACTTCTAGTCTTTCTATGAACTCCAGAGGTGCCCGGGCATTTATGTTTTGCCAATCAAATACAGGCAAGCGAGATACCACTTTATCATACTCTCTTATGGACATTGCAATCCTGCTTATATACATGACTCATGATGCTTATTATTAATTGTTGGTACCTCTTCATGATTGACATAGCTGTTAGATGATCTTATTTGCATGTGCCTTATTATGAACTGCTCAAGTATTAGCCATATCATGAGAATATATACATTATATGAGCAAATGTGTTCGTGAAAGTTCTTTTATCGCTCAGTTGTTAACTGAATTGCTTGAGGACAAGCAATAAGCTAAGCTTGGGGGAGTTGATACGTCCAAAACGTATCTACTTTCCCGAACACTTTTGCTATTGTTTTGCCTCTAATTTGTGTATTTTGGATGCAACTAACACGGACTAACGCTGTTTTCAGCAGAATCGTTCGGTGTCTCGTTTTTGTGCAGAAATCCAACTTTCGGGAAAAACCTCGGGATTTTGACGAAAGGGCCTATTTTCCCGGAATAATGACGGAGCCGGAAGGACAATTGAAGTGGAGGCCCGAGGGCCCCACACCACATGGCGGCGCGGCCCGGGGGGCCCGCGCGGCCATGTGGTGTGGCCCCCTCGGCTGGCCTCCGACGCCCCCTTCGGACTACTTATTCGCATCGACCTAAAAACGCACGGGGAGAAGTCGAAGTCGCCGTAAACCCTCCGGAACGCCGCCACATCGCGAAACTCCGTCGCGGGAGCCGAAGTCTCCGTTCGGCACTCCGCCGGGACGGGGAATTGGAGGAGATCATCACCGCCATCACCGCCAACGCCTCTCCATCAACCAGCAATGTTTCCCCCATCCATGTGTGAGTAATTCCCCCGCTGTAGGCCGAAGGGGATGGTAGGGCTTGGATGAGATTGGTCATGTAGTAGCATAAGATTGTTAGGGCATAGTGCCTAGTGTCCGTAGATGGTACTTTTATGATATTGTTGCAACTTGTTATGCTTAATGCTTGTCACTAGGGCCCGAGTGCCATGATCTCAGATCTGAACATGTTATTATTTCATCATGATATTCGTTGTTTATGATCTTACCCGCAAGTTGTATACACATGTCGCTGTCCGGAACCAATGGCCCCGAAGTGACGAAATCGGGACAACCGGAGGGAATGGCAGCGATGTGAGGATCACATGTGTTCACGGAGTGTTAATGCTTTGCTCCGGTACTCTATTAAAAGGAGTACCTTAATATCCAGATAGTTTCCCTAGAGGCCCGGCTGCCACCGGCTGGTAGGACAAAAGATGTTGTGCAAGTTTCTCATTGCGAGCACGTACGACTATAATTGGAACACATGCCTATTGATTGATTAGTACTTGGATACCGTTTTATTATTATCTCGCAAATGCCCTCGCTATGATTGTTACATGAGTTTCTCTCATCCATGCAACGCCCGTCATTCGTCCCCGTGCCTACGATATTTTAATCCTCGCTGTTTACTATAATCACTACCGCTGTCTTTGTTACTTCTGCTCGCTGTTATTTCACTATCGCTATCTGCTGTAAAACTGTTACTATCGATAAACTCTTGCGAGCAAGTCTCGTTTCCAGGTGCAGCTGAATTGACAACTCCGCTGTTAAGGCTTTCAAGTATTCTTTGTCTCCCCTTGTGTCGAATCAATAAATTGGGTAATACTACCCTCGAAGACTGTTGCGATCCCCTATACTTGTGGGTCATCACGCAACAAAGGGGAAAAAAGAGGAGTAGGTTATGGCTTTATAGAGGAAGACGATGAAGCTCCGTTGGATGAAAAAAGAGGAGATCCTAAGCTCCCCACGTCTTCATGGTGTAAAAGGTCTTTTCACGACAAATTTACTGCGGGAATGTTACTGCGCACATGCCGGAAATATCGGAGAACATGCGCGCCCACTTCTGCGACATGGAGAGCGTGCAGAAGTTTGGACGCACAAAACAGTGCTAAACCAGGATCCGTGTCTTTCCAAGGCGGTGATACGTGGCTTTCGTCAGCATTGACATCACAAGTAAAGAAAAGTTCGGGAGGTCACAAAAAAAAATAGCAAGCATAAAACTTCGAGAGGAGAAGCAATATATATTTGAGAAAAAGATTCAAGAGCCAATGTTCAGATGCAAGCACCTGTCCATATGCTCGGGGGCTACTCTTATCAGAAGTATCGTTAATACTTCTGATAAGATGAAAAGGCAAAAGAAAAAATACAGAGTTGATCAAGATAGCAAAAGTTGAGCCTACAACCAAGTGCAAACACTCGGCTGTATCCTCCACGGCTACTCCCATCGGGAGCGCTGATTGCGCACCCGATGAAATATGAAGAAAAAAGGAAAAGAAAGTGACAAGTCAATATAGAATCGCAGGCGAAGAATTATCTTCGTACATCTTCGAGTTACATATAACTCGTCATGTACTCCCAATGGGAGATCAAGATATTATTTCACGAGACAACTCAAATAAATACACAATTCCAGCAGCCGACAAAGGCATTCGACAATATATTCTCAGAGCGCGTTCGCCGCGGTAAAAATTCTGAATGCCGTAACCCAAGGATCTGTCCTGGGTGGCGTGGTACCGCACCCGAATGCGTTCTTCCACTATTATCCGTGTCAACAGACGCGAAGAAAAATCCTAGCGGACGCGTTAGGTACTCGATAAAATATAGCTGGAATTCGGTTCATGGTAAGTCCTTAAGCAGCACGTGTTGAATTACGCTAGTACCCCGAGTTCGAGTCCAGGGACTTGAGCTTGAAGTAGGTTTTTGCGGGTTTGCCACAAGAGCAGTTAACTGGTACCTGATCCGTCAGACGAACCAACCCCATCTTCCATCATCCCTGTACAATATAGACATTGAGCAAAGTATTCATGATAATTCGAAAGTTCTATAAACATGAGACTTTGTTTTACGATGGAGATTTTACTCGACTCCGCGATTCAAACAAAATCTCGGGGTCTACTTACACAGGCATGCCGAATAGGCTTGCCGAATAAAGTACTCGAGGTTATCTGGAGGCCCACGACACGAAGCATTGTAGGCCAAGAAGCCCGTAGATCTTCGATAAGGAAAATAGAGTTGTATCACGAATTGTATAGCAAAATAGGAAAGTCCCAACACGCCTCTCGCAGTTTGTAACTTACGCAACACGAAAAGCCTCCGCTCCACCTCCTATATAAGGGGGAGCCGAGGGAGAAAGAAAGGATCGAATCTATTGTTAACACACACCCTACCTAATTTTTGAGTCGAGCACCTTTTCGGCTGAACCTTCGAGATCTACTTGCTCTCTACTTTCTACGAAACCCTAAGTCTACAATATGTAGGCATTGACAAGTTAATCCCTTGTCACCGGCGCACCACCCTCTTGGTACGCCGACGGTATGTGCAATTTTTTTCATTTTTTTCCTTTTTGGTTTTTAGGATTCTAAAAAATATTTGAACGTCCATAGGTAGCTGAAATCAAATGTAACTTTTTCTGTAGATACATTTTCATACAATTTTTTTCATCGGAGGTCTATGCAACCTTCAGAGCCATTTTACCGAAACATTGATGAGTGAAATTTATGTACTACTCATGTCATGCCTAATCTAACTACAACTACGTCTATTATACAAGATTGTTGTTTTCCATTTATATTCGTATGAGTTTTGCACAAATGAAAGTGCATGGAGCCCCTATGTGTGGTTTTGGTAATTGATGACAATCCCTATGAACTAATGTTTACATTGAGTTATATTTGTAGGAGTTGTCCATAGACAATGCTTGAACCATATGTTGCCTTCAAGGTTGCAACAAGAAGAAATTGATGAAAAATATCAAGTGTCAAGTATGTCTTGAAGATGAAGTGAGCCCTCAAGTTTAACTTGAAGACATCAACATGATGAAGAATGAAGAAATGAAGTGCAATTTCAAGATGAGCCATCTCGAAGAGATCATTTGCTTGAATCTTGCTATACATATGGTGATCGTGGATATGTGAAGATGCACCGAAGAAGATGCTCTCCCATGGTGGATTATGGGGGAGAACTCCAGAAGACTTTGTCAAGCAAGCACAATCAAGAAAGGTGTGTTCCATCTTGTTGCGGTCACGATCGTCATCATCGATCTCAAGATGAACACACAAGGTTAAGGTTTGCTTTTGATAGGGTTTCTTTCTTACCGGTCTTAAGGTGTAGTTGGAGACCGGTTTATAGTTTAGTTGCAGTACCATCAAGAGGGATCTCAAGTGAGTAACTTGATCGTACAGAGACAACTCAAACCTTTACATCCTTGCACATCTTTCTTGGTTGTTATTTGGATTATCCATATGGTTAGGGTTAGGGTTAAGGCATGAGTAGGAGCAGCCATGATTAATGGATTTGAACCTTGTGCAAAGGCATGTGAGGTATGGTGCTAACCGTGCAAACACTCGCATGATCCAGTTGGTCAGTTTGACAAGACACAAATTAGAATTCATTGAACCTCTAATCAGCTAAACTATCTGCAAAACATCTGCCCCAACTGTAGCCTACGCCAGTGTTTATGCCCACCACACATGGAAAAGGCTCAGCACTACGGGAAAACACTACGTTTTCGTGCGACAAGTCGCACGGCAAAGGGACCTATATGCCTGGCAAAGATTGTCGTGCGTAGTCGCACGACAACGATTGGTCGACAAAGAATGCGACGGCAACGAATCCTTTGCCGTGCGCTTCGCGAGTTCTGCACGGCAAAGCCTTTGTAGTGCGTTGCGATCTTAGCCGTGTATCCTTTTCTTTGCCGTGCGGCCGTAGCTCCCGGTGTGACCTTACTCACATTTGGGCGATAACACTTAGCAGATTTTCCGAAGCGCGGATTGCTCCGAAACCCTGATATATGTGGGGGGACGAACATGGAGAGTAATTTTCTATTGCACATTGTCTTAAGTAACACTAATAAATAGTCAGTAAAAATTAAAACTAATTAAAAAAATAAATATAAGTATTAGATGAAATAAAATAGAAATAAAAACAAATAAAATGTATATTGGCGCACGACAAAGAAAGGAATGGACGACAAAGGCCCCTTTGTCGTGCAACTTGTCTGTCTGCACGGCAAAGGGCGAGCCACGGCAACGCCCAGGGCCTTTGTCGTGCAGTATTTCTTTACCGTGCGGCGTGTAGGGACTTTGTCGTCAATGTTTCTTTGCCATGCGCTTTCTTTGGACTTTGCCGTGCAAAGATTCGTTGCCGTCCGCCACTGCTGACTTTGCCGTGCATGGATTCATTGCCGTGCGCTGCTCTCAGACCTTGCCGTGCGAAGTGTTGTTGCCGTGTGTGCTGCTTGCTGCGCACGGCAAAGAAATCTTTGCCGTGCAGCGGCGCACGCCAATGATTTGCTACACGGCAATGGCGGTTTTCCCCGTAGTGGAGAGTGGCCTGACGGGAAACCAGCGTGTTTCTTGTTGACTATAGTGATCAATACAATAAATATTATCCTGGTGTTTAAGTGAAACATACGTCCATGCTGACTAGGGATTTAATGTGCTCATGCACTGTCCAAGACATGTCCAGGACGTATCCTTATTTCTTGACTCAATAAGTTTGCATGCATGTCAGCAACATGTGATGATGTCACGTTCTGCTATCCAATACTAATTACTATCAGCAGTGGTTGGTTAAGAAGTCTAACAAGCTGGATTTAGATCGATTTCTATATAGTAGCGTGTGTGATTTGTGTGTGCTTAGTTCGGTAGCATTGACAGGCTCCATCCTTACCTAGGAGCAGTTTGTTATAGTTTGCACGTGTGCTTTGTTATGCACTAAGTAGGCCATGAGTTGCTTGACTTAATTTGCAGCTAATTGTTACATGCGCAATGCTGAAGGAACTGAAATTGCCTGAACTTCCGCATTAGCGATGGGTTCTATTGATTGAGTGTTATGAGTTTGTCTACAAGTCATCATCACGCTGACTAATGTATGATTTGTAGGTGAGTGGCTTTTAATTGTACACATACACGCGGTGTTTAGTTTTTCCTTTGACGAAACGTCAACGTTGGAAGGACTATCGTTCAGTGAACAAAGTAGTTCAAATATTTAAGTTTATGCTCTCCTTTCTTGAGGTTACAATTGGGGTTAGAAAAAGACTAGATTTTTCATATCATGGTTTTTTTGGCAAGGGGATGGGCATAAGTGAAAATATAGATTAACAAAATGGGATAACATTTGTAGGCCGAAGGATCTGAGGGGGGGGGGGCTGGGAGTTGAGGTACTCGGATTAAAGAACAAGAGCCTCTTAGTAAATGTCTTTTCAAACTAGTTAATGAACAAGGAGTTTGGTAGGAACTATTGCAAAATAAATATTTAAAGGACAAAACTTTATCTCAAGTTGACGCGAGACCCACATATTTCCCTTTTTGGAAGGATTAATGAAGGTAAAAGATAGCTTCTTCATGAGAGGGTCAATGGAGGTGGCGAATGGGAAAAATACTAGGTTTTTGGGCAGACACGTGGCTAGGGGATATACCTCTTTGTGAGCAATACCCCTCTCTTTATCGCATTGTTAACTGTGCTAGTGTTTCGGTAGCTAACATTATGGGTGTGAACCCCTTGAACATCGGTTTTAGGCGGGCACTCTCGGAGGATAGGTGGGATAGATGGGTTCACCTTGTTACTCGCATTATGGGAGTTCAACTGTCTGAGAATAATGACATTTTTTGTTGGCATCTCACTGAGTGGGGTCAGTTTCGGTTAAATCTATGTATCTCGATTTGCTAGCTAGCCCTGTTGGGGATTTTTAAAAATAAATTTGGCAGATAAAAGTTCCACTTAAAATCAGAATTTTATGTGGTTCCTTCTCAATAAGATCATTCTCACAAAGGATAATCTTAAAAAGCGTAATTGGTAGGATGGTTCTAAATGTTGCTTTTGTGATCATGATGAAACAATTCATCATTTATTTTTTACTTGCCCTTTTGAAAAAAAAAATCTAGCACATTATCAGCGTGACTTTCAATATCCCTACGCCTGCCAATATGACTAATCTTTTTGGCAATTGGTTGAATGGGGTTTCAAAGTAAGATAAAGGCCACATTTGAGTGGGTATGTGTACCTTGCTTTGGGAAATTTGGAATGTCCGTAATGACTTTATCTTAAACAAAATATGTTTCCCATCTTTCCTGCAGGTTGTTCCTTTGGTTACCCATTGAATCCATACATGGTCCTATATCCAGCCGAAGGATGTGCGTCAGGACATGAATATTGGATGCAACCGCTTGGCGATGGTAGAACGAGATTTTACAGCCGGTGCGGTTGGCGGTCTGACAAGTGGACCACATGAAGATATTGCGGCGTCTTGTTTTTCTTTTCATTTTTAGTTTTTTTTTTAAAAAGGGTTGCCCCAACCTCTGCATCAAAAAGATGCATACAGCCGTTTTTATTAAACGAAAGTATCCAGTCTTACATATGAACGTCTTAAAAAATTATTACAAAACATGGATCATAAAGGGTCTCAGAAAAATGAGCCACCAGAAATAAAGCATAGACATGAAATGCCTTTGCATCATCATGTCAAACGCCGGTCATCAGACCATCCGCACCGGCTGTAGAAATCCCGGACCACCGTTTATGGTCCATAGTTGGCTGGTCGTCCTCCAACTGTAGATAGGACCACATACAGGTCCGGTGGGTAGCTAACGGAATAACCTGCAAAAATGATGGGAAACTTTTTTTTGTTAAAGATGCAATCATTGCAAACTTTCCATATCGCCCATAGAACAACACAAACACCAACTCTAATGTGAGCTTTATCTTTATTTTGCACTCCATTCAACTAATGTCCAAAGAATATATTAAAAGACATATAAATAATTCTCTAAATCATACAGTTAAATGGACAGGTTATGAAAAGGTGTTGGATTGTCTCCTTTTGATCACAAAAACAACACCTTTCATCACCCTGCCAGTGACATTTTACTAAATTATTTTTCGTTAGTATGAGCTTCTTATGAAGAACCCACATGAAAATCCTAATCTTTAAAGGTGCTTTTATTTTTCAAATATATTTCTTAAGATATACAATGTTCCCATTTCAGGAGGTCATTGTTCATGGATTAAACAGTAAATCGATGTGATCAATGAATTATTATGATTATGTAACTGAGAATATTTATAAAGTTAATAAAAGGCCGCATGCATCAATTGATGCAGAGGCCGGGGCTCTCTCCTTGTCAAAAAAATAAATATTTAAACAGTGCCTTCCATATCGGCCAATACATCTTTATTATTATATTGCAGTTGGGATGGTGTGCACTTTGACATCAAACATTGGAGCAATCCTAATCGTTGATAACCTTCAAAGACGCTTATCAAACTCACGCCGCTTCGGGTGGAAAAAAAGTTCAGATTTTATTGCCTACCAATCAGATCACTGTAAATCAAGGAAACTTCAAAAGTGGCTATGGAAAAATGGATAACAGTTTATTGCGTATCAATCAAATCGGCACAATAAAGGAAACAATCACCATCAAAACATTTCCTTAAACAACCACCGTTGGAAAAAAGGAACCCTTCTTTCCTTCTTTCCTTCTTTCGTTAAATAATTATCTCCTAATTAGTATCAATTAGTATCAACCAGTATCAATCGTATCATTCTTTCCTTCTTTCGTTAGACAATCAATTTCTTCCTAATTAATCCTACGCATGCTACCAAAAAGTATATCCCGTGTAATCTCCATATCATGTTCTTCATCCCCCGCATGCCGAGAGAAGTTGGGGAAGAGATGAATTCCGCTCAAGGCCAACCAGACGTAAAGAAATAGGTGAGGTGACCACGGTCCTACCCAACCCACCTCAACTCCCCGTCCGTTCCGCGAACGCTCTCACTGACAGTTGGCGTTGCTGCCACGACTATCGCTGATACATGCAGTTCATGTGGGGACTGGGAGGCATAGTTTTCCAACGTCTACATCCTCGACGAAGAGTTGCTCGCTATGGGCCCCTTCGCCCTTGCTCGCCGTCATGTTCCTCTTCCCGTCCAGCTCTCCGGTACAATTCTTCGTGATCCCTCATGATCATGTGATGAAGAGGGTGATGTTGAGTATGTTAATTTCTAACGTGATCGATCAAGCTGACAAGGTGGAGGAATACGACCCGAATGCCACCTTGAGTCCTCGGCGGCAGGTTTAAGGTACAGTTGTGTTGGCCTGCTTGACTGAATGCTTCAACTATGTTGTGATCCTTCCAAACATATGCATTTGTGTTTTCTCTCTGTGGTGGTGACGGAGGAGATCAAGGCGGGGGTCACTAGGAAGGAGAGATGGAGCCACACCGAATACTGTGTCTGTTTTTTTTTTCTGAAGTCCGTCACTATGTCCTGCACGTTCGCCATCCCAAGTTCGCTGGTGTTCTCCCCGTCGCACCACCTTTTTTCCTGCAAAGCTGCCGCGCCTCGCCGGAATCCGTATTGGTCATGTCGCCGACGCCGCTGGGTCACCTTATTGCTACTTTGAAATTGGACAGAAAGTCAATTATATCATAGGAAAATCCCGTATATATGTCTCGATGGACTACATGTGACCTTTTGGTGCTTCAGCTGAACGACCTTAATGTATGGATATTACATATGGGGAAATCACTTCAGATGAGTATCTTGCATATATATTAGTAAGTATGTTGTCGTTCTTGGTCCATATGGAAATATACCATTGTTCCGGTTGCAAATAACTATTTCATGACACCATCTGATCTGATTGCAAGAGCACATGCTCATAATCTCCAAGTGTGATATTTGTTTGCATTCCTTACATTAGTTTGGAGTTGCTACTTGCATGAAGTAGTACATACAAGTTGTGCAGATTTTCTATGCATTCACTAATACTCTTGTGAGACCAACATATCTAGACCACCTAGGAAAGAATTAGGTTGCAATGGAGTCACAAAGCAAATATTTATACCATTAGGGCATTAAATCTTCTATAACTTCTCTTGATTCCCGGAGGAACAAATTGTTGCCCTACTACCGGTGCCACGTACATTTCCCTGCCAAGTAGTGGTTTGTACCGTGACTGCTATTAAATTGCATCTTCTTGTTTTACATATGATGATCCACAAGTATAGGGGGTGTATCGTAGTACTTTCAATAAATAAGAGTGTCGAACCCAACGAGGAGCAGAAGGTGTTGACAAGCAGTTTCGATGAAGGATTCACTGTAAATGCTCACAGACAAGTTTTCAGGGGGGTTGATATAGCGGATAAATAAAATACAAGTAAGTAAAATGCGAGAGTAATAATTGCAGCGAGTGGCCCAATCCTTTTTAGCACAAAGAACAAGCCGGTTTGTTTACTTATGATGACCAAACGTTCTTGAGGACACACGGGAATTTAGTCTAGTGCTTTCGCTTCATATAGTTGATTAATCTTCATTGTTTTGATAAGTGTTGTGTGGGTGAACCTATGCTAATGCACCGCCCTTCCTAGGACTAATACATACTTGTGATTAAACCCCTTGCAAGCATCCGCAAATACAAGAAAGTAATTAAGATAAATCTAACCACAGCCTTAAACTCTGAGATCCTGCTATCCCTCATGCATCGATATACCAACGGGGGTTCAGGTTGCTGTCACTCCGGCAACCCCACAATTAGCAAACGAATACAAGATGCATTACCCTAGGCCCATAAAGGTGAAGTATCATGTAGTCGACATTCACATGACACCACTAGAAGAATAACACCACAACTTAAATATCAAACCATTAAATATTACTCAACATAGTTCACTACTAACATTTAGACTTCACCCATGTCCTCAAGAACTAAACAAACTACTCACAAGACATCATATGGAACATGATCAGAGGTGATATGGTGATGAATAACAATCTGAACATAAACCTTGGTTCAACGGTTTCACTCAATAGCATCAATAACAAGGAGTAATCAATACCGGGAGAGTTTCCCCTATGAAATAATCAAGATTCAACCCTAGATGTTACAGCGGAGACTAGGTGCAGTGGTGGAGATGATGGTGTCGGCGGTGGAGATGATGATGATGATGATCCCAATGAAGTCCAGCTCGATGGCGGTGACGATGGCGACGATTTCCCCCTCCGGGAGGGAATTTCCCCGGCGGATTTCAGCCTGCCGGAGAGCTCTTTTCTCTCTGGTGTTTTCCGCCCCGCAGAGGCGGCTGTGTCTATTCTTGATCGTCCTCCGCAGCTTAGGGTTTCTGGTAGATGAAGTACGCGAAGGAGAGATGGCCGAGGGGGGTTGTGGGCCCCCTCCCCACAAGGCGGCGCGCCAGGCCTGGTGGCCGCGCCGGCCTATGGGGAGGGGCCCATGGTGGCCCTCCTCGGCCTCCCCTTTTGGCTGGCTCCGTCATCTGGAAAAATAGGAGTTTCGGTATATTTTCCGTCAATTGTTGATCTTCAGAAATATTGTATACTGACGGTGCTTTTTCCAGCAGAATCCTGACTCCGGTGAGTGATTCTCCAATAATCATGAAACATGCAAAAATAGGTGAAATAACATAAGTATCATCTCTAAATATGAAATATATCAATGAATAACAGTAAATTATGATATAAAATAGTGATGCAAAATGAACGTATCAACATACAACAAAAATGAGAATCAATTCCCGCACTTTAACTTTCATCGGGATCTGATGATGAGTTCTGGATAAACATTGTGGGGTTTGACGGCTTTCTTCACAGATTTCACTGGAATCAAACGCCAGTACCAGAAACTGATATGTCCGCACCCTTCCATGTTTATTCACGCTCTAGGATTTTTTGTGGTTTATCCAAGAACAAGAACACATTCCATATTTCCATTTGTATATATGTTAATTCTCTTCATGAAAAATAGAAAAAAAAATGATCCATAATAAATAACAATGGAAATGGATGGCTAAAAGGGTAGAGAAAAGCATGTTGAAAACATATTTCCATTTTTAGTATGTACATCACTTCCCATGGGAGATCTTCATCCCCTCTTACACTGAACTTAAATTGTTTTGACAATCATTGTACTCTTTCATCAGTTCGGGGCTTCATGCTGCTCTCTTGCCACATACGCCAGGATCGATTTCCTGGGCGGCCGGAAATCACATTTACAATTCCATTATTTCCTTCTATTATTATCTCTTAACTCTTCGTTGAACTTCTCATGATATCTTGGACCTCAACATTGATTAATCTTGCATTTAATAAAAAAAAACTAAATCAAACTAAGTTATGGCTCCACTTGTGTCTTACCATTTTTATGTAGTTATTACATCAAATTCTTAATGCAAGCTTACTTTTTCTATTGATGCATGAATATTTAGTTTTTGAAAGAGATTCATAGGAAAATTCCTATCATGTAACAAGAATGGAATAGCTCTTTGAATCAAATCAAGGAATTACTTCTAGAGATGGAATAGCTCACAATACTTAAACTCTTGGAATCCACATAGGTAGGGATGCAAAGCACCCACCCCGCTCAATAGTCAAAATAAACCATATTAATTAGTTGTACTAACGAGCTTATGAGAGATTGATGCGGTTTGTCAGGGTGGAGAATGTGCAGGGTGGAGAATGAATGGAGGATGCCGACATATTGCCATCACATATCACATGTTATTTTGGTCCTTTATTTTCTATCCATATGATGTTAAATTATGCTAACTGAAAGTTTTGATGGTTAAAGTTTCTATATATAAGTAATATTTACATGCAAAGTATGTTATGATGTGCTACATATGGAGCAACGGAAATTTTCAATGAACCGTGGCAACGCACGGGCATTCAACTAGTACTGATTTAACAAATCAACAGTGACAAAATTGAGATGGTTCACCTTCCCCTATATTCTTCCCGTTTTAATAAATTGCAAATCGACCAAATCAACTAAACTTTTTCCCACTTTTCATATAGTTATGTGTCGATGGTAGGATGCTTTATCACAGTGGCATTGTTGTTGACCGATTCGAAGTCCCAAAGGTAGATTCGCTGTTCATATTAGGAAAGAAGATGCGCCTGATGTGGTCTCGAGGAAGATGACATGCATCCCTCCTCCCTGTTTTCTTTTCCTAAGCTTTGATTGGCCTTTTTCCACTTGGCTTATTCTAGTCCTGACTAATAATGTCAACTCTGATCCAGCTACTATAAAGGCTATTTTGCAATCCTGCCACCCTTGTGCCTCTGTCCAAAATGTTTTCACTTTTTTTTGGTGTCACTAGAAGACCATGAATGGTCGGCTAGCCTTCCCAGGTTTGCTTGACCTTCGTCGAGCTCCTCCACCTGAAGTCGGTTTACCCTCACGGCATGCACGACTTAGCCGTGAACGAGAACGAGTGGCATGATGTCAGAGCGAGAGCTTGGGGCGTAAATTATCCCGAATCATTTAGCTCGTTTCGAACGTTTTTTCAAGTTCAAAGTTGAAAATCCGAGCTCGTGTAAGAAGAATCTTCCTAGAACAAGTAGTGGCAGTAACAACTGTACAAGGAGAAGCAAACCTAGCCAGTAGATTGATATTTTAATCTCGTGTGGACCGTTGACGGTTGAGCGAGCACGTCTTCGCACTTCCTTTCCCTCTCCTCCCTCCCTGCTGAATTTCCATCCTCCTCGTGTGCATCTCCACTTTCCTGTTGATCGCTTCAACATTTCCAGCTCTTATTTTAACACCAAACAAGTTTACAAATTCTTCATCATCATCGCCGCCACCATATTCTTCTTCCCAATAACAATTCAGCGCTCTCTGATCGATCCCACCCACTACCTGCTCCTCAATACTTCTGCTTCTGTTATTCTTGCTGCAAGAACGGCAAAAGGGGACGCACTTTCCTTCTCCTGACGCCAAGATCGGTCCTTGGAGGACCCAGCCAAGATCGAGAAAGAGATTCCCTGCCGGTGCTGATTAATTGGTTGAAGCAGGGAAACTCGGCGGGGCGATTTCGTCCGAGAAGATGTCCCGGGGCTACGGGGAGATGGGGCAGAAGGTCGACTACGTCTTCAAGGTGGTGCTCATCGGCGACTCCGCCGTCGGCAAGTCGCAGCTGCTCGCGCGGTTCGCGCGCAACGAGTTCAGCCTCGACTCCAAGGCCACCATCGGCGTCGAGTTCCAGACCAAGACCCTGCACATCGACAACCGGACCGTCAAGGCGCAGATCTGGGACACCGCCGGACAAGAAAGGTACTATTACTAACTAACCAAGTATTAACAAAACCCCGCATCCTCTCCATGGCCTTGACCACTTCATCGGGGGATCATTCATAGGATTGCAGATGTTGTACTAGGCTAGCCGCAGTAACTATATGCTCCTCTGTTTTTAATTCATGGGTGAGGATTTTCTGTGTGAAATGTAGAGGTTTCTAAATTTAGAATGGATATTTACATACTAGTTCATACTTTGCTCAGTCTAAATTTAGAATGGAAATTTACATCAGATAAGCATAGCACATATTTTGATATCCATCAGAAATTACAGTTACCAATTCTCATGTAGTTGCACATTTTCAATTACTATTACAATTAGAATCTGCCAAAAACATTTGACTATCTTCTCAGCACTAATGTCATTGAAGTAGACAGCAAATTATGAAGACTTTGCGATAAGTCTTTTTTTTTTTTGAAGCAGAGGCAAAAGCTTTGCCTCTTCTCATTAACTAAGGAGTTGAAACATGGTTTCAAGGACAAAAAGAATGGTACAAAACAGCCTAGTATCCCGGAACTATACAACTCAAATTCTCCTTGCTCTGAGAAGGTGTCCTAGTTAACTATGCTTAAAATTGACAAACTGGCGTTTTCCCTGTTCATTCTGGGTATCTACCAATACAATACCAAAAATATGTCCATACTAATGCAGTTGATATTTGCTCAATAAAAACATAGATGCGATAGTTACATCAGACAGAGTAGCATGCCTTAGACTTTGACACTTCCACTAAATTCAGTTACCTACCATCATATATAATTGCACATCTTAAATTAGGAACAATATTAGAATGTGACGAAAAACGTTTGACCTACTTCTCAGCAATAAAGTGACAAAAAAGGAAGAAGACAACAAGATAAACAGCTTAGAAAGTACTCTCACCGTTTTATAAGCTGTATCATGATTCTTTTAGGCGAGGGTTCAACCAAAAGTTACTCTACTACTATGCATTTTAATTGACAAAAATGTTATGTCACTAAATATGTATTTAAAGGCACTTATAATTACAACTGTGTATCACATAAAGATTTGTCTTACCGAATCATGATACATCATGATACACCTTCTATTATGAAATGGAGGGAGTAAGTCCTATCTAGCAGTTTGGTCATGAATATTTTGCTAAATTTAAAATTAAATGGCAATTTTGTTGTTTTCGTTGTTGTAAGTGAACTTTAACAGCACTAATGACCTACCTCAACTTGCTTCATTTATTTAATTGTTCACTTTCAATATCTAAGCATACACTAAATGTGGTAACAGGTACCGAGCAGTAACAAGTGCGTACTACAGAGGTGCAGTAGGAGCTATGCTAGTATATGACATGACCAAGCGTCAGTCCTTCGATCATATGGCAAGGTGGCTCGAGGAATTGCGAAGCCATGCTGACAAGAACATCGTTATCATGCTAATTGGGAACAAATCAGATCTTGGTACACTCCGGGCTGTCCCGACCGAGGATGCTAAGGAGTTTGCTGAACACGAGAGCCTCTTCTTCATGGAGACCTCCGCACTTGAGGCCACCAATGTCGAAAACGCTTTCACGACTGCTCTCACAGAGATATACCGCACCGTCAGCAAGAAAAACCTTGTTGCAAACGACGAGTCTAATTCTAGTGGAAACGCGGGTTTGCTGAAAGGAACAAAAGTTATCATCCCTGGTCAGGAGGCTGCCCCTGCAGCCAAGGCCGCATGTTGTATGTCCTCGTAGACATAGCATCATATATACTCTGGTGTTTCTGGCAATTAAATGTGTCCATGTAGTCCCACTGTATCTACACATTGAATAGCTGGGATTCTTGGGAGGAGGGACGAAAGGTCCATATCAATAGTTAACTCACATACATTGTAATTTTCTTGATGACTACTTTTTAATCTAATTATATGGCGGTGTGTAGTCATTAAGAACATTTTTCAGATAAACCAGCTCAACCTTTTCACCTTTTCTGTTGGCTCTTCTCGGAATCTCCAGGCGCAAACATGCTAGGCAATGAAAGCGTGTGTTGCCGTGTATATCTGTCTTCTTAAAATAGGTGCAGAGATATTAGAGAAAAAACATTAAAGGTACAAGTACAATTATCTGAGTAATATTGTACAGAATTACAGATACTATCTGGAATCAGCCTAGTTTAGTCCTATCTTAGTCAGACATTAAGCAGGTCACAGTGGTGGTCGAAATGAGAAACCTCAACAAGACTTTTTTTCCACAGAAACAACAGATGTTGTTAGATAATCAATAATCACGTACAAACAATAACACACGTGTAGTTTAAATTTGACATGCTTTTATAAAATCGACTGAAACTCAAAAAATAAATAAATCAAAGGTACTTAGAAACAGAAAAAATCAGATCGTGCGTAAAAAGCATTGCGACAGAAAACGGTTCCCCCCTTGCGTCGCCTCCTCCAGGCGACCGGGGGGCGAAATCCTACCAGCCGCCGCCGCCGCTCCTTCCCCCTCCGTCCCCCCTCCTCGTCACTCCCTGAGGCGCCGCCGGGCCTGGCTCGCGACGCCGGTGATGGGGGCGGCGGGGATCTGGGCCCTGGGCCCTTGGCTTCCTGCGACGTATAGATGGAGGAGCATCGCGCTGGGTTCACCGTGGCTGGGGCGGCCGATCGGTTCTTCCTCCGGCGTCGATGGCGGGCCTGGCTCCGCTATGGGCTCGGGAGGACTCGATCGGCGGCCTCCTCGGTGGGGACTCGAGATCTCAGGGCGGCGTCCCTGATCTGGTGGTGCGGCGATTCCTGCTCGGCGGCGAGAGGTGTTCGCGGGTGTGGGCTGGCTTCTGCGGCCGTGTGGGCGGCGCGGAGCCGACGGGTGCTGGCCGTGGCCCGGGGCCCCCTCGGAGGTCGTCGGCGCCAAATCTGAAGGTTGTAGTCCCTCCTCTCCTCATGGCGTCCAAGCTCCCTGGCACTTTTCGGCCGAGCTGCTAGCAGCAGGACTCTGCGACCGGGAGAAATCCCTAACCGGCGGTAGCGGTCACAATGGCGACGTCCTTGGGCGCCGCCTTCCCTGTTGGGGGTGCCGTCGAGGTACTGTCCCTCCCCCTCCTCCTTGCTCCCTGGGTGAAAACCTAATCCTGGATTGGACCGCGGTGTCGCTGTAGGGTCGCTAACCTTGCTGAAGGCGCGGTCTTCGGTAGCTTGGGTAGGTTGTGGGCGCAGGTTGTGTGTGCGGGTGGTGTGCCGGTGCTCTTCTCAAGCTTGCCCAACTGCTTCATCTCCGACACGTTCGAGCTCCGGCTTGCTGTTGTGCTTCTCAGTATGTTCGGCATGGTGTCGGTGTGCTTGGATCTACTTCCTCGGACGTCGCCGTTAGTGGGAAGTCAAGCTCAGGGGAGCGCCTCCATCGGCCGACAATACAACGCCCTTCGAGCCAGGGCAAGGAGGCAGAGAGCCTTCTTTGGCGATGGTATGGCTGAGGTTGATGCTCGATTCCGTGGGGTTTTCCATGTCAGGCCACACTTGTTGTCTTCCTCTCGAGCTCCACCGGCGTCGGGCTACTGATCGTTGAAGAGGGCCTTGGTGTTGCAAGCTATGTTTCATCTCTGTTGTTTTTTGCTTGTAGCTTCTTTGGGTTGTAAGCTGTTCTCAGCATCCTTGTACTCTGGGCTTGTTGCTTTATTAATTTAAAGCGGGTCTAATTGTACTTAAAATTGGTGGTATACCATATTACCCCTTTTTTTTTGTTATTCCTTCAACATACCTCCATTTTTGGGACACATAAAATGGGAAAACATTTTTTTGTGACAAAATGTTGGAAACTCAATTTCACACTTTTGTTTGTCATGCCAAGATACATTTGTATGCATAATTTGGAAAAATTATGACAAATATGACACGGATATGGCCATCACCAAGATCATTTGGGTAGAAAGTCAAGATAATTCAGACATGATAGCCCATTTACGAACTTGTGTTATTTAATTGTCATACTACAATTTTGTTATTTTCTGTCAATGAGGCCACATAAAGGACTCCATGTGCAAGTTTTACATTTTTTTTTTCATTTTCTTTGATTGGATTCAAAATTGGTAAAATGACCATTGATAGCAAGGGGTTAAATCTTTCAAATTTGTTTCGATTGGCTAGAATCCCACTTTGTTAGCTTAAAACTATTTTTCACATTTTAAAACTAAACTAGTTAAATTTGACATACTATTATAAAATCGGCCGAAAATAAATAAAAACCACATGTACCTAGGAAACGAGAAAATCCGTCAAGTCTAGAAATTGCCATTCTGATAGGGTCTAATTTGAGTGATGCCACCCCATATTTTTGTACTTGCTTTAAAAACCTTTTTAGACCACATAAAATCGAAAAATATTTTTATCTGAAAAAAATTGGAAACTTATTATGAAACTTTTAGTAGGTCCTCAGAACGAGTAATTCCCGATATTTAGGGAAAAGACGGCCATAGGAAGGCGACAGGAAGCATCTTGGGCCGAAACTACACCAAAACAGTCCGAACTGAACGTTCTCCCAGATGGGCGTGTTTCAACTTCCTCCCGGGCCTTTTATTCTTACATGATGGGCCGTAGGACTCCGCAGCGCTCGCTAGGGTTATTAGAGGAGTCTCACTCCTCACCAAAACAGAGCCCCGCGCGCACCTGTGCTCCCCCAGTTCTCCCCAGCGCCGCTGCCGCCGAGCTCATCGTCTTGGTCGACGCCGAGGACGCGGGTACCGAGCTCTCCATCCAGTACCGCATCAGGGTATCGGTGCCGCCCGGGATCGCTCACCGCTTCCTCCGCCCACCACCCAATGCGCCATGGCGGAAGACCAGACACCGCGATGGGGGCGACCGCCTCGTGATTCTGGATAACCGGGAGAATTTTAGTTTCTATCTACTGGTAAGAGCATGTCTAACAGGCCCCTTACTTTTCTGCCCCGTATAACGCTCGAATTTCGCCCCGTATAAAAAAAATGGTCGATCAGACACCGCTCCGTCTAGCAGAACCCGTATTTGACCCCTTATATTTGTAAATTTAAAACCCCAGGAAACTTTCATTCATAGTTCATCGATCATACATAGAAATCGACGTACCTACATACATACAAAATGCGCGATCGGATCACGACTTCTAGTCGGAGAGGTAGACGATGGCCGCCGCCTACGCCTGCGCCTCCCGCGCCTCCGCCTCCCGCGCCTCCGCCTCCTGCACGGCGGCGATGGCTGCCGCCCTTTCTTCCTCCTCCGCCTTGTCCTTCTCGGCGGCGTCCTTGAGGGAGTCTTGAATCGCCTTCAAGAAGGCGGGGTCCTCGTCTTCCTCCTCCTCCTCGCCGGCGAGCGGGGCACCTCCGCCGCTGGTGCTCCCGATGGTCGCCCTCCACGCCTCGCTCACCCGGCGTTGGCGCTCCCACTCGGCGAGCCACGCCGAGAACTTCGGGCCGCTCATCGGCTTGAGCGGCGGGTCCTCGTGGTACCAGCGGCCGCCCCGCGCGAAGTCGATGAGCTTGTCCAGGATGTACGCGGCGCCGTCGTACTTGCAGGCCGCGCGACGGCTGCCGGCGGCTGATCTTTTGCAAAAAAGCCGCCACGCTTCCTCCACGGTGTCCGGCGAGCGGGATCGCTTCGATCCGCTCGCCGGCGAGGCGCTACTGCGGCGGCGGGAGTCCATGCAGGATCTGGGGTGGAATGCGGCGCGGGGGAGCGACTAATTGCTCGCCGGAGCAGGAGGAGGAGGCGGCGGCGCACGGCGGAGCTAGGGTTGTGCGCCCACTATAAGTACGGGGCGACGGGGCCGATTTCCTGGGCCCCGTATTCCGCCGAAACGGGCCGGCCCGAATACGGGGCCTGCTAGACGCCCAAACTCGCGCCGGCCCCGTATCCCGCCGGAATTTTACGGGGTGGGCGGGTTATACGGGGCCTGTTAGACCTGCTCTAAGGCATGTCCTAACTTCTGCAATGACAATCGGTTGATTTTTGGTTGAAAATGTCAGTACAAAGGGTGTCTTTGCTGTTGCCACAGGGCATTCGTAATTCATGGATTGGATATCCTCCTAGAGACGTACTATTTGGATTTAGAATTCGACGTGATAACCAGTAAGATTTTATTGCCATGATGATCTAGTAGTTTTCTATCTATGTGCTTGTTTTTGTATTACAAATTGTTTGTTTGCAATTTTGCGTTGTGGGTAATCGAAGAAAACTTATTACAAATTGTTCATATATATGACTTTTTTTTGTTGCTTTTAGATACATTTTAAGTGTTTATCGGTAACATTCACATATACATACATTAATATTTTTAAGGAGTCGACGCTTCTAACTTACACATTTGTATTTTATTAAAGGACCGGCCCTGCCCCTGCCCGTGCGTTGCTGCCATCAACCTCGCCGGCCGTCATTTTGAGCGCACGCTCCCCCGCAGATCGACAGCATCTGACAGTCGACATGGACATGGAGCACACAGATGTGCTGGTGGACATCCTCCGCCACCTCCCTCCGCGCAGCCTCGCCATCTCCCGCTGCGTATGCTCCACCTGGTGGGCCACTGTCGACCACCACCGTCTCCTGAGGGCGAAACTGCTCCCGCTCTCGCTCGATGCCATCATCTACGACAAAGTTGAGATAGACGCCCCGATCCTCTTCTCCCGCCGCTCCACGTCGCGCTACATCACCAGCAGGCTAGACTATCTCGAAGAAGATCCTGCCTATGGGGAGTATGCAGGAGAGATGAAGGATCACTGCAATGGCCTCATCTTGATCCAGAATGACGTGGTCGTCAATCCTGCCACTCGACAGTGGGCACCGCTGCCCCCGCTGCCATGTGCGTGCCCGAGGCCCAGGATGGCAACAACGTCCTGCGGACGCTGCCACAATAACCGCTACCTGGTCTACGATCCCACCATGTCACCACACTATGAGGTTTTCTTCATTCCTCGTGTTCCTGGTGACGTACCGGCCGACAGTGACACGGCCTGCACCACAGAGTGGCCTCCTTCGCAGTACGTCATGCATGTCTTCTCATCGAGGACAAAGTGCTGGAAGCAGAGGTCATTTGCACGAGATGGGGATGCCCCTGGAACAATCCAAGACGTTGTATCGTGCAGGAAGTCTGATATGGATCTGTACTATGCCGCTTACTGGCATGGGTCACTATATGTTCCCTGTAGACAAACGCAAGGTGGCTTTATTTTGAGGTACATCTACTCAAACTCAGATACCAATATTTTTACATCGATTACTAGTATTACCTTTATCATCCTTACTAATGTTACTTGGGTTATTAATGCTAGCGCCGATTCGATTTTCGTAGAATAAACCTGTCGGATGACAAGTACGAGGCAATTAAGCTGCCACGAGGGTGCAGACAATTTCGTCTTGGAAAATCAAAGAAAGGGGTCTACTGTGTATTGTATATCGACGGCCGATGCAAGTTTCAGGTTTGGTTCCTTGACGAGTCGTGCGGTCTGATAGTCTGGGTGTTCAAGACCGAAATCAACCTCGAGCCAGCATGGAGAAGATACTGTTGGAGTTATGGCGGCGGCCGTGGACCATGGATCTTGCAGACGAGCGAGGAGGCGGAGTTGTTGCTGAAGAGCGACCTCACGCTCGTACAAGAATACAACCAAGCGGTAGAGAAAGATGGTTTCGAATGGCACTCTGACGATGAAAATGCAGTTGGCATTGTTACAGATGGGTCCGAAAAGTGCAATTCTTACTTTGACACTCTTGTTCTTGGGTGTCTTGGATTTCATCCTTACAAAGAAATTGTCTTCTTTCACGAGGACGATTGTGGAACAGTTGCATATCATTTAAACAGCTCCAAGGTTCGATACTTGGGCAGGATGGAGCACCATTATTCCGAGATAGAGATCAGTTTTCCATACGCACCTTGTTGAACGAGAGACTTACCTGGAGGTAACTAACGCCAAGTCATATATATGTTTCTCCTTCATACATGGAGGGACTTACCTGGAGGTAACTAATCTTGAACTGCACTTTCTCCTTCATACATTAGTATTTTTTTTTATCTCCGTGTAGAGCTAGTCAGAGTGAGAATCTCTTGTCAAAGTTAGATATGCTGATACTACTTTGATATATGCTCCTAGTATATTGGTGTTTGTATGGGATTTGTTGCCGTAGATGAAATCAACTCAGCTCGGTTATGCCATTTATTTATTGCCATGCACATTCACTAGCTTCGCTTCATTAATCGTTGATAAGGTGGTCACATGTTCTTACTCGGCTCCTTAAATCCTCAACCTAAATGTATACCTGTGAGTTACATCAGAATAACCTGCCTGACATTTTGACACTTTCAGAGGTTTCAGTTACCGATTACTCTGTATCATATAGTTCCACATCTTCAGTTAGGAACAAGATAAGAATCTGCCAAAAAAACTTCAACCAACTTCTCAGGAATAAAGTGACAGAAGTAGACAGCAAATTAAACAGGTTGCACACGTAATATATTGTAATGTGTATAATGATTCGTGTACAACCAAAAATTACTCTACTAATATATGCACTTTATGTGGCATAAAGGTTAATGCCGCTGCATCTGTATCTATAGGTACTTACATTGTAATTGTGTATTGCAAGATTGGTCCAGCTCCTGTCCTAACAAATCATGGAACTTCTTATATTATGAATGGAAGGATTAAGTCTCATCATCTAGCTGTTTTTTTCATAAATATTTTGTTAGATTTGCAACTTAATGTATTCTTGTTGTTATGATTGTTGTAAGTGAACTGTAATGGTGATAATAGCCTAACCCAACTTGCTTCGTCTATATAACTCTTCATTTTCAATACTTAATAAGACCTGCACTGAATGTGGTTACAGATACCGAGCATCAACAAGTGCGTACTACAGAGGTGCAGTAGGAGCTTATGCATAGTATGGCATGACAAAGCGCCAGTCCTTTGATCATATGGCAAGGTGGCTCGAGGAACTCCGTGGCCATGCTGACGAGAACACCCTTATATAATACTAATTGGGAATAAACCAGATCTTGGCACACTCCGGCTGTCCTGACTGAGGATGCCAAGGAGCTTGCTGAAGGCGAGAGCCTGTTCTTCATGGAGGCGGCTCTAGACATAACAATATATATACTGTGGTGTTTCTGAGAGTTACAAGTTTCTAAGTAGTCCCGCTATATCTAGTTCTAAGTAGTCCTGCTATATCTACACAATGAAGAACTTGGATTATTGGCAGGAGAGACGGAAGGGCTACATCAATATTTAACTCACATACATTAAATTCTTGAGGACAACTTTTTGTATCCAATTATATGCTGGTGTGTAGTCAACTAGTCATTAAGAATATTTTCTGGTATTATCCGCTGAACCTTTTCACATTTTCAACTGTTCTTTTCTGAATCACCATGCCCATGCAGCAGACATACTAGACCATGAAAGTGTGTTTTTCCGCATATATCTGTACTCACAAAACAAGTGGTGAAATATAATATTTGAGAAAAACTGAAGGGTACAACCACAACTATCTGAGTAATATAATATTGTACACAATAACAGATAGTATATGGAACTAGAATACTCCTAGATTAGTTCTATCTTCTCAAAAAAAAAAAAGAACCTTGAAACTGTGGGGAAAAAACCCCACAGTGATTCATTAAAACCAAGTTAGAAAATATACAAAGAGAAAGAAAAAAGAAAAGGTTAGACCTAACTGTACAAAGACTAAAAAGAGAGCAAAGCTAAATCAGACTGCCTATCCAGGCAACTAAATCTTCCAAATGTTTCCTCTTTATCCTATGCACAAGCATGGATATATAATGCACAAAGCCTCTTCCACCCTTGAAAAGATGGTCTCTGATACTGAAATTTTTTCTCATTTCGTTGCTTCCATATATTCCAGCAAGCTAATATCACTACCTCCATGAAAAAAGGCTTAGCAAACCCCCACTCTTGCTCTTGTAGCAGCTGAATATCTTGCCCCTGTAACCAATCAATTTGCAAATATGTCCAAATCCTCTTACTGAAATTGCACTCAATAAACAAATGCATTCTGTCCTCATATGCTCTAGCAAAGCACAACTCACAACGAGTATCATCTGTGATCTTCCAATGTCTTCTCTTCAGCATATCCCTAGTGTTCAGACGATCACTAATCAAAAACCATGCGAAAAACTTGTGCTTCATTATGCAAGAGGACTTCCAGATCCATCTATCTATCTTATCATTATTGTCGCCGGCGTCTAGCCCGAGAGATTTTCCAAAATTATAAGACGAGTTTCTTTCCCTGCCAACTTTTTTTTGCATATTATCATTCATTTCCTAGCACTATGTCTAATTAACCAAACCTTGATTTTGATTTTCGGAGTTACCTTAGTCTTCCATGGTGATTTTAAAATTTTCTTTCTCAAATGATCATGAAGTCTTTTATATAAATATTTTAAATTATAACTTTCTGCATCACAACCTTTGGTACTCTCCCACCAATTGCAATTGATGCATGAATTGCTTGAAGCTACGACTCGAGAAACACAGAGAAAAATTGAACAAGAAAATTGGCAAAACATGTATCGATAAACCTTATCAAGCGACAAAATAAACTAGCCTAACTCGTAATTAATTAAACAAGAAAAGCGATGAAATAGTAAATATTTTAAGCAGACATATATGTGAAGACCAAAGAAGTGCCATAGGTGATCGATCTACTTGAATGCCCACTGGTTCTCCTTGCGGATCTCCGCCTCCTCCTCCGACGTGAAGTCGTTCTTGATGTTGAACATACGATACAACGATGTTGTAAACAGAAACGCCCCTGATATTACCACGCTGGACACCTTGTGCAAAAAACGAAATGTAGACGGCGGGGTGACTATTCATCTACTCAACCCTTAAGCTTCCTGATCATCTACCACGAAACTATTATTTCAGGTGGAGATTTAACAATTTTAAGAAGCAAGCTTTATTCCTCAATTTTTATAAGGCCCGACACAAAGCGGCTTGCTTTCCCAAGAAAAGATTCTAACAATTCAACTAAAATATTGGTCTATTTGGCCCCCCTATAGTTTTACTCACCACACTCCACATATATTTTGCCGCCAAACACTTAAAAATAGATGATGAATTGTTTCAAAATCATCATAGAACCATGGCTTTAAAATTCGCGGCCAACCTTTTTTTTGACATATACTATCCTTCGTTGCCATGGCATTATTTTTAATTAACCAAAGCTAGATTTTGATTTCGGAGTTATCTTAGTCTTCCAAAGATATTTTAATTAAAATATTCTTCCTCAAATGATCTGAAGTCTTTTGTATAAAGATTTTAAATTTAAGTTTCTGCATCACAACCTTTCGTACTCTCCCACCAATATTGCAATTCATGCATGAATTGCTTCAAGCTACGGTTGGAGAAACACATTGAAAATTTGAACAAGGAAACCGGCGAAACATGTATATCCATCAAGCTTACAAGTTTTCAAGGTTTCACACAACAAAATAAACTAGCCTATCTCATAAGTAATTAAATAAGAAAAGTGATGAAATAGTAAACAACTTAAGTAGCTACTTATATATAAAGAGCAAAGCGGTGCCCCAGCTAGGTGATCGATCTACTCAAATGCCCACTGGTTCTCCCTGCGGATCTCTGCCTCCTCCTCCGGCGTGAAGTCATTCTTGATGTTGAACGTCTGGCGGATTTCCTCTGGTGACTTGCCCTTGATCATGTCAGCCACCCTCTGGCAGCTGAGGTCGAGGAGGCCCTTGATCTCCAGAAAGTTGGCGGCGAGGATGATGTCGTATAGAGTGGCCTGATCCAATTCGCCGATGAAGGCGACGTCAAAGGTCTTGAGGTCCTGCTCGCTGGCGCTATCGCCGGAGGCGGCGACGTGCTTGTTACAGTACTCGATGACCTTGGAGAGTATGCCGGAGGTGACGTTGGGGAGCTTGACGCCCTTGTCGTCGACGCAGTTGTCCTCGATCATGTGGTTGACGGTCTGGGACATGGCCGCTGCCTCCTGCGCGATCTCGAACTTCTCGCCGTCGGAGCTGATCAGCGTGATCATCTTGCCCACGACCTCGTCAGCTTTCTTTTCGTCCGCCGTGGTCGCCGCCATTGTCCCTGGCTGGATCTCTCGTCGAAACGCTAGGTCGGGTCAAGGGCGTCTAATAGCTCGAAACGTTAGATCCGATCGTAAGCTTGATCGATTTGGTGCAGGGCAATCGATGGCTCCCGGCCGTATTTAAAGGCTCAGAGAAGGCAAGGACAGGCCAACTCGGGTCGTACTCGATCGAGTTTAGACCGGTCTCTTGTCAGACACGGTCATGATCTCGGAGAGATTCTACACGTTATGATTCATCATGCAAGCTCTGCGTAGCTTAATTCGCAAAAAAAAAAAAAAACTCTGCGTAGTTTGCGCGCGGCCGTGATTGTTTGGATAATGTATCTGAATCGGCGATGGATTTGACAATGGGATCGAGTCGGTACATTGCTGCCGTGGCCTTGCTAGCCCTTGGTGACTGGTGAGCCAAACATGCACATACTGTCACTTTTTATTTTTTTTGAAAATTCGACCAAGTTATTAATAATCATCAACAATATAAGTATCCTAAAAATAATAAAAATTATAAATAGATATTTGGACCACCTAGCGATGACCACATACACTAGCACGAGCCGAAGGCACACCGTCGTCATCGTCCCTCCATCATCGAAGTCAGGCAAAGTTGTACGGAGTATTATAGATTGTTGTAGTAGACAAACGAGAAGGCAGCGTGCTAAAACCCCAAAGGACCAGCGCACTGACAATTATAGATCGGAAGAGACTGGCCGTGAACATGAAAACCGACCGCGCCCTAGGATTGAACAAGAAGGACTTTATTCTGACTTTGGCATGTAGCCGCCGCCTCAACATCAAAATAAAGACACTAAAAACAATCTAAAAAGGAACATAAACTCCCGCCAGCGTGGGACCCATGCTCCGCCATACCTCCAAGGTCCCAAATCCGCTAGAGGCAGAGCAAACCAGCGGCGTGGTGTCGCCGACGAGGAGGACGGAACCCTAGATTGGTTTTGTGGCAACTACCGTCTCCGGTTGGCTCTGTTGCACTCACTGTTTCGAAGAGTTATACCGCGAAAGTCTAAAGTACAATTGTGGGCACGACCATCTTCTACTATGCTCGTGTGTGGCAAGCAGTATTTCTGAAATTCTGCGTAACCCGGTTATTCCGGTTACTACCGAATTGAACTTACCGGTATATTTATAGTTTGTCCAAGTTTAAATATTTTTAGCAAATATTGATGAAATTATAAATAGTTTGAAGCACCTCAGGCAACATTTGGACCGCTATTTTTGAAACCCGGTAATACTGGTGGACACCGGTATTTTTTCCAACCAAGAAAAAAACCCTACCAAGGCGCATATAAGGTGATGGCTGGGCAACCGCAATGACCCAAGACTAGGAGCAAACATCTGTGCGTAGGACTGTTAGCTAGCACGATAAAAACAAATGCGCATGTATTCATATGGGACACATGGAATGCAATGATATCATTGTTTTAAATGTTGTGTTAGATTTTTAAAATGTTTACTCTATTGACTTGTGAGTCTAATTTGCTACATCTTCACTGTTCGCTTGGTCTTGATGAAATTTTCGAAACTTGACTCCGTAGCTGTTAGTGTGTTTCATATATAGAATCTGATGGTTTAGACTAAGATTTGAAGAAAACATTTAAAAAAAATTTGTACATATTTAACATTGAGTTTTAGAATGCACCTTTCTCTTTTTAGTGATACACTGGTTTAGGCTACACCAAATGGCTAAGACATGATCCATGTAGAATTGTAGAAGCAACTTGGTGCTATAAGGGCATGCCCAATGCACTGCCCTAGAGGTGCTGCCTCACACCTTTAGCTAGGTTCGGTGGTCTAAAGTAGGTTCGGATGATGAGGCAGCCTCCTCTTCAGAAAGCGGAATCTTAAGCCTTAAAAACATGTTTTTTGAAGAGAGAAAGATACATAGTGTCATATTTGTGGGGTCCCTCCTCTCCTTTTTCTAACTAAAGTTGTAGCTTCCATTGAAGAGATAAAATTCACCATGTTGCTTCTAACAATTTTTTTACATGGAGAAACTAGTTATGTATGCTACCATTGCTCATGTCCTGAGTGCTTAATTAAGAAAGTAACTTTATTTTTATACCTGCTCCATACATGTTCAAAATGATGTCACCGGTGTTGCATTAGACGAAAACGGCTTTCATGTTGCATGAAACTAAGAGATGCCATGGTGCACGATGAAGAGAATAGTCTCATCATCCTTAATAAAATATCACCTCTTGGCTAAGAGAACTAGAGAAGTCAAATAACTTTTACTATTTTATTCTCTTCCAACTCAGCAATCATGCATCTTTTGTAGCAATGCTAAGATAAGATCGTTGTACATGGTCTAATGCATCAATTGCATCCATTCACCATATGCATGTTGTGAAGTGTATATGTGGATTGTCTAGCCCTTTTCATCAGTTCGGACTTTTGGTTCAAGTGGCTAGTGCATGAAGCTTAACATGGTATCAGAGCCCCAGGTCTCAAGTTCAAATCCTAGCTTTCACATGGTTTTCGCAATTAAGTTTGAAAATTGTTATTGCCCCCCTCTATAGCCACCGCTGTTTCGGTGTGCTCTTCTTCTTTCACGTGTTGACTTTCTTTTCTCCCGTCACACGCGAGTGGAGGTGTTGTGAAGTGTTTATGTGGATTGTCTAGCCCTTTCTATCAGTTCGAACTTTTGGTTCAAATGGCTAGTGCATGAAGCTTAACAGGAAACAAAGAGAACCACACCAACAAGGCACCAAGCCACAAAGGTGCGAGAGAAAAGCTGAACCACACAGAAACCAACTTCTACAATTTTTTCTTCGAAACGGACTTCTAACATACTCCATTACTCTAATCTATTATTAGCGCTGAATTCATGGACAATGCCACACATATCCATTTCCCTTTAAGTAGTGACATCGTCCAAGTTTTCCAAAGGCGAGGGGCCACAGTCGAAAGAGGCCCCCTCCTCCTCATCTTCCTCCTAGTCCTACGTTCCTCGACCATCTTGATTCGTAGCGGTGTTCGCCGGCCAGCCATGGCCTACCAGATTCTCAACCTGACGTTGATCTCGGCGACCGACCTCAAGAAGGTGACATTCTTCTCCCGCATGCGCGTCTACGCCGTCGCCTCCATCTCCGGCGGCGACCCTTGCACGCCCAGCCACGGCACCCAAGTCGACTTCCACGGCGGACGGAACCCCACGTGGAACGCCATGCTCCAGCTCCCGATCCCTGCCGGCGCGGATACCCGCGGCCTCGCCCTGCACGTGCTGCTACGCTCCAAGGCCCCCTTCTTCGGCCACCGCGATGTCGGCGAGGTGTTCGTCCCTCTCAACGATCTTCTCTCCGGCTCCAGCGCGGATGGCGGTGCCGACCCCAGGACGATGAGTTACCAGGTGCGGCGCCCCGTGTCTGGTCGCGCCCACGGCGTCCTCTACTTCAGCTACAAGTTCTCCGACGTCAAAGCCGACGTAGCCGCTCCATCCGTTGTCGACCAATATAGTGCCAAGTATCCTTCTCGTGACCATCATATGGCAGTGTCCAACAAGACCATGGCGGCGCCCGTCACCCCGTACCCGCCACAAGCGCAGGCTCCGTTGGCATACCCACCGAGTAACGTACCTTACGGCGCGCCATATCTGGCGTATCCACCACAGCCATATGGTGGGTACGCGTCTCCGCCACCGTACGGGTACAATTCTGCTCCACCGCCGGCGACGTACGGCTACGCGCCACCGCCTATGGCTGCGCCAGCAAGGCATCGGGGAGGGATGGGCATGGGTCTAGGCCTCGGGCTCCTCGGCGGCGCCGTTGGAGGGATGATGCTCGGTGAAGAGATCGGTGACTTTGAGGCCGATGCTGCCTACGACGCTGGTTTCAATGATGGGTTGAGTTTTTAGTTCACGCCATTTGGACTATGGAGGATGTTATTTTGAACTTGTAATTAATCTGCACGAAATATGAGTGAAAAGTTGGAATCATTTGAATGTGCAAATCTTTTTGCCGCTTAATTACTTCAACTTGAAAGGATTTGCAGTCTAGGTGATGGAACCACGTTAAAGTAGCCTTAAATTCCTAACATGCAGACTAACAATGTTCAGCAATCCTATATAATTATTTAGATGAGACGACATCCCATGAAAGAATAACTCCTCTCGGTATTATGGTATCACCACATTTCATGATAATTATCACGTGGATACCGAAATACATACGAGTAAAGAGAATGGTACCGGATCGAGAATAGCAGGTATATTGATGAAAAGATTGAATTCATAAGGGATGGATGCAAGCTAAAGAGCTTTTAAGGGTGTGTTTGGTAGACCGGGTCACCACAGAAAGACTATCCCACCTGAGAAAATCTGACCTTATACAAGTTGAGCTCAGATTTACCACGTGTTTGGTAGGTCCGGCGTGCTCAGCCATGGTGAGGTAAGATGTTGTTTGGTGAGCCAAATCTGAGCTCAACCGTTCACACATAAAGCAATTTGCAGAGAGGTCCAGAATTTTACACAAAGAACCTTCAATACAAAAATAAAAAAGCAATCAGGCCCTCAGCCGGGCCAGGAGCAGATTGCCGGCGATGGCTGGCCGTGGGGCGCCGGCGGTGGTGGGAGGCGGCGGAAGGAGGGCCGTGGGGCGCCGGCGCTGGCTCGTCTGGCCTCTTTCCGGCGCGGGAGGAGCAAGGGCCGGCGCGAGGTCTGCTGAGGCGCGTCTGGCCGCCGGGAGCCGTCTGGCCGGGCTTCGACACGCGGGCAGCGTGGTGGTCCATCGGCGGCGGGGGGCGTCCAGGGTCGGGCGGCTTCCAGGGACCGGCGGCGGCGCTCAAGGCCTTGGTTGGCGATGAGGAAATCTTGGCGACGCAAGGAGGCGGCCATGGGAAGAGAGACGAGACGCGTAGGGGTGGGGGAAATGACGATGCGGGGCGGGGGTCTGGGGGTCGGGCGGGCCACAGCAACAGTGTTTTGCGGGATCAACTCATCCAGGATGAGTAGAGAAGCTCGATTTGGGCTTCGCTCTTCAACCCGGCTCTGAGGCCTTTTCCGTATCTCCTCAGCAGTGTGGAGGTGGCCCGAGCCGGGCTAACAAACACCGGATCTCTTTAAAATCTTGGTTGAGAGGAGAATTTCTGAGTAGCCCCAGGCTACCAAACACACCCTAAATTCCTAATCTGCACGGTAACAAAGTTCAGTCATCCGACAGCTGAGACCAGCCTATTAAAATGAGATGAGGTCCAATATACTGCAACTACAGGCGGAATCATAGAAACCGAAAGCCTGTTTCTACCTTCGTTGCTGATTGGCCCTAACCTAGAACTTTTAGAAAATCAGTGCTTCTGAGGGTTTACCATAATTAGCAGCACCATTCAAAATTTGGAAACCGAGAAGCAAGATTTTTGTAGTTAATTTTTTATTTTTTATCGGTTCACTTCCAGATATGTTGTGCTCATCATATCTATAATATCTATAAAGTTCATCCCCACTAACATGCAATTAATGTTTGCAAGCTCAAAGCTGATGAAGCCACGTCACCCTAATTACCCATATCCGTAGGATTTCTATCGTGTGGTCTTTTTTTTTTAGATCAACAGGGAGGACCCCTCCCCGGTTCCATTGATAAAATCAACGAAACCACAACGGCCCCGAGGTTCCTTACAATCAAAAAAGAAAAAGAGATCCGAGATGAAAAGGATCAAAAGCTAAAGAAAAGATAGACAGCAACTTAGTCTTCCCAACTACAAAACATCTTAACATCTAGATAACAAACTTTGCTCTCCCTGAGAGGAAACTGCACCAAAAGGGACACCAGCCGACAGACTTCACGCTTCAGCAAGCTCTGGAGAGATGCATGAGGCCACCTCCAAGGTCGAGGTAGGGGTAACCCAGGTGCCAGGTAGCGCCTTCTTCTTGGCTGAAGGAGGGGAGGGACTACGGCCATCATCTAGCCACCCTCGATGCAGAAGTTTGCCAGCGTCTCCTTTAAAGTCAGGTCGCAGAAGTGGTCGACGAGGGGAAGCATGTGGTCCTTGAAGATGATCTTCCATCGTCTGACTGACAACAAGATCATCCGAAGAATCTGGTGCAAATTAAGCCATGTTTGCCCATTAAAGATCATATCATTACGAAATTTCCAAATGCACCAAAGAGTGGCAGCACAGATGGAATTCAAGGTTGGGTGCTTCTTGTTTGCCACCCAGAATCTAGCAATAGAAAGATAATCATGTCCAACATGAATGTTGAAAACACTGGATATGAATTTCCAAATTTGCTTAGCCACAATGCATTGGAAAAAGAGATGATCAATGCTCTCATTATTAGAGCAGAAAACACAGCAAACGGGTTTATTCATTTTCCTTTTAAGCAGATTATCCCTAGTCATAAGTTTGTTATGAGAAAGGAGCCACATGAAAATGTGAACTCTAGGAGGTACTAACAATTTCCAAACAGCAGGAATATAGATTGGCATCACACCTCCAAAATTAATAATAGCATACAAAGAACTGGATGAGTAGACCCCAGAAGATTCATACTTCCAGATCAGTGAGTCACACTCAGCTGATAGGGAAGTACTCCTAACAATCTCTTCTAGCTCCTGCCATTTTTGCATAAGGGCAGGAGGGAAATTCCTTCTAAATGTTAGCATAAGGGTATTTCCATCCCATATCTGAGAGATGGTTTTGTTGTGTTCATTGCAAACTATATAAAGATCAAAGAATTGCACAGCCAGAGGAGAGGTACCAAACCAAGTGTCCTCCCAGAACCTGATTTTGGTCCCATCTCCCACTTTCCACCTATAACCAAACTTGACACTTTCTGCTGCCCACATCACCCCTTTCCAAAATTGGGAGATACCAGATGTCGAGCTACAGAAGATGTTGGGGCTATGAGTGTCATACTTGGCATCTACTAAAGATTTCCAAATTTTCCCATCATCTAGAGAATATCTTTTTATCCAGGACCCCAAAAGGCACAGATTAACATTGGCTAGGTCAGGAATCCCTAACCCTCCAAATTCTTTCTTTTTGCAGACCATTTTCCAGTTAGCTAGATGAAGCTTCCTGTGGCCTTCAAAATCATTCCAAAGGCAATTTGCCATCTGGGTATTAATAAGATCCAGGGCCCATTTGGGAAATTTAAAAAAGGATAGAAGGTAAATGGGAATGCTAGCTAAACAAGCTTTAATAAGAGTTAATCTAGCAGCATAAGAGAGTAATTTCCCTCTCCAGCCAGCAATCCTTTTTAGGATTTTATCTAACAGTGGCTGGATGTCCTCTCTTCTAAGCTTACTATAATGCAAAGGTATACCTAGGTACTTGATAGGGAATTTACCCAAAGCACATCCCAGAATGTTAATGTAGGAGTTAACTTCTTCATCACTAACCCCTAGAGGGATTAGCTCACTCTTCTCATAGTTTATTCGCATCCCTGATACTTGTTCAAAACAAGTGAGCACCACCTTAAGGTTTGATGCAAGGACAGGATCTTTCTCAGAGAAAAGAATAGTATCATCTGCATATTGGAGGCAAATGATTCCTCCAGGGCAGAGATTTGAACAAAGACCTCTGATGAGGTTAGCATTAGATGCTTTAATCAACATCCTAGTTAAAACATCTACCACTAGATTAAAGAGAAGGGGAGACAGGGGATCCCCCTGCCTCAACCCTTTGCCTGTGATAAAGAAATTTCCAATAGCATTATTTAGCTTGACTCCAACAGAGCCTTGAGTAGTAATAGCTTTAATCCAAGCAAGTACTTTAGGGCAGAAGCCTCTCTTAGAAAGAACATCTAAAAGAAAATCAATGTCAACTTTATCAAAAGCTTTTTCATAGTCTAGTTTGAGGACAAGCCCTTCTTTTTTCTCATGAACTATAGAGTGAAGGACTTCATGTGCAGTCACTACACTTTCCAGGATAAACCTGCCTTTGATGAAAGCTGATTGGTTTATGGAGGTAATGATCCCCATGATAAGAGCAAGTCTATTAGTTAATACCTTAGTAAAGATTTTAAAACAACAATTCAAAAGGCTAATGGGCCTAAACTTTTTCATGCTACTAGCCTCAGGCTCTTTGGGAATCAAAGTTAAAATAGCAAAATTCAGTCTAAATAAATCTAACTTGCCCTCATGAAAATCTTTAAACATAGCCATGAGATCATCCTTCAGCATGTCCCAAAAGTGTTGATAAAAAACAAATGGTAAACCATCTGGACCAGGGGCACCATCAGAGTATGAATCAAAGACAGCTTTCTTGATTTCTTCCTCTGAAAAAGGAGCCTCTAGTTTTCTATTCTGTTCATCAGTAACACATTCATCAGAGGAGTAGAAATCCTCAGCTAATCTATAACCAGAAGGTACTTCTTTTTTGAAAAGCTCTTTGTAAAAGGAAGTAGCTAATTCAAGCATCTCTGCCTCCTCTGTGATGGGCCCATCAGGACCATCCAGGGAATGAACTAACATTTTCCTCCTCCTCTGGTTGGCAACAGTATGAAAATAAGTTGTATTCCTATCTCCTTCTTTGATATCTCTATCTCTAGATCTTTGTTTAGCTTTGACTTCTTCTTTCAACCAAAGGTTATGCATCTCAGCATAGATGCTTTTTAATCTAAGAAGCTCATCAGGAGACAGTTCCTCAGTTTCAGATTTAATGTCTAGGAAGTCACATTCTTCCATCAGATCTTTTTTCAGGTTTCTGAGCTCAGATTCTATATTCTTGCTCCAACCCTTGGACCACTTCCTAAACCTTCTAACTTTTTCTTGCCAGACTTCAATAGCAGTTTTCCCTTTAACAGGAAGGGACCAATTTTGTCTAGCAAGAGTTTTAAACTCATCCCTCATGAGCCACCATTTCTCAAATCTGTAAAGGGTGGGTCTTGGGGCATTATCATCACCAGATTCCCACAGAATTGGTGTATGGTCACTCCCCATTCTTGGGAGAGCTCTAATGGAAGCTAAGGGGAAAATCTGATCAAGTTCAGGATTACAAAAAACTCTATCTATATTGGACATGATCAGATTTTCCTGATTATTAGCCCAGGTAAATTTTCTATTACCTAACTTAACTTCCATCAGACTCCAAATCTCTACCCAAGCATTGAACTTATCACTCCATCTGTGATCAATGACTCCATTACTCTTGTCTCCCTGGAATCTAACCAGGTTGAAGTCACCACCAATGATGGAGTGCCCAATGAAATCTAAACAGAGGCTATGTAATTCAGATATAAAAGCCTCTTTTTTGTCCTCATAAGAGGAACCATAAACTGTGACAACTCTAAAGATAATACCAGAAGCTTTGATTTTGAGCACAACTGCTACAGAGAAACATCTAACATCCCAGCTAATAACATCAAATAAATCAGAATCTACTCCAACACAAATGCCTCCTGCAGAGCCAATGGCTGGAAGAGAGTTCCAAGAAAACATTCTATTACCCACTAAGGAGTTAAGATAATTGTCAGAGATGATTTCTTTTTTTGTTTCTTGGAACACTACAATGCTAGGTTTATACTTCTGGAAGAGATCAAGTAAAGAACTTTTCCTTCCTGGGGCCTGAATCCCCCTAGAATTCCAAAAACAAATAATCATTTAAAACTATCTGTCATGGGGTGCTTGCCCCGCCTAGTTTTTTTCTTGATGCTAGACCATCCTAGAGCATCAGGAAAATCTTCATCATAGCCAGAACCCTTCAGGTAAGCAGGGCTAGAACTTTTTGCAAATATAAGATCATCATCAACATGTGATGCAGAATTTTTAATGACTATAGAGGTGTCAACACCAACAATATTGGCAATGTCTATGAATTTATATGGTGAAATGACTTCAAAAGGATTGGAGGAGGAAATACCTGTCACTCTTGAGCTAGCTGGGACTACCTTCTCCAGGTTTTTCTTCTGAGCCAGGTCTTGAGCTTGCTACAACATAGACTTCCCTTCATTGCCAGAGAGCCTTGAACTTTGTCTTGTGCCAGCTACATGACCCCATCTCTTGTTTTGTTTGGAAAGAGGCACAGGGTCAAGCTGTGCAGAGAGCTCCTCCTGAGTCACATCCTGAATTTGGCTTTCATAGAAGTCCCCTTCCTCTTGTCCAAGTTCCATGTCTTGAAGCAGATTAATACAGCTGTTATCAATCTGAGTTGTTTGATTTATCCAATTTGCCACTTTGTCACTCACAGCAATCATGTCAGGAATAGGACTGAGCTTGCTTAGATTGGGTGATGCATCTCCTTTTTGCTTCAAGTAAAACTGAGCCACCTCATGAACTTTCTCAGAGAGAGTAGCAGTGCTTTTCTGCTTATCAGTAACTGGAGCACCAAGGTTAGCACGCGAGCCTCCATTAGAAGGTTGGCTTGCTGAAGGTGTTGAATGATTCCCAGTGTCCATAACATCATTCTCCTTCAGAGGGCCCTCCTCATTCTCTTGATCCCTATCTTCATCAGGGTCAGGGTGAGGGGGGTGGATGTTATTTTCACCTTCCTCAAGGTTCACCACACTAGTTGGTCCTTCCACAGCAAATCTTATCTGGAAAAGAACACCTTGCACTTCAAAGATCCTGGAGGAAGGGATCTTGCTATGGTCTCTGCATTTAATCTTAACTCTGACAACTTCATAGAAGGTTTTGAACATGCCAAGCCAATCAACATCAACCATAATGCCAAAAGCAGTTACAAATTGCATGAGGGTAGGCCATTTACACCAATCTTGATTAAGACCTCTGATTTGAAGCCAAACTTCCTCCAAGTCAGCATAAAAGTCCATAACACCACTCCAGACATGTACCTTGACAAAGACATTTTCCTTGGGAAGACCAAAACTTGGGTATCCAGCAATTTCTTCCACATTGAGATGTGGGGGAAACTTCACAAGGTAGTTCCACTCATCAAGCATTCTGATCTGCCAAGGCCAATTTGTCCTGTAGATTTTTGCAAGACCCTGGTAAAGCTCCTCTTTGGTCACTTCTCCTTGGTCAATGTAGACCAAAGCTATGTTGTGATGAGCAGGAGCAGGATTGATTGTGGTCTGGAATGGCAACTCAATGTGATAGAATCCCAGGCGTGAGGCAGCACTCCCAACAAACTTGGCCAGTTGCTGAGGTTGTTTCTTCACAGGACAGACATCCACCTCATGATCCAGAGATCCACAGATGAAACAAGATTTGGGAGCATGACAGGCAGCTTTGTGATGTCCAGGTTCTCCACAATTATAACAGATGACTTCAGCATATTGATCCAGTTTCCCAGTAGCAGTGGAACCAGAACCATTGGAAGTAACAGAGGCTCCATCTTGAGATTTTCCATCAAATCCTGCAGCTTTGACTACCTCTTTATCCTTTTGCTGATTTTGCTGAGCTTTGTTTTCCTTGCTCTGTTTCAGAGGGACCTGCTGCTGCTGTTGCTGCTGAGGCCAAGGAACAGGTGCCATGCCAGGAGGCTGCAAGCACCAGGGAATTGATTGGGAAAAACCTACTGAGGAGGAAAACCACCAGGAAACTGCTGCCATTGAGGAGGGAATTGATAAGGGGGAAAGCTTCCAGCAAAACCTTGAGGGGGAACCATCTGAGATTGGAACCCAAAGCTGTAGGGAGCTGGCGGCGGCATCTGTTGAGGGAGGTTTTGCTGTTGTTGCCAATTTCCTCCTCTACCACCCCCCCTATGTTCTTCCCCCGACCTCTACCCCTTTCTGACATGATGCAGATCTCAGCAACTCTAGAGAAAGAGAGGTTGGGCAAGGAGTTCCAGGGTTGATCACTCAGACAAATGCGAAGAGCTGGTTGGGAAAGATCATCTCCATCAGAAATGGGGAAACAGTCTGAGGTACCAAAACTTCCCTTCAGGACCAGCTCACGTCTGACCCAGACAAGGATTGGAGGTGGCGGCGCTTTAAGAGGAGGAGGAGAAACCCTAGAAGAGGCGTAATCTGTAGAATCCCAAATTTGCCCAAAGAAATACCCCCAAGCCTTATCAGCATCGTTGTCACCTTTATCACCTTTATCACCTTTACACGTGAGCCTCCTTTCTTTTCTTGATTCAAGCTGAATATCGTTGCTTCCCGCGCAGTCAAGGCAGGCCTGAGGAATTAAGCCCTGTCTGCATCGCTTTCTAAATCCAAGCTTTCTGCAATTTTTCTCCCAATGTTGGTCGATCCCTCTTTCAAAGCGATCAGAGTTGCTGCAGCAATTGCATCCCTGAAGCTAAAGACCACGGACTCTCCCCGCGGATCTAACGACGGAGGCAGTTTCAGACGCAATTCTGGCGCCGCTGATTGTGATTGAACCAACCTTGAATGGAGCCCAGCTGCATTTGTCTCTACCATCATCGTCGACTGGGGCTGAGGAAGCTGGGGGACACTGCCTGGCCCCAACGAGCATTCTGCCACAGACCTTAGCTTGCGTTTGGAACTCCTGTGCTCCGATACCGCAGTCTGACCCAGCCTCTGAGAAGAACGAATCAATGAACCAATGTACCTGATGATCTGACGCAGGTCTCCTTTCTTCTTCCTGGGAGTTCGTCGGCCTGATCCAACCCAAACCTCTAGCAGATGTCGAGGCGGGGAATCGGAGCGCCGAGCGCCTGGCGTAGACATGCGGGGACGCAGCTTTGCGGCCGCCTGCCTCATCCTCATCTCCATGGTCCGTGAACGCCAACGTCAGACGGCGAGCAGCACGGGGAAGAGGCCTGAGAAGATTATCCAGCCGCGGTGAGCGTTGTGGTGCGATTTGGGAGCCCCGGAGCGATGGAGGAGTAGAAACCGAGGAGACGCGGCTAGCCGGCGAGGGTGGGGTAGCGAAATCACTCCGCCGGCACTCCGCCCGCGACCGAACAGTGTACGGGCTCGCCTGGGAACCCGCACCTGGTCCGATCCCACCGATGAACAGGGCATGGCGCCCCGAAACTCCAGCATCCGCTTGGTCCGGAGGCAGATCGGGGCAGCGCTTCGCCGCGGGGGGGCTCAAGGGGGCGGAATCCCATCCCCACGTTCTCCGGCCGCCACTCGCGCCTCCAAGTACCGGATCTGCCTTGGGAGATCGTGGGGGAGCGGTGGCCGCCAACCAACAGGCTCGCACATGGCGACGCGCTCCTCCGGCGAGGCCTGGAGGAGGTAGAGGAGGTAGAAGCGGCGGACCAGCTTGTCGTGGAGGTCCCGCTCCAACGCACTGGCCCCTCGTGGATCCTCGCGAGGCTGACTCCGAGCGGGCGCCCCCCTGCGCGAGTTGCTTGGGGACGACATCCGCACCCACCGCCGCGCTTTGGAAGGCCTGGAAGGCGGCGGCGGGGGAGCGGAGGAGGATCGGCGGCGAGGTTCGCATCCAGCGGAGGAGGGTCAGCTGAGGAGCTCTCTCGCCCGTATTATTTATGGGTGGAGTAGTTCATTCTCACTGTTCCTCATCGTGTGGTCTTAATATGTGCCGGTGCTAACCTCGTGCGGTACCAGGTGTATCGCTCGCGAAGGGACGAACCCAGGAGCTGTGCCCATTCTCTTCTCTCGGTCTTTATGGTGGCCACCAGTTCTGTCCGACTCTTTAGATCCCACAGGTGTTAACTACTTTTCCACTCCCTCTTCAAATGTCGCCTCTTGCTATTCGTCTCACTGGCATATAAATATGGCATCTTTTTCTCTCTATCATCACCGGGCCAGCAACTCACGACCACCACCGGCCATGCAGCGGAACGAGAGGCAGAGAGCTGGAAAAAAAGGAAGGGCTTCATATGCGCCGATCGTGTGTTCAAGCCGGTATCAAGCGTTGGTCTCATCCAATTATATCTAAGAGCATCTTCAGTCGCGTCCCCCAAACCGTCCCCCAAACCGCGCCGGATCGAGCGTTTGGGGGACGTGTTTTGTTCGTGCCGCGTTTGGGGGACGTCGCTCCCCAGCCGCGTCCCCCAAACGCCGCCCCCAAATGAATATTTGTGCACGAAAATAAAGGTTTTCATTCAATTTTGATTATATATTACAAAGTTTGAATGAAAACGGCTAGATTTCATCTAAACCTAGACTACCGACCGCCCGGCGGCGCGTTCGACGGCCCCGCCCCGTCGTCGCCTCCCCTACGCCGCAGCTCCTCCTGCGCGCGCCTCCTCTCCTTGCGTTCGGCGGTGGCCGGACGGTGCCGCTCCCGCCGCGCGTCCTCCGCCGTCCCTCGCTGCGCCGCCCGGAGGGAGAGCTCGATGGCGCGACGAATATGCGCCTCTTCGAGGGCACGGGCGTCGTCCTGGAGCTTCTTCTCCGACTCGAAGGACTCGACGAGGGCGCGTTGCTGATCGGCCGTCTCGTCCGGGTGCGGGGCGTCGTCGTCGGACCAGTCGAACTCGTCGTCGTCGTCGTCCTCCACCTCGGTCTCCTCCGCCTCGGCCTCCTCCTCCTCCATTGGCGCCTCCTCCTCCACATCTGTTGGCGCCTCCATCATCGCCGCCGCAAACGCGTCGGCCGCCGCCAACTGCTCCGCCCGCCTCCCCCATAGCGCCGTAAGCGCCGCCTCCCGCTGTCGACGCTCCTCCGCCGTCGCCTGCTGCTGGAGCTCGATCGACTCACGCCGCCGACGCTCGATCGAGTCACGCCGTTCACGGAACAGCGCCTGCCGCTCATCGCACTGGCGCCGGCGCTCGTCAGCCCATCGCTGCTCCATCTCCTCCCGGTACCAGCGCCGTCGCGCCTCTTGTCCCGTCGAACGCCGCAACGGTGTCGCACTGCTGCTCCTGCCACGCTGCTGCCGCCGCGGCCTCCTCATCTGAGGAGGCAGGGGCGGAGAACGCCGCTAGATCCACCGCCTGCTGCGCCTCACGCCGCTGGCGGGCCTCCTCCTCGAGTGCCTCCTCGAGTGCCGCACGCCGCTGCCGGCTCGTCAATGGAGGAGACGGCGGTGGAGGGAAGTGGCCATCGCCGGGGCGGTTCGCCATTGCCACGGGTGATGGAGGAGACGGCTGTGGAGCGACGAGGGCTGTGTTTGTTGCCGGCGGGGTGTGGTGGCTACCATTGATGAGCCGGGAGACCTTTTATAGACGCCGGCGTCGGGAAGAAAGCGCGGGAACAGACGAGAAGAGGCGGGAAGATCGCGCGGGAACGGGCGGTGGCGTGCGAACGCCGGCGACGCGTGGAGGCTGCGCAGCACCGACGAGACGTCTCGTCTGCCCCTCCGTCGCCATTAAGGCAAAGATGCCGCTGCGCGCGAATAACTTCCGTCGCGAGGTAGGCGACGGTTAGGTTAAAATTAACTGTGTCGCTGACGCGTCGGCCCCGCGCCTCCTCGCCTCTCATTTCGTTGTGTCCGGCGTCCCCGGAGCGTCCCCTGTGGGACGGGGACGGGCTCGGGGCGCCGGACACCGTATCGGGCCACGCCGGACAAAAATGGGCTTTGGGGGACGCGGCTGGAACGCTTTTTTTTTGTCCGGCGCGTCCCAAATCCCTTTGGGGGACGGTTTGGGGGACGCGACTGGAGATGCTCTAATGAATCCAATTATCCAAGCAGCACCACAAGCAACTCTCTACTTTTCCTCCTGCAAGGGCGAGCATGCGTGGAGGCGCTAGAGGGCTAGCAGCTGACTCAAAGCCTTTATTGATATTGATTAGTTGATGCGCAGGAGGCAGGATGGCCAGAAGGCTTGGCGCGGTAAAGGGAGATTGGGAAAAGGAGACTTTGCAGATTTGGCTAGCTTCTACTACAGGTTTCGTGCTTAGACAAGCTGCCGTGTTTTTAACTAATCCAGGTTTCTTAGTTGGTTAGATAGCCGGAGAAGTCATATCATTATTCGAATTACTACATTTTTTTCTAAACTGAAATTCATGTTCATTGGATGCATGGGTTGTTGTACATGCTGGTTTTTGCGAATCAGGATTTCTTCACACTCACTTCACCGACTGAAGGCTCAGTCTACTGATAGTCTGATATGTGCTGACTTATTTGACAAGGTTTTGTACAGGTATGCAGGCTACATCATGCCTTGAGCGAATAATTTTTTTCCAGCTAGACACAAGTGGGTGACAATATCTATAGTCAATACAATAAATTTGATCTTACCTTTCCTATTCTTCTCTTTTTGCATCACATTCCTCCAAAGCTTTGCTTAAATAACGTTTGCATAAAACAGCTAAGTAAGCATCAAAAGTCACCGCAGCAACGCGCGGGGTATCAACTAGTTTCTTAGATGATGGACACACAGGTTCTAGCATATATGTCAGATGATAGTTTGGGGCTTTGGGCTCAGCTCTGGACATCTATAGCTTTTTTTTGGCTTTAGTGTTGCACTTATATTGACATTAAGATTTAGTCATGAAAATAATTTTCATGAGTGCTTCAAGTGTTCAGTTAGATGCTTGTAACTGATTAACTTAATCATAATTCTCATGCTAGTAGAAGTATTACTACTTTGCGCATTTGTACCGTCTTCTGTAACTAGCCGACACCCACATATCTTCGCATGGTTTCTTGACCAACGGATCTTTCTGCTTTCACCTTGATTAAATGCAGGCTTACCAAACTTTATTGAGGAAATCTAATTAGCATACATATGCAAATGAGATGTTTGCATGCCTTTTTCCCATGGTCCTTGAATATTTCCCATACAATAGTTTAGTCATGAAACCTCTTGGTGATTTCCTGATACAACAAAACATAAGTTGGTTTTGAAATCATAGATACGTACAAAAAAAGAGGTAACCCTCCCGCACCCCAGCCCTAGCCGCTGCCGCCGCCGCCGGTAGCGCCGCCGGGGCAAAGGCCCACGGGGCGTGGCGGCGGCGGGGGCTCCTCCTCGTCGACGCCTGGTGACGGCGGCCGGATCTCCCTCCTCGATGCATGGCGGGCGCGCGGATGAGTCGGGTGGCGGCGCTGCGCCCCCTTTGTCCCGTCGGCCCCCCTGGCGGTCGGCGTGTGGGATGGGCGGCAGCGGCCAGCGCTGCAGCCTCCCTCCTCCCGTCGGCTCCGCAGCACTCCGGCAGGGGTTGGTGGTGGGCGGCGGCCAGGCTCATGGCCTGCGCCACCCCCCCCCCCCCGCCTCTTGCCGGTGAGTGGAGGCGATCTCGGGTATCACCCGCGACACGAGGTCGCCCAGGCAGCAGCCTTGGGTACGACGGTGGAGGTGGCCCTCTTCTTCGCCGGAGAGGGTCGGTCTGCGGTTGGTGGTGGTGGATCTATCGATCTATCACCGTGTTCTAGCGGTGAGATGGAGATGCTTGGAAGCCGGCGACGGAGTCGCCGGTGGAGGGTTGGCATGGTCAGCCCGGGACGGTCGCCGACGTGGGGGTCCGACCTGAATAAAGGTGGTGGTCCTAGGGTCTCTCTTGCGTGAACATGAAGACCTACTGGAGGCCTGGAGTCGTGATCTAGCCGGAGTGTTGAGTTCCGGAAGGTCCGCCGGCGAATGTAACAGTGCTTTTTGCCTGGAGTTTGCTGGATCGGTGGTATTCGGTCGTGCGCACCCATGCTTTTATTCCAACCGATTGGTTCTAGAGGGAGCGGCGCGAAGCTCTTTTCTCGTGTTGACATCAAGTGACTATGGATCCATGATGAAAGTCGGAAGAAGGGAAGTTCATGAAGGCCGGAGGGGAGGACTAGCTAAGGGAGGTTCAAATCTCCGCGCTGTTGAGGGATTTGCTTGGTGTTCCGGGCTTCACGGCAGTGGTATGAAAGTGGGGGCGACAACACAGGTGAAGTTCAGAGTCCTACCTTTCAGGGTGAAAACCCAAGGTCTAGCCTTAACTGGTTGTGCCTGGCAATAACCTTGTTGGAGGCATTGTTTTGAGAGCGGGGACTATCTTCAGGGTGAAAACCTAAGATCTTTGATCGGGCGATGATGGTGTTAGCGCACTGTTCCCTTCTTGGAGGCGTCGTTTTTTGAGAGTCTGTATTTTAGGTGTTGTCTTGGCGGTGGATGTATTGCTGTTGTTAGGCCCAAGAAAGATACTGTAGCGGGACTTTTGTTTCTTAGTTTTCTTTTTTTTTTGGCTGTGTGCATCCGTAGTGCCATTAGGGTGGTGCGTTGTTGCAGAGGCTGGGTGTAATTGATATCGTTTTGATATTAATATATTCCCTTTGTCGAAAAAATGAAAAGAATTTGCGTGATTGATTCAAATGTTGACTTCGATTCTAAAAACTGATTAACTTGATTAGAATTCTCCTACTAGAAGTACTACTACTTTGCACTTCGACCGTGTATTCAAAATTTTGAAGAGTACAATATGTTTTGACACTCTAATGCCCAGTTTTTGGCATGCACAGTTGATTATAGAAGCCATACAGTCCTAACTTCGAAGATATATAAAATAGTTTGAGCACAATATCATAGATACGTACCAATTGTTCAACATATCAAAGGGGCAAGGGGCAACATCTAAAATATCAAGAGAACAAAATATAGCAAACCGATAGGAGAGCTTACAAATTAGATGATAACTTTCTGATGTTTGGAGGATTGAACTAGTGATGATGTCCTTAATAATCCTTGGCTTGCCAGAATAAATCCATCAAAATAGAGCATAACTTTTCAGTGTGTTTCTTCTTTGCAGCAACTCTTTAAAATAACATTTTAATTAACAGCAGGACCATTCTTCTCTTCATGTTTGAGACCAAATGAAAATCATGCAATCTGAAAAAACAACAACAAAAAGTTAGTTAGTCTTCTGAATTTCGGATAAGTTCTAATTGTTTTTTCTGAATTTCTACAGCACCTCAAGTCTCTATGATTCGAGCAATTCTGATAAGCTGGAGCAGGGAGACCGCCAATAGTAGCCGCCCAGGAGAGTGAAATTGCGAAAGGGAGGAGCAGCGGCGGTCGGCTGACGGGCAACCGGCGACGAAGAGACACACAGCCGCGTACAGGCACCTGTCGAATGGTCGTGGAGGCGTGGAGCAGGGCAGGGAGTCGGAGACGAGGTCCAGAGATGGGCACCCCACGGGCGAGTGCCGCCTGCGGCAGTGCCGCATCCACGCCGGGATCCGCCGTCGTGCGTCGCCGTCGCTCGTCTGGTTCGGTCTAGGGCTGGATGACCGAGTCAGGTTGGGGAATTTGGGTTGGGGTTGCCGATCAGACTTCCTGGGAGATGCGGCGCGGGATTTTTTTTTTTTAGAGAAATCACAAATTTTATTAAATTTGATTAAAATCAGGATACTTGTGATGGTTCGGAGAAAGTGCTATATATGACTATTTTTTTCAAAAAGAATTGGTATACACTTGAATTCCCTCGAATTGTAGTGGGCCTGCCTAGTCTTCTGCAACTAGCCAATAGCGAGGGGCGAAGCTCCCCTTTGCGCAAGGCAGGGCATCCGTTCTACCTTAATTTTTGGTGAATACATTTAGGTATACATATTTTTTTCTGCATATTTTGAGTGATCATATGTCGAAAACGGACTCCCTATGAGAAAATTATGCTTATTTTAGTGAACACTGCGAAAAATCGACTTTGAATCGAAAACATAGACTCATATTGTTCGTTCAATGTAAATAACAATGATTCTGTAGTTCTATTATGAAAATTTATCATGAATCTTACTATATATAAGATAACTTTATGCTATTCATTATTCATACGTGCAAAGTTGGAGATTTAGAGATTTCTTGATATTTGATAAGCACGCCATGTTTTATCGAACCATACTATCACCTTATTAAGATGGCGAATTAGAAGGGTTTCTTGGCGACAAACATCACTAAGATCGAGTTACTCATGATGGATATTTAAAAGTCTTGATCGACAAAAAAATATTTACAAAAGAGGTAAAGCTTTGGTATTGAGGTAACATTATTGTTTTGTTTTCAGGTTCTATGTACTCCCTCCGTTCTAAAAAAGATCTTTGCAACTTTTTTAAGATATGGATGAATCTATAGGTAAAACATGTCTATATACTTCTGTATCTAGATAAAGTTGAGTAGCTCTTTTAGAAACGGGGAGAGTATATCATATATGTCTTTGTTTTTATCGTACTAAGTAATTTTGTTAGAATCATATATGACATTCATGTCTTAGGAATATTTTAGCATTTGCATCATATTTTTTTAGTTTGCCCTACCTCATATTCTTTCCGTTCTTCGCCACTGCCAATACCCACATATCTTCACAATCATCATATGGAAAATTATTCTTATGTGTATGTATATTTAAATGATCCTGACTAATTGTTGAAATAAATCTACTCAAAAGCATGGGTTTCAGCAAGGGGATATAAATGTTCTGCAAGTTTATATTGATGACTCTACTTTCTAAATTAGGTCGTATGTTTCAACATGCTAGGGTTTAACTTGGATCAGTTGCCCCGTTTTTTTTTGGGGACAATTGCATATCTCCTTTTCGTAGGTTATTAAATGATTGTTTGAATTGATTTTCCAAGAAAGTGTCTACGCTCTTGCAGAAAAGCAAGTCCTCTTCGTGGAGGAGCGTTTCATATGGTTTGTTGACCGATGGATTCTCTGCATTCACCTTGATCAAATGCAGAACTTTGTTGAGAAAATCTAATTATCACACATATGCAGCGCGGATGTTTGTATGCCTTTTTCCTATATAGGGAGCACATGCTTGCATGCAGAAATTTTCCACCTCATTCTGATATCATCTAAATTTCAAAACTAAAAATCTTTTATCTTCTAAATCGTTCATCCGATTAACGACTTTTTTACACCATTGAGTTCACATTGACGAGAGTTTCAAAACTAAATCTCGATTTCAAAGGCAATACGCACGAGACTAAAGTCTTTAATAGCATAATAACATCGCAATTACAATTTTTTATGTAGTTTGACATTAATCTGACAATGTTTATTAATAAATTTACGTTTTTGTTATGAACATTTCGTATTTGCATTCCAATTCCTTTTTGCTAGATTATCACGGGTCAAGAGAAATTTCTTACTAAGGAACCACATAAAGATTTTAATTTTCAATGGGATTTTTATTTTCCAAAGATATTTAGGAAGATATCTTGTATGCCTATTTAACATGTCACCATACATAGATTTAACAGTAAATTTTCCTGAAGATATTAGGCCCCAAACAAACTTATATTGATCATCATTTAAATCTAACTGCTTTAACTTAATGGAGCCTCAACTGGCAGAATTCAACAACAATACAAACCATCTGACACGCATCACAAACATAATAGAGAGCAGCTCCCAAGTCCTCCCTAACAAACACACCAGCAACAAGTCCTGAACAAGAAAAAGAAGATAGATGAAACACTCAGGATTGCTCCCTCGGGCTGGAATGTAGACACTTGATCTCCTCCATTGCCGCGTCTAGCATGCACCTATCCCTCGACCTCACCAGCATCCGCCATTGCTGCATATATATAAGCATTTTATAGAGAGCAGCAGCTGGGTTACAGATAAGCAAGCCATCAAAGATCATTTTGTTCCTAACAGTCAAAAGGGTCCAACATTGGGCGTCGAAGGTAAGCCAAACTAGTCTACGGTATTGGCCGGATAGCCCCTAGGAAATCGCTAAGAACTCACCAGCACCCGTTGGATTCCAATCACAGATCTCCCTGACCCCTTCCCACCTGAATTTGGCTAAGGAGCAGCCAAAAAAGATATAGTTACATTCCTCAAGCTCGCCACACAACCCGCAATCCCCATTTGTGGGCCCCTGGCGCTATGCACAATCTGCTTCGCACTTGGTAGCTGTCTCCTTATCAGCTGCCAAAGGAAAATCTTGATCCTAGGTGGAACGTGCAGACGCCAAACCTCTTTAAAGTGCGTCACCGTCTCCCTCCGCGATGGACGAACATAGAGGGAACGAGCCGAGTAAGCTGGCCCCAGAGGCCTCCAAACTCCAGGAGACTCCACCCACATCCTCGGATGGAGCGAAACCCTGAATTTCCCTGGTCAGGTTATCCCACTCCACCATCTCTGCTAGTCTGAACAGCCTACGGAAACGGATTCGCTAGCCCTCCCCATCTCAGGCCGAATGCATAGTCAAGAAGGGAAGCGCACATTGATACGTCTCCGACGTATCGATAATTTCTTATGTTCCATGCCACATTATTGATGATATCTACATGTTTTATACACATTATATGTCATATTTATGCGTTTTCCGGAACTAACCTATTGACGAGATGCCGAAGAGCCAGTTGATGTTTTCTGCTATTTTTGGTTTCAGAAATCCTAGTAAGGAAATATTCTCGAAATCGGACGAAATCAATGCCCAGCATCCTATTTTTCCACGAAGCTTCCAGAACACCCGAGAGCCACCAGAGGGGAGCCCTGGTGGGCCCAGATGATAGGGCGGCGCGGCCAGGGCCTGGGCCGCGCCCCCCTGTTGTGTCGTCGCCTCGTTGACCTACTGACGCCGCCTCTTCGCCTATATAAAGGTCCCTGGCCTAAAACACGATACGGGAAAAGCCACGGTACGAGAAACCTTCCAGAGCCGCCGCCATCGCGAAGCCAAGATCTGGGGGACAGGAGTCTCTGTTCCGGCACGCCGCCGGGACGGGGAAGTGCCCCCGGAAGGCTTCTCCATCAACACCACCGCCATCTTCATCAACGCTGCCGTTTCCCATGAGGAGGGAGTAGTTCTCCATCGAGGTTCGGGGCTGTACCGGTAGCTATGTGGTTCATCTCTCTCCTATGTGCTTCAATACAATAATCTCATGAGCTGCCTTACATGATTGAGATTCATATGATGATGCTTGTAATCTAGATGTCATTATGCTAGTCAAGTGGATTTTACTTATGTGATCTCCGGAGACTCCTTGTCCCACGTGTGTAAAGGTGACGAGTGTGTGCACCGTGTGGGTCTCTTAGGCTATATTTCACGGAATACTTATTCGCTCGTTATGAATGGCATAGTGAAGTGCTTATTTATATCCCTTTATGATTGCAATGTGTTTTGTATCACAATATATCTGCGTGCTACTCTAGTGATGTTATTAAAGTAGTTTATTCCTCCTGTACGGTGTAATGGTGACAGTGTGTGTATCGTGTAGTACTTGGCGTAGGCTATGATTGTGATCTCTTGTAGATTATGAAGTTAACTATTGCTATGATGGTATTGATGTGATCTATTCCTCCCGTCGTAGTGTGAAGGTGACGAGTGTGCATGCTATGTTAGTACTTGGTTTGGTTATGTTGATCTCGTTATGCACTCTAAGGTTATTTAAACATGAACATTGAATATTGTGGAGCTTGTTAACTCCGGCATTGAGGGTTTGTGTAATCCTACACAGTTAGTGGTGTTCATCATCCAACAAGAGGGTGTAGAGTCTAGCATCTATTTATTTATTCTGTTATGTGATCAATGTTGAGAGTGTCCACTAGTGAAAGTATGATCCCTAGGCCTTGTTCCTAAATATTGCTATCGCTGTTTGTTTACTGTTTTACTGCTTGTTTACTTCCTGCAATATTACTACCATCAATCGCACGCCGGCAAGCACTTTTCCGGCGCCGTACTACTTGCTCATATTCATTCATACCACTTGTATTTCACTATCTCTTCGTCGAACTAGTGCACCTATTAGGTGTGTTGGGGACACAAGAGACTTCTTGCTTTGTGGTTGCGGGGTTGCATGAGAGGGATATCTTTGACCTCTTCCTCCTCGAGTTCGATAAACCTTGGGTGATCCACTTAAGGGAAACTTGCTGCTGTTCTACAAACCTCTGCTCTTGGAGGCCCAACACCGTCTACAAGAATAGAAGCACCCGTAGACATCAAGCACTTTTCTGGCGCCGTTGCCGGGGAGGAAAGGTAAAAGGCATTCATACTCCGGTCCCAGGTACTAAGTACTTTCTGTTACCGTTGTGTGTGTGCTCGAAGCTATTTCCTTTAGATCCTGCAATTACATCTTTTTGTTTCTTGTTTACACTAGTTAGGCATAATGGACAACAATGAGCTTCTTATTCTATTTCCTGATTTAAGACATGGATGGTTTGATGCGAAAATTAAAAAACCTATGGAACATTTTAGTATGAACGCTTTGAACACCATTGTTGCTAATGATATGGAAAATTCTAAGCTTGGGGAAGCTGGCTTTGATGAGCATGATATTTTTAGTCCCCCAAGCATTGAGGAGAAAATTTACTTTGATGATACTTTGCCTCCTATTTATGATGATTATAATGATATTGGTCTTTTAGTACCGCCTGTTATGGAGGATAAATTTGATTATGATTACAATATGCCTCCTATATTTAATGATGAGAATAATAATGATAGCTACTTTGTTGAATTTGCTCCCACTACAATTAATAAAATTGATTATGCCTATGTGGAGAGTAATAATTTTATGCATGAGACTCGTGATAAGAATGCTTTATGTGATAGTTATATTGTTGAGTTTGCTCATGTTGCTACTGAAAGTTATTATGAGAGAGGAAAATATGGTTGTAGGAATTTTCATGTTACTAAAACACCTCTCTATATGCTGAAATTTTTGAAGTTACACTGGTTTTATCTTCCTATGCTTGTTACTTTGTTCTTCATGAATTCATTTGTGTACAAGATTCCTTTTCATAGGAAGCATGTTAGGCTTAAATGTGTTTTGAACTTGCTTCTTGATGCTCTCTTTTGCTTCAACTCTTATTTCTTGGGAGTGCATCATTGAAATTGCTGAGCCCATCTTAATGGCTATAAAGAAAGAACTTCTTGGGAGATAACCCATGTGTTTATTTTGCTACAGTACTTTATTTTATATTTGTGTCTTGGAAGTTGTTTACTACTGTAGCAACCTCTCCTTATCTTAGTTTTGTTGCATTGTTGTGCCAAGTAAAGTCTTTGATAGCAAGGTTCATACTAGATTTGGATTACTGTGCAGAAACAGATTTCTTGCTGTCACGAATCTGGGCCTAATTCTCCGTAGGTAACTCGGAAAATTATGCCAATTTACGTGAGTGATCCTCAGATATGTACGCAACTTTCATTCAATTTGAGCATTTTCATCTGAGCAAGTCTGGTGCCACTTTAAAATTCGTCTTTACGGACTGTTCTGTTTTGACAGATTCTGCCTTTTATTTCGCATTGCCTCTTTTGCTGTGTTGGATGGATTTCTTTGTTCCATTAACCTCCAGTAGCTTTGTGTAATGTACAGAAGTGTTAAGAATGATTATGTCACCTCTGAACATGTGAATTTTTGATTATGCACTAACCCTCTAATGAGTTTGTTTTAAGTTTGGTGTGGAGGAAGTTTTCAAGGGTCAAGAGAGGAGGATGATATACTATGATCAAGAAGAGTGAAGAGTCTAAGCTTGGGGATGCACCCGTGGTTCATCCCTGCATATTTCAAGAAGACTCAAGAATCTAAGCTTGGGGATGCCCAAGGCATCCCCTTCTTCATCGACAACATTATCAGGTTCCTCCCCTGAAACTATATTTTTATTCGGTCACATCTTATGTACTTTACTTGGAGCGTCTGTTTGTTTTTGTTTTGTTTTGTTTGAATAAGTTCATCCTTGTGTGGGAGAGAGACACGCTCCGCTGGTTCGTATGAACACATGTGTTCTTAGTTCTATTTTTAATGTTCATGGCGAAGGTTGAAACTGCTTCGTTAATTGTTATATGGTTGGAAATAGAAAATGCTACATGTAGTAATTCTAAAATGTCTTGAATAATTTGATACTTGGCAATTGTTGTGCTCATGTTTAAGCTCTTGCATCATATACTTTGCACCCATTAATGAAGAAACACCTAGAGCTTGCTAAATTTGGTTTGTATATTTGGTCTCTCTAAAGTCTAGATAATTTCTAGTATTGAGTTTTGAACAACAAGGAAGACGGTGTAGAGTCTTATAATGTTTACAATATGTCTTTTATGTGAGTTTTGCTGCACCGGTTCATCCTTGTGTTTGTTTCAAATAACCTTGCTAGCCTAAACCTTGTATCGAGAGGGAATACTTCTCATGCATCCAAAATCCTTGAGCCAACCACTATGCCATTTGTGTCCACCATACCTACTACATGGTATTTCTCCGCCATTCCAAAGTAAATTGCTTGAGTGCTACCTTTAAACAATTCAAAATTTATCACCTCTGATTTGTGTCAATGTTTAATAGCTCATGAGGAAGTATGTGGTGTTTATCTTTCAATCTTGTTGGGCAACTTTCACCAATGGACTAGTGGCTTCATCCGCTTATCCAATAACTTTGCAAAAGAGCTGGCAATGGATTCCCAGTCCCAAATTAATTAACAAAAATAGACACTCCTCCATGGTATGTGATTGTTGGACGGCACCCGAAGGATTCGGTTAGCCATGGCTTGAGAAAGCAAAGGCGGGGAGGAGTGTCATCATAATAAAACTAAAATAAAAAGGCACTCCTTCATGGTATGGGATTGTTGGCGGGCACCGAGGATTCGGTTAGCCATGGTTTGTGAAAGAAAGGTTGGAAGGAGTGCCACACAAAAATAAAAATAAAATGGGAGCCGCTCTTTGAAGGTTTGTCCGGCAAGGGGGTTAGAGTGCCCACTACCATTCGTTGACAACAACAAACACCTCTCAAAACTTTACTTTTATGCTCTCTTTATGTTTTCAAAACCAAAGCTCTAGCACAAATATAGCAATCAATGCTTCCCTCTGCGAAGGGCCTTTCTTTTACTTTTATGTTGAGTCAGTTCACCTATCTCTCTCCACCTCAAGAAGCAAACACTTGTGTGAACTGTGCATTGATTCCTACATACTTGCATATTGCACTTGTTATATTACTTTACATTGACACTATCCATGAGATATACATGTTATAAGTTGAAAGCAACCGCTGAAACTTAATCTTCCTTTGTGTTGCTTCAATACCTTTACTTTGATTTATTGCTTTATGAGTTAACTCTTATGCAAGACTTATTGATGCTTGTCTTGAAGTACTATTCATGAAAAGTCTTTGCTTTATGATTCATTTGTTTACTCATGTCATTACCATTGTTTTTGATTGCTGCATTCATTACATATGCTTACAATAGTATGATCAAGGTTATGATGGCATGTCACTCCATAAATTATCTTTGTTATCGTTTACCTGCTCGGGACGAGCAGGAACTAAGCTTGGGGATGCTGATACGTCTCCGACGTATCGATATTTCTTAAGTTCCATGCCACATTATTGATGATATCTACATGTTTTATACACATTATATGTCATATTTATGCGTTTTCCGGAACTAACCTATTGACGAGATGCCGAAGAGCCAGTTGCTGTTTTCTGCTGTTTTTGGTTTCAGAAATCCTAGTAAGGAAATATTCTCGGAATCGGACGAAATCAATGCCCAGCATCTTATTTTTCCACGAAGCTTCCAGAACACCCGAGAGCCACCAGAGGGAGCCCTGGTGGGCCCAGATGATAGGGCGGCGCGGCCGGGGCCCGGGCCGCGCCCCTGTTGTGTCGTCGCCTCGTTGACCTTCTGACGCCGCCTCTTCGCCTATATAAAGGTCCCTGACCTAAAACACGATACGGAAAAGTCACGGTACGAGAAACCTTCCGCAGCCGCCGCCATCGCGAAGCCAAGATCCGGGGACAGGAGTCTCTGTTCCGGCACGCCGCCGGGACGGGGAAGTGCCCCCGGAAGGCTTCTCCATCAACACCACCGCCATCTTCATCAACGCTGTTGTCTCCCATGATGAGGGAGTAGTTCTCCATCGATGTTCGGGGCTGTACCGGTAGCTATGTGGTTCATCTCTCTCCTATGTGCTTCAATACAATAATCTCATGAGCTGCCTTACATGATTGAGATTCATATGATGATGCTTGTAATCTAGATGTCATTATGCTAGTCAAGTGGATTTTACTTATGTGATCTCCGGAGACTCCTTGTCCCACGTGTGTAAAGGTGACAGTGTGTGCACCGTGTGGGTCTCTTAGGCTATATTTCACAGAATACTTATTCGCTGTTATGAATGGCATAGTGAAGTGCTTATTTATATCCCTTTATGATTGCAATGTGTTTTGTATCACAATATATCTGCGTGCTACTCTAGTGATGTTATTAAAGTAGTTTATTCCTCCTGCACGGTGTAATGGTGACAGTGTGTGCATCGTGTAGTACTTGGCGTAGGCTATGATTGTGATCTCTTGTAGATTATGAAGTTAACTATTGCTATGATGGTATTGATGTGATCTATTCCTCCTTTCGTAGTGTGAAGGTGACAGTGTGCATGCTATGTTAGTACTTGGTTTGGTTATGTTGATCTGTTATGCACTCTAAGGTTATTTAAACATGAACATTGAATATTGTGGAGCTTGTTAACTCCGGCATTGAGGGTTCGTGTAATCCTACACAATTAGTGGTGTTCATCATCCAACAAGAGGGTGTAGAGTCTAGCATCTATTTATTTATTCTGTTATGTGATCAATGTTGAGAGTGTCCACTAGTGAAAGTATGATCCCTAGGCCTTGTTCCTAAATATCGCTATCGCTGTTTGTTTACTTGTTTTATCGCTTGTTTACTTCCTGTAATATTACTACCATCAATCGCACGCCGGCAAGCACTTTTACGGCGCCGTACTACTGCTCATATTCATTCATACCACTTGTATTTCACTATCTCTTCGCCGAACTAGTGCACCTATTAGGTGTGTTGGGGACACAAGAGACTTCTTGCTTTGTGGTTGCGGGGTTGCATGAGAGGGATATCTTTGACCTCTTCCTCCCTGTGTTCGATAAACCTTGGGTGATCCACTTAAGGGAAACTTGCTGCTGTTCTACAAACCTCTGCTCTTGGAGGCCCAACACTGTCTACAAGAATAGAAGCACCCGTAGACATCACACATCAGCCGAAAAGGTTAGAGTACCGCTCCCGCAGCGGAGATCGCCCATACCACCAATCCAGCCAAAAATAGCTACGTCGCCCACTCCGCACCTGGTGCTTAGCTCCCAGCTTAAAGTACCACTTGAACTTATGCAGGGCATTCCAGAATTGCAACCCCTTTTTTGGTACAGACGGCGCAAAAATATCGCCATCACCCAAGTATTTCGCCCGCAGCAGGTCTACCCATAGACCCTCTGCGTTCTGCTATAGCTTACAAAGCCATTTAAGCATTAAGGCAATATTCATAATGCGAGTATTAAGGATGCTGAGCCCCCTCCCCCCTCCTTAGGTTTACACACGGTCGCCCAATCGACCATGTGGTACTTACGCTTCTGTCCCACACTTTCCCAAAAGAAGCGAGACCTCACCTTATCAAAACTCGCATGAGTCGCATCAAAGAGCATGTACAAACTCATCTCAAATATAGAGAGGCTAGACAAGCAAGAGTTAGTGAGTTCTAGCCCGCCCGCAGAAGCGAGGAAAAGGCCATAACATAGGTCCATCCTATGACCCACCTTTCCGGTCAGAAAGTCCCAATCTGAAATTCGGAGGATCTTGTCGCTCACTGCAGCCCCAGGTAGGAGATAGGGAACTTTCCCAGCCTGCAGTCAGCAATTTAGCAGAGCGAACCCGCTCCTAGTCCGTAATCTCCACTACGATGGCCGACTGAAGCTTCGATCAAAACTGATCTGTCAGGTTATTTGAAATGGATGGGCTGTATAAAGGAACAAATGATAGTCGATCTACGGTTTCGACCAAGATGCACCAATTATGGACAGGATCTCCTGATATTTGTCGTCGGAGTACAACGTTCTGTTAGTAGATGCCGATCTGGCTTTCATGAGAGACAACAGAGAGACGAGACAGCTCAACTTGCATTGTCTGTATCTACAGGCGCCAGCGCTCGCGTGGGGCACTGACACACCAACTGCTCTTTTGTTCATACCCATATTTGACAGAGCATCATAGATAAACTTATGTTCTGTGAGAAGACAACTCGCATAAAAAAAAAATCTCAGTTCATACATTTTAATGCTAAATTATCAAGCAAACATTATTGTTAAAAAACAACGAGTACAGTACAGATTGGATCCATAAATGATAGACCTCATGTGCATGATCAAGATCCAGGGGACCATGGACTCCTAATGCCACAAATGCAATCCTCTGTTTATAAACATATTGCTGCTTCACTTGTGAGCAGTGTGTGTGAGTAAAGTCTGTAGCCTGTAGGGAGAGTAGCTGTATACTAACAGCACAATACGTACACACACGCCTCCCTTCTGTACTCATCCCGGCCAGCCATGGCCTTCTTCAAGCTCCACTCCATGTCCTTTGCCGCCATTGTCGTCGTCCTGGCGTTAGCGGCGCAGCGGCTGTCCGCCGCCGCGGGGACATCGGCGCACCTGCACGTGTACATGCACGACGTGCTGGGCGACAGCGCGGTGATCGTGGCAAAAGGCCCGCGAGGCGTCTTCGGCAACACGGTGGTGATGGACGACGTGCTGACGGACGGCACGGCGGCGACGTCGGCCGCCGTGGGGCGCGCCCAGGGCCAGTACATGGTGGCCTCGTCGAATGGCGGGTTCGAGCTGATGGTGAACATGAACGTGGTGCTCACGTCGGGCCCCTACACGCCGGGAGCTCGGTCACGGTGATGGGGCGCGACGACACTGGCGTGGCGGTGCGCGAGCTCACGGTGGTCGGCGGCACGGGGCAGTTCCGGATGGCGCGCGGGTACGTGCTCTGGAAGACCGTCCGCCCCGACCTGCTCGAGCTCGACATCTACGTCAACCCATGATGCGCTCTTGGTGGCACGCGTACCTGCGCCGAGTGCGACAAAGCGATATACTACGTGAATGCAATGCGTAATACAGTCTTTCTACACTACTTAAAAAGGAGGAATGTGTTCCCTATTCTGCCTCAGCTCTCACTACGACCAAAGTTTTCGTCGTCCGTCGCTCCGCTTGTCCAACACTTCCGAATGACAGGTTTGCCCTCCCACCAACCTACATACCGTTTCATCTCTTTTCTTCTCCTACCGAACAACCCACCTGCTCCCTCACCTTCCTCCATCGACGCCGCCGCCCACATCCGCACCTTCCCCACTGGCGCCTCTCTAGCACCACCGGGATTCCTCCCCACCTCCAGTACCTCCGAGCTTAATCCCCACCCCACAACACCACTGGCGCCTTCCCTTGCCGAATCTGGAACTAGGGTTCCCAGCCAAGAATCTCTAGATCAATCGACGGTCGGCGCCGGAGCGGAAGTTGCGCCGCCAAAGTGCAGGTAGGTAGGGGAAGAGGTCGTGCGGCTTGGAGCGTGCAGTGGCCGACGAAGCGATTGTCGCTGTCGTCGGCGCTAATACAGCGAGCGGGTCGAGTGCGGGTCGGAAAAAAAAATGCCGGTGGTTCCCGTGACCAACTTCAGATTTTGGTGTGTCCGGATGAACAAGTCGTGGGGTTGCTTCATGTAATTCTACAATTCCACAAGATGTATTGTGTTCTACGGAGTAATATCTATATCTAGATCCAGCATGTGAGCCATTTCTTAACAGATTTATGTTCCCAACCTACAGATCCCGCCGACGACCAATCGCCGCGAACCTCAACGACCACTGGCGGGGGCGTGACCAGCACTATCACGGGGCAAGCCGGCAGCGACGCGACACGAACAACACCAGCAGCAGAGTCGCAGAGGGTTGAGTAGCAGCGGAAGCTCCCCACGCGATCCACCTCCCCTAAGCCAGGTACTCAACCAAATCTTCTGTTGGAGCCTCTCTTTTAATTGTTTTCTTTGAACCTGAGATCTGGGCAAGTCCCTTTCAGTACATCTTCTGTTGCAGCCTATCTTTTGATTGTTTTCTTTGAACCTATGATATGGGCAATTCCCTTTTCCGTACATGGATGCCGCAACACAAATTTATTCAGACTTTCATGATCTAGATCCATACATGGATGCTGCAATTTTTCTTCACCTTGTGTCAAGAACAAATGTGTCATTAATTTGTTCCTATGAAAATTTCCTCACGTTGTGTTAGGAACACATAGCCTATTAATTTGTTTGTAGTAAATTAATAAGAATAAGCAAATCCAATGGATTTTTGTACACGTGAATGAAATCAAGTGTTATGTAGTCTGTACTCGTGAATGTGCTTGATATTGCTCCCTTTTTACTGAATTAGTGGAAGTTGAGCTTAAAGGCGTGGAAAAGGATTGATTTCACATCCTGTTTGTATGTACTTGCTCAGCAACCTCTGTATGTTCTCAATTAAGTATTGGATATGCTCTGCCAAATAAGCATCGGAACATGGTGATAATGTTGTAATCTTCTCAATATCTGGATTTGTGCATTATTTTCCTAGGGTTATAATGGTTTCAGCTAACTGCTTTTACAAATGGGGTATCATTAGAAAATCACCCCTTGAGTAGGGTTATTGCATTTTCATGTATGTTGAATTGATTATAACATAACAATGAGGTTGCAACAAAAGTCTCAAACCAGGGCTATGTGGTACAGTGCTCAGGGATCCCAGAATAGTCGCATCACAAGAGGTATTTGAAGGTCAAAACATGTGCATACTGCAATTTGCACAAGCAGTAGACCTAACAAATTGGTTGTAGGGTTTCCGATGTCAAATAGACATCTAACACTAAAACAGGCATTTTCTTTCGTTGGTAACTGAATTTTCCTTATTGCATTTGATCAGTAGTGATGTGCTACTGCCAGTTGTTTAGAAGCCTTATTGTCAAGACTAGCACCGATGTTGCATTGCCTCTGTTTTTATCCATATTTAAGGTATTGTTATAGCATACAGTAGTAAGGCGTTGCTATAGTGTAGTTCATAGGCGTGTGGTTGTTGATTACTAATTCCCGTGACATTCTGATTTTTGGTTATCTATAAATTTTCCTGTGGGATCTATTTCAGTGCACCGCGATATGGGTGAAGAAAATTAGCCGAGCAACGGTTAGTTAAACAATTCAGTTAGGAAACTGATTTGGCATCCGCGGAAATCATAGCAAAGGTAAGCTAAGAGCCTTTCACTCGAACTCCATGTTCTTATGGTCATTGATCTTCTATGTTAATCATGTATACTGTTGCTATATACCTTTTATGCTCTAAGATGGTTGCATAACACATACCTTGTAAGTACACTATAAGCTAAACATTGCAAGCACATAAAAACAGAGGCATTTTATGTTCTAAGATGTTTGCAAAGTCACCTGTCAATGTATGGTTCATTACGTAGTGTATTGCTTTTCCAGTTCTTTTTCCCATTAGATGCATGTGAACATATTTTCCCATTAGATGCGGGTGAACATATTAGATTCTTGATGATGCAGGTGAACATATTTTCCCATTAGTGGGTGAACACATTGGGGTTTATGTTTTATTAGTTGAAAGTAAAGAGTGTCTCCTTACCATCAACTGAGTCAACAAAATTAGCAACTGCCACGGCCTCATGCTCGCCCTGATAGCAGGGAGCACCCTCTTATGAGGCATGTACTTGAGGCCTATTGCTGCCAGCAGACCAAATAATGCACCAACATACACAATCATCGAGGCTGCATTTTTGGAATCATGTATGTCAAATCCCATAACATTTTTCTGATTAAATTTCTCAAGAGAACCCTCAAGACCATTGTCAGGATTTTCCATGGTTGAAAGATCAAGCTCTTGTATGAATGAAAAAAATCTTGCTGAATGCTTGGAGAGCACTTGGTTTGACGGTACCAAGAGAAGCTGTAGCTTGTTTCTTCAAGATACAACCCATAAAGGCATAAAACCTATATTCTGGTGGTGGTCGGGACGGAGGTGACCGGAATCCGACGTGCGGCGGCCGGAATCTGCAGGCGGTACCATTCGAGCAAGCGTCTCGGCGCTGCTGATGGTGACCCTCAAGGCGAGCAGCACCTGGACCTGGCGGTTTGTGTGCTGCCTACGGGGCGAATGGTTTCTGTCGGTTCAGCCTGTCTCAAACCAGCTAACAGTTTTGTGCTCCCAGTTTTAATCCCAAAACCAGTTCAACCCGGTATAAACTGTGTATCTGGTTCGGTGCGGTCTGGGCTCATGGTTTAGCAGGTTTGACACCAAACTATGAACAGGCTTACCAATAATGCTACTCCAGGAGATGAAATATCAAAGGTAATGAGATGTTCTTATTACTTTAGCCACGATTTTATCAGAATCAAGCTTTAGGAATGGATGATCTAGCAAGTCTAGATATGAAATAACGTTTAATAAGACTTGGTTCCTGTTCAACATCACATCTAGGACTAATTAACAAACAGGTAAACTATATATGAACGTAAATCAAAATAAGCTGAGAGGGATAATCTAATTTTTGTGCATGTGATGCGTTTGGAAGCAGATAATTTGAAACCCCAGCTTTAAACTAATGTTTCAGGCTTCCATGAATGCATGTACATTATACAAGGTGTAACCTGAAGCTGGTGTACTGGTAAAAGTAAGTCCTTTGATTTGTTGAGCCACATATGACATATCTCCATCTCCTATGCTTATATATTAGAAAGCTTTCATTCCCTTAGTGTATAGTGTCCTCTTATGGTATCCTGATGTTTTTCTACTACTTTGATGGATACAATTGTAAATGGTGTATAATGTACATGGTTCAAAATGTAATTAGTCTACATGTCAAAATAATTCAATAGAGATGGAGTAATGTAGTTATCTTGTCACAATAAATAACTATGAAGCTCTTAGTTTGCAGAGTAATCTTAATGGGCCAAAATTCTTGGCCGGATCAGGTTCGTAGGAGAAATAATGTAGCAAACTTGGATTAGTAATACTTGAAGTTTTTTTCATGATATAATGTTTGAGTTATATATTTCCTGTTGTTCCATTTTCACTATGCCTCAAATGCACTATATTTCCAAATCCAATGAGGTCACTCGCCCTAATCAATTGCCATTCTTGACATGACTTCAGGTGCAGAAATTTGTGATAATTGACGGCCATTTTCAACAAAGTCTCTAATTATTGATTGATCTCTAACAATCATTTCATATGTATCTTGAAAAGAGAGCTTACTAGATCTACCAATGATTTATTGTAAGATCTAGGAATAATACAAGTGTATCAGGTCGAATAGGGTTTGCATGTTCAGGGCCTGTTCGTTTTTACATGTTTGAGAAATTAACAAGTAATGTAAACTTCAGGTTATCAAAACAACATGAATAAAAAAGAGGGGTGTGTTGTCCATGGGAAGCTTTTGTGCTAGCGTTTTTGTTGGTTTGAGTGGATGTTTTTTTATATAAGCGATATTAATGGATTAATTTTGATGGCTTTAAGAAAATTAGTGTCTTATTAATTTTTTAATACTATGGTAGACATGAATTTTATGTATACTATGTTATATGTGCGATGATCTTTTTTTTATAACCAGTGTATCATGATGCAGTCCTTGGCTTAGCAGATGTAATTGCTCCCTTCTATGTTTTAATACTTATGTCTTCTCTTTAACATAACCATGCTACTGTTTAAATAATAGAGTGCCGTGCAATAGTTATATGTCAAAATCTTTGTTATGTATTTGTTAAAAATAGTTGATCCATCTCCTATGTTTTCTGAATAGAGTTAACGAACTATATACTGATATCTGAAGTAGTTAATATTTGTTTACATACTATGCAATGTATAGGGTGGTTATTATGAAATTTAAGTCGTCCAACTATACACGACTAAAAGACTGAAGTATTAAATATTTCTATTTTGTCCATTCTAATATTCCCGGCACTTGGGATAACCATTGGTAGGTTGGTCAAATCATGCCAAGTCTATTTGCTCGTAGACCATTTTAGTTTAAATTGTTGCACAAACATTTATCATGCTAGAACTTGGAACCATGTACATGCACAACAATTAGGGATGAAAATGGAGCAGATACGAACGGAACTAAGTGGTGCCACATTTGTTTTCACAATTTTTTTGCGAAAGAAAAAACGAATGCAGAAACCCCGGAAACAAAAACGGAACCAGATATTGTCAACAATATGCAAATATTGGCTGGAATTAAGAAAACCCTTAAATCATACAAAAAAAATCTCACGCATTCAAACAAGCCAGCAAAGTAGTTTCCTAATTCTAGCGTGGTCCTTGATTTACTATGAAATAAGGGAAGCTAAAACCTTGGAAGCCTCCACAAAATGATGGGATTACGTGATTGCCAATTTTGGGAAGAGCAGCTTTGGAAGTTTGGAATGGCAAGGTCATGTGACTGGCATGTGGGATTGGGCGATGCACATTAACCCTAAATTGGAAATTCCATATTAGCCGAAAACAGAAATTCTGTTTCCGCACCTGTTCCACCGGAAAACGTTGCTCTGTTTTTTGTTTTCGTTTCCGCAAAAAAAGTCCCATTTTCGTTTTGCAAAACTCCATTTCCATTTTCATATTTCCATTCAATTTTCATTTTTCCACGGGAAAGTCGGAAACTTTCCGCTCCACTTTCATCCCTAACAACAATCTTGTATGTTATTGCGTTCGTTATTATCATGTTGTAGTACATTATAATATTCCTGATTTTTTTAAAAAAAATTTATAGTGAGTTGTAAACTATATATGTGCATGAGAAATAAAATTTGAGGTCCCGTGGCAACGCACGGGCATTTGTACTAGTTATCTCTCATTCTTCAGTTTTGTCTACGCACATGGGATGTGAACGCTGCTCGATCATATGTGGCTATTTTTCACATTTTCCATCCCTGTCACTGTTGAATTGTCTAATTCTCGAGGATAGAGCAGACAACCCATGACCATTTTTTGCTACGACATTTCTATGATTCTTCAACGAAGGTAACTACGTAAGTGCGACGAGGCTGCTAAGTGCGACGCCGATGCTCGTTGCTTCTTCTTCCCCGTGTCATGGCCCTTTTTTAGATAAAAGGCACAAGATGCCCGACTTTAAATTAATAAAGCCCTCAGGTTGGAAAACTCTCGAATGAACCGGCGGGCAAGTGCTCTGGGCAGAACTCGCATTATCATTGGTTGAAGTGTTGTGTGGGGCCGATGATGGCAGATCTAGCATGTGCTGATACAATAGAAATACCCGGAAAGAATACTAAGAATGGCCCACCACTATGAGAGAGATAGGGTGTACCAAAATCGCGTGCAGTGCAGCTGTCAGGCCGTCACCCACTCCCAACTCTCTCTCTCCCTTCACTGACTTTTGGCACGCTTCTAAACCCAGGACATCCTCTTATACTTGGAGGAGTATTTTGTTTGGGCGAGATCTTCTTCTCCGTGGTGTTCAATGGGGTATTGGCGATGGTAAGACGTTGAAAATATCTTCAGATCACTGGATACCAGAACGACCACCGTATATGCTCAAACCTGTGAAACCAATACCGGCTGTGGCGACTGTTAGCTGTCTGATTGATGAAGAGAATAGCTGCTGGATTCCAGAGACGGTGAATGCTTTCTTTGTACTGAGACTGCTGAATATATTATGCGGATCCAAATCAGTTGACATGGAGGTGATTTTGTTCGTTGGCCGCACACTAAGCATGGACTGTACACTGTCCGCTCCGCATATAATTTGGCTAGACCTGAGGGCTTTTTTGTCGAGCGCAGTCGACGGGGCAGAGGTACGTCTTCTACTGCGGCGAATGATGAGAAACAATGGAAGAATATCTGCTCCTGGGAAGATGAAAATTCACTTATGGAGATTTGCCCACGATTGCCTTCCGAGTGGTGTGCAAATGCAGCGTCGACAAATTCCGACAAGTGACGCCTGCGTTTTCTGTGGACGAGAGGAGGATATAGCACATGCTATGCTACTCTGCCAGTTTGCAATGGAGGTGTGGCGCTTGGTCAAACGGAAATATATGATTCAGTTACAGCGGCATGATCTTATGTCAACCAAGTATTGGCTGTTCGAGTTTCTTGCTAATGCAACTCAGTTGGAGGCCACGGTCCTTGCTGTTGGATGTTGGTATATCTGGGAGGCACGTAATGATGCGAGGAATAATCGAGGCCACCCTGATCCAACCAGAACGAGTGTGAAAATCCTCGCATACATCGACATGATCATTCAGCAATGCTTCAAGGTGAAACCTGGCAATAGGCGTGAGATTGATGTAGCTCCAAGATGGTCTCCGCCGCCTCCAGGTGTTGTCCTTGTTAACTCTGATGTTGCGCTATTCGCGGACTGCAGGCGGATGGCCATGGGAGCAGTGCTTCGGGACTCCGAGGGGAAGTGCTTGGCTGCGGCAAGCTTACCCCTCCAGGGTTTTACATCTCCAGAAATGGGCGAGGCACTAGCTCTACGTGGTGCGGTGATGATTGCACGCGACAAGGGCTTCAACAAAGTGATATTTGTCTCTGATTGTTTGTCTTTGATCCAGAGGCTCAACTCTCCAGCACTAGATCGCTCCGAGGTTGGTTCAGTGGTCAAGGACATCAAGTCCTTGATGGCAGGCTTCTCCACTGCTAGTTTTTGGCATGTGAAACGTTGTCTGAACGAAGCGGCACACATTTTAGCTAAAACTTGTAATTTAGCTTCACTAGGTTTTATTTCGATTTCTGTCCCGAAATGCATCCGAAAGACTCTTTGTATTGATGTGCGTTGATAAATAAAGTGCCGCTTTCCTGTCAAAAAAAACTCTCTCTCTCCACCTCATCCGTTTCTCTCTCTACCACGCCGTCGCAGATCGAAACGTCCATGGAGAGAACGAGAAAACTGCACGCCTCTCAGGCTATCAGTCTCAGCCCATCAACCACATGATCTAGCACCGCCGTCGTCTGCGTGCTCCCACTGGTCATCGTCCCGCGGGGCTCTGCTCGGTCTGCGCGCTGTCGCTGATCGCCGTCTCGAGGCGCTATCTCATCACCGCTGTGAGCTGTCAGACCGTCGCTGGTCGCCGTTTCCGCGCGCTGTCTCGTCGCCGCCTGCGCGCTGTCAGACCGTCGCCTGCATCGTGGCTGTCCAGTCCCTGCGAGGCTCGCCTAGTGCAATGAACACTCGACGTGCTCGAGCTCAAACCAACCCCGTACACGGTGTTGTCCTGATGGAGCTCTATGGCAGTGCGGCCGCCGGTTATTTCAAAATGAGAACCTCCTCTCTGTAGGCCGTAGCTCAGGCCACCGCCGCACGCTGGTTCCTCAGATCGATCGAGAAAATAGCGAGAATGCTGCAGAGGAGATGCTTTAATTGCTGGTCGAAAATAGCAGCCCTTGTTGTGGTCCCAACCTCAAAAGCGTCATATGCTCTGCTGCGTTGCGCCTGCGACGGGAGCGGCAGGGAGCTCATTCACTTCGGCAGGGTCCACACGCATGTATGTATACGAATAACACACCTGCGACACGACAGCTGACCTTGTACACGATTGCTGGACCAATCAACAGCCAAGTTGACGCGGGTTCACATGCCGCCGGGTTCCATCGATTCACTATCCAGATGGTTCGACAACATAAGTATCATTACATGCTGCGGCATACAGCTTCGCCAAATAAAATAAACTAGGCAAGAACTGCCGTCCCAACATGGTCATGACACAGCAAAAGCAACTCTGGCAGCTGGCTCATTCCCCCTTGGTGCGGTTGCGTTGTGAAGAAGCTTGAGCTTGACGATCGCGTGCTCTATCCAGGGCCGATCCAGGGGCTTTGCCAGGGGCTTCCACAACTGTAGAAACAACATTGTTCATAAATTTTGATTCAATGGCCATCTTGTTTCTAAAGAGCCAAAGTGCCCAAGGTTGAGCAATGAAAAGCAACCAAACGCATCTTCTAAATCTACCCGAAAGACTACAGATGATAGCAAACAATTGAGCAAAGTTAGCGGGACACCAGCTGCAGCCCAACAACTGTCGGGTTACACTCCAAGCAAAAAACAGTCGTTGAGCACGTGAAGAAAATATGGACAGCGTCTTTCGGCCTACCACACAGTTTGCAACAGCCGTTTCCTGGCCCCTACCGGGTAGCAATGTTCAAGCTCATGGGTAACTTGTCAAGCACTAACTGCCATGAGAAGTTGTTCTTGAGCGGGATGCGCGCTGCCCAGACATCTCGGAAATGAGAGATGGAGGCACCTTGCACCAGCTTCAAGTACTTCTATCGGACCGAAAAACACCCTGATGGCTCAAAATTCCAAGTCACCCTATCTTGGCCATGCGTGAGGTTGGTTTGTTCAATGATGGTTCTCAGTTGGTGCCAATCCCTCATACCCTGTTGGTCGAGCGATCCGAGGAAGGTCAAATGGCTCCCACCCCCGCAAACCTGAGCCACCGTGCTTATTTGCATATTTGATATGTTAAACAGCTCAGAGAATCTGTCTTTGAGAGCCATTTCTCATGTCCACTTGTCCATCCAAAATTACGTACGGTTCCCATCTCTAATGTTGTGTCTGGCCCCAAGTTTAAACAAATGCTTGATCTTGTTAAGGCTACGCCAGAATTGGGAACCAGCCTGTCTCGATCCTGCGAAGATGTTGTTAGTCGATTCGTACTTGGCACTAATAATCCGCGTCCATATCAGATTTTGAGACTGGTAGAACTTCCATACCCATTTAAGCATTAGGGAAATATTCATCTTTTGGGAATATAGGAGCCACAGCCCTCCACATTCCTTTGGTCTACAAACCACCGGCCAACTAACCAGATGGTATCATCTCCTAGGTCTAGTACCCTCCCAGTAGAACCTTGCACGGTGTGTGTCGAACTTTGCGTGTATCCCATCTAGTAATAGGAACAGGCCCATAGCAAACTCAGGCAGGCTAGTCAGACAAGAATTGGATAGAATAAGTCGTCCTCCCGAGGACATAAACTTGCCCCACCACGGTTCTACCCGGCCTACCAACTTTCGGGCAAGAAAAAACCATTGCTCCATGGTAAGCTTCCTATCAGAAATGGGCAGACCCATATAGATGAAAGGGAAGGTTCCTAGCTTGCAGTTTAACCTGCCAGCCACTTGTTGTTTTCTGTGTGTTGAGGTCCCCATGACCACCACTTCGGATTTATGGTAGTTGATTTTCAATCCAGACATGTCCTCGAAGCACATAAGGAGAAATTTCAGATTGGCTATTTGTGCATCGTCATCTTGTATCATAATCAAAGTGTCGTCCGCGTATTGGAGATGAGTGATCCCTCCCGGAATAAGATGGGGAACCACCCTAGCAATGTGTCCCGCTGCGGCCGCGGACGAGAGGATCACTGACAGCGCCTCCGCCATGAAATTAAAGAGCAGTGGCGAGAGAGTGTCACCCTGTCGCACCCCTCTCTTGTTTCTGAGGAAGGGTCCCACTTCTCCATTGATGGAAATAGCCATTTGTCCACCCATGACCAATTGTGATATGCGATGAACCACCCCTGAATCAAAGCCCTTGCCACGCTGCCCCTGAACCACTCTTGGGCGGGCTCCCTTCCCCAGAATTAAAGATAAGTGGGATATGGTCGGAGCCAAGGCTAGTCTCTGCAGATAAAGAGCACAACAGGAAGTGCAACTCCAGCACATGTGAGATGAAAACCCTATCCAACACACACCTTACTGGATTAAGTTGCTTATTCGTCCAAGTGTAGCGCGCCCATGTGCGTGGGATTTCTCGCAAGCTCCAGCTTGCAATATGCTCATTGAATAAGTCCATTCCGGTCCAATTTATTCTGTCGTTGTTTTTGTCGTGTGCTGCCCTAATCAAATTGAAACCCCCTCCCATGTTGGCACCAACTTTTCACAAAGATCAACCTTCCATGTCCCCGCTGAACATCGTGGTTCTCGTTGCGGCGGCCTTGTGTTGTTTGCTATAAATGCGACAAGTAAAAATCGAAAAATAAAATGGAAGTCGCAGGAGATACACAAGATTTTAACGTGGAAAACCCCTCCAACATAGAGGAGAAAAAACAACGGACCTCAGTCAGCAAAATTTCACTATAACAGGAGTGTTTATAAATGTCGTAGGTTATCTTATAATCTGATAAACCCTAGTCGGCGGCTTACAAGAGATATATATAGGCGGTGGTATCGATCCGTACCGCGGGGATCCAAGCCTACGCGGCGACGGGCCTCGCTCCGCTCGTCAGAAGTTAGCCTCCCTTTAATATAAATTTAAATCCAATATAACAGTGTTGTCGCAAGGTCTGGGTGTGCTCGTGTTTCTCGAGGACGCCACCTCTTGCCTCCTGATCCGTCACGACGTGCGCCTCGGTAACGGATGCATCTCCGCGCCTTAGAAGGCTACGTGCCCGCCAGGTGTTTGGTGTTTGCCAACCGCAGATTGTCGCTACGTTGGAAAAATTGGCATCGGTACCTCACGGCCCCGATTCCCCGGGAAGACCCCTAGGACCCTTTTTTCATCCGGATGGACGAAAACGGCCCAGTCGCCCCCCCTCCCCCCCGGATCCTTGTTTTCGCCCAGATTTGGGCTTTCATCCATCCGGCGAGCCCAGGTCATCCCCCCCCCCCCCGGGAGCGCTCGGGGAGTCCGGATGAAACGAAAGCGTGGGAAACGACGAGAAAACTTCCTGCGCAGATGGTGGTCCCGACTTGTCGGTGACAAAGGCCAATCATCTTCCGCGCGCTGCAAAAGCCTGCCGCTGGTCAGTCTTTGCCGAACGCGTAGCTTCCACGTGGCGAGTTAATGCCGTCGCCTCGATTCACGCGCGGCTCCATCTATTTATCGCGGAACCTACCGCGTCTGGCCGCATTCAGCACCGTTGTCTCCCTCCTCTCCCCAGCCATGTCTTCTCTCCCCAATCCTCCTCCAGCGAGCAATGGCGGGCTACGGAGAAGGCGCAGCGAACAATGGCTTTTGACGGCATTCCCTTCACCAGCGGGAGGCGGGACTTCTGCACATGGCGGGCTACCCGGCGCCGCCGGACTTCCGCGTGCCCGGAGGATGGCACCTGAGCGCGGGGGGCATCCCGATCCCGCCGCTTCCGGTGGGAGGCGACGAGCTCGACGCCGCTATCGATGTTGTGCGGGTCACCCTTAGCGAGAAGCAGCGCGTGGAGGAGCGCTACCTCCCCGACAACTACGACGCCTAGAACGAGTTCTTCAGTCTCCTGCACGAACGGGAACTCGCAGCCTACGACGGTCCTCCCCCTCCTCCAGCGCATAACAACGCCGCCAGCCGCCACCGCTGGTGGGCCACGCCGGGCTGCACGCTCGCCAGTGTGCTCGCGCACATCGAGGCCGGCAACTCCCCCGTCCTGGGGATGTCGCCATCGGCGCCGGCGCCGTTTCCCATTGTAGAATGCCGTTTTTTAATTTTAGTTTATGTTTCCATCTGGCCGAATTGAAATACATTACTGATTCGGCCTATATATGTACGAACTCGCCTATATATGTTAAATATCTCTAAATTTCGCTTATGTTTGAATGAATTTTGTCTTGTTTTATCTGAATTCGTCGGCATTTATTCAAAAAAAATTCCATCTTAGGCTCGCCGCTGGGAAAGTATGCCTCCCTAGACCAAACTTTACATCTATCCGACGCTAAATAGCGTCGGATTTCGGCCTGGAGAGCCCAAGTTTTTCTTTTGAGACCCCATCCGAACAGTTTGCTTGTTCCCGAATCTAGTGTAGTCTTATGTTCCTGATATCTTTATCTGCGGATACCTATGTTTGCTCCTTATTTTGGCTTCAGAATTGATCCAATTTAAACGAAAATACGTGGGTTGAAGAAGTTATTATGAATGATTGGCATCTTTCAATGGGAGTGGTGTTTTAGAACATGGGAGCATATGCTCCCTCTATTTTGAAATGCATATTACACATATTTTGAATTTCAAAAAAATTGAAACCAAAAATTCGCATGTAAATCTTCTCGTACTACACGCTTACAAAGTTGTTTCATAAAAAATCGATTTATCATGTGACGTGTGTAAAAAAGACAAAACTCAGTGCTAAAAATAATGCTTTTCACAAGATAAGTTTTTTCTTTTTTAAATAGACAATAAAAAATATTGGTTTTTCGTGAAACTTGATGAATGAACATATATTATGAAGATGTACATGTAAAAAATTTTGTTAAAATTTTTCGACATTTTGAAATATGAATTTTTGGTAGAGGGTGCATACGCACCGGGAGCCGAATTGAATTTCCGATCTTTCAATACGCTATTCTTGAGATCATGTTTTTTTTGTTGATGCTCGAGCCCATCAAGTAGTATGGATTCTAGATTGTTAGTTGACTGGGCACTTCGAGCAGCCTTAGAGCATCTCCAGTCGCGTCCCCCAAAGCGTCCCCCAAAGGGATTTGGGGGACGCCGGCCGAAAAAGCGTCCCAGTCGCATGCCCCAAAGGCCGCTTCGCTCCGGACGTCCCTCAAATATTGTCCGGCGTCCCTAGCCCATCCCCTGTGTATAGAGTCTCCATCGGGGACGCCGGACACGGTTTTTACACTTGCTTTTTGTTTGGAGGTCGCGTTTGAGGGACGTGGCTAGGAAAGGGACCTTCTCCAAACGAAAATTTCGTCCGGACGTCCCCCAAACGAAAATTCGGCGCTATTGCCGGACGTCGTTTGGGGGACGCGACTGTAGATGCTCTTACTAGTGTAGTTTATTGTGATATGATCCTGACAGCTTGGGCTTAAAAGGAGCACCATCTTTACTCGATGTATTTCCATCTCACGGGTGGGATCCACATGGGATGGACCCGGATGGAATAGTAATCTTGAAGTGGTCTTATTATGCAGACTGGTAACGGTGGCAAACGAATTTTGGGATTAATAGAGAAGTCTTGTGTTTTCGTAGCCCTCACATTAGTTAGAGAAGGCAATACATGCAAGTCATCCAATGCATTATCTCTTATTGCCATCCCTAACAACTAATGAAGATTTATTAAATTTTAGTAAAAAATTGTGTAGCTAAGACATATGGTATAATGGAAAAAAATTCTCTTATTTTATAAGCGATCATTTTTAGCAAAGGAGTCACACTCTTCTCTTTCTTCACTGTCTCCTCTCTAACTAATCCAAAAATCCAACATGGCACCTCTAAAAGAAGCCCTGACCGTAAAATGGGGCAATGGATGTACATTTTGCACAAATTCAAGGCGTACATGTCAGTTAGGAATGCTGATACACAATTTACATTTTGATTTGATTGTTTTTTTCAATAAAGGGAATATGTATATACCAAGAAGAGGCCACATACATCTGGCATTTGTAACAATAAAATATTCAAAACTAATCTATACATCCTGGATGCACATAGCTGAAAAGTAAAAACAAAAAAGAAAGAGAAAAAGAAAGAGACCCTGTTGGAGTGACCCGAGACTCGTAGCAACATGAACAAACCAGCACCATTTACTAGCAGGGTTCTTCAAAACGACACCTTCAAGAAAGTAACAATGCATAGGCGTTGTCTAACAACAAAAGCCATAACATGAGTTTTCACTATGGAGATGTCTGATCTCTAGACGATGCCTTCATGAAGGAAATGGCTATAGAGCCTTCATTGCTAGGTACAACCAATAAAGGTCATAACTAAAGTTCTCACACTAGGAACTGAGACGCTCATCCTACATCACCGCCTCCACTTTCTGAGCTGCCGTAGTTCGCCAATCGCCTGGTAGGGTCTCAGAAGCAGTTGAAGTTGTATAACTAGTGAAATGCAAATATATTGTTTGGCAGCCTGCTTTTAGAATGGTTCACGTGATTTTTCTGATTACGAATTGCACTAGCTTAAATAATATGGTTTGCAACCTTTTCACCTGAAAAATGTTTCTATTTGTTGATGAATGTTTATGATAAAATAGACGAATGCATAAATATTTATCACTTCGTGTTAAATAATGACAAATTAACAAACTGACTTTTAGGATATACTTTCATTGTTAACATAACACATACACAAGATGTCAAGTAGTTTAGAAGAAACAAGTTACCAATATACATGACCATAATATAAAACGAGCTCCTTAAATTACATTATGCCCAAAATACAAGACAAGGTTTTAGTGATCAAACTAGCTAAACTTCTCCGATCAAAGCATCTGCAATAATTTCAAGAGTCACATGCATGTTCCCTACAAATGGCTCATGTTTTATGTTTCCCGATATATAGTTCTCACATCAATCACACTTGTAGAACTCGCTATCATGTACAATACTCTCTCTTATGTTTTTGTGGAGTGCCATTCGTGCAAATAATACAAGCTTGCTTCACTAGCTAGTGGGTAACTTGTGATATGTAATAAAATACGCCATTTTGTTTTCAAGACACCATAGGCTCACTCAATGATATTTCTAAGTGATGAATGAGTCTGATTGTATGGCGGCCTTGTCGAAACTCTGGTCGATGATGCTTATGTACCTTGTATGCAGAAAGAAACCACGTCTTAGTGGAATAACCGGAATCAACAAGGTAGTATTTTTTTCTTATGAGTGGTTTCACACCTCCCCTTAATTGGTATGTTATCTTTTACTCTTTCATGTGTTTTGTAGTCTCTAATAGATATATCTTGTTCTTAGCTTTTAAAAAATCCTAAGTTCGTTAAAATTGAAGTCTAGGTGGAAAAGGTATCACCATTTTCATAAGCTATATTTTCTATCTAAAAAACGAGCATACCAACCAGACCCAACGGGCTCTACGCTGGAACGGCTGGCCTAAACCTGTCTACGCAGTGACGGTTGCCAGAACGGTTAACAGAAGAACTCTTGGCGACTTCCCGACGCCTGGCCCGGCGACCATCAGCGCCTCCGTTTGAACCTGGCTTGCCAGTCATTCCATCGAGGGAATTAGCGGACCGGTCTATATACCGGTCGTCCCGGCGTGGGAACCGGTGGATCTGCCTATGCACCAACCTTCATTGGACTGCTTGTTTTGGTCCAAACACTCATATTTCATTTTCCTATAAAATGGTTTCTTCCCCATTGTTGTGTTAGGGTTCTTGAGCACAGAATTGTTCTCCATTGTTGACTCTCATGAACTTTCTTCATCTCGCTTCCCTCATATGATTCTTGCACCTTTTTGAGGGCTTTGAAAGAGGAGATATGGATCTACAATCCTCACCAATCAATTCCTCCTCGAAGTGAGAGGAACCCATTAGATCTAGATCATGGAGTCATTGGTTGACCTCCACCATTGTTCTTCCTCTCTAGTTCCTCCATATCATTTGTTGCTTTGGTGGGATATGAGAGAGAAGGATTAGAGCACCATTCTTGGTCTTCTTTCTTAGGATCCTTGCATAGTGTTAAATTCTTCATTACCATTTGTTCGAGCGAGAGACCGTGGGCTTGTTACTCTTGTAGGGTGACCTCCTAGTTGGATTGGCGGTTGGTGCTCCGGTTAACTCTTCGTGGAAGATTGTGAAGAGACCCGGGCTTATCCTTCGTGGAGCTTGTGACATGGTTGTGGGGCTTTCCATCTCCTAATTGGAGAAAAACTGGCCATAAGGAAATGGCCCTTGTCTTCATGAGGGGGCTTGCCGAAAAAGGAGAGCCTTCGTTGCTTTGGGGGACCTTCGTGGTAACCTACATATTTTCAACGTGATGTACCTTTCTCCGTGTAAGGGAACACAATAATACATCCTCGTCTCCACATGCCTCGGTTATCTCTATACCCGAGTTTATTTCCTTGTGATAGCCATAGACCTTGAAGTACTTATATCTTGATTATCATTTGCGCTATATATTTTGTGCTATCTTTCTTAGCTTGACTTGTTGTTGGTGCACCTTGTTTGCCTCCGCCGTGAGTCCATACCCTCCTACACCCTCCTTGCTCACTCCATCGAGCTCGCGGGTGCGTGCCGTCACTGGAATTGGGTGGCCACCGTTTTGATCCTACCACCGACTCATGGTCGTTTCCGGCCACGACGACCTCATTTTGTTTGGCAGCAACGCTGTTGGAGGAGGGAAACGTCGTAGGCCGACCACCGCAGAGATAGGAGTGGTCGTAACTGAGGCCTTTAGTCTTTTTCCGACGACATAAGAGTCGGCAGGCGGTGAAGACCAGCCGTTGTCAAGACTTCTCTTCTGCAACCTCTGCGGTGTATATCAACGATCTCCATGGTCACGCGCTCAACCGTGGAAAGCGTCGGCACTAGATTCACCACTGACACCGCCTATGACTCGAACGCGGTAATTCACCTAGGGTTTGACCATTTTCCATAGTTTTCCAAATTGAACCATTTTAATTTTGGCATATTTACAACTATAGCATACAATATATGAGGCATGTTGTGCTCTTGGTTGGGAATCGTTGTTGAAGTATTCCGAGGAGGGAAAGATGACTATTTTAGAATATTTGGAATTCATAATTGGCCAAAATAAAAAGGTGGAAGATGAGCCGAAACTAGCTCACGAGAAGATGAGAAAGATGGAGAAGCCTTTGAAGAACATGGAAGAATCAAAGAAGAACATAGAAGATGAAAAGATGCAACTGGAGTTGCAAATGGTGGATATTATTGATGACTACAAAAACAACGCGTCCGTAAAAAGATTGAAGATGAGGAGGATAAAAAAGGCAAGCCATAGAGAAACAAATTTGCCTTCAATACGCTTTTGACGCATTTGTGATCTTATTTGGTAATTTTAATTGCAAGGATAGGTCTCTTTCGTTCTTTGAAGTAGTGTTGTAGTTTAAGTTTATGTGCAGTGTATGTTTTAAGGAGCTAAGTTTAGGAGTTCGTATATAGTGCACTAGTTTTTAAAGTACGTTTTGGAGGCCGAGTTACATGCAGCTCTTTATTTTCAAACTATCAAAATTATATTTTAAAATTTTAAAATATTTGAAAAAAATCTTTAGAGGTAGCTAATAATGTATGTACAATGGTGTAAAACCTCAATACAAACTAATTTATATTCTAGGCTACACGAAATTGACAAATTTTGAAGTCTTGAAATGTGCACTATTCACTATAAAATTTGCTAGAATTTGTCATATTTGTGTTGCTAAGAATATGAGGTTGTTTGTATTGAGATGTTACACCATTGTACTATACATCATTGCCTATCTCAAGAATTTTATTTCAGATCTTTTAAAACTTTAAAATACAAATTCTAACTGTTCGCAATTAAAGGGCTTTGTGTAGTTTGGCCTTTGTTTTAAGTTTTCCCAAATATGAGGACCTAAGAGATAGGAGGCATATGCCCCTCTATACTTTTCTCTTTCGGTTAGAGATGCTCTTACATCTAGTTCTAGTTCAACCGAACAATTTCTGTAGATGCAGCCCTCTAGGAGCAACCCCGTACACCAAAATTTAAAAATAAGAGGAATCTCAGCATCTTTAAGTCCTCAAAACCACCTATCTCCCAGCCCTGAAAACTCTATTAAATCCAAGGCAACAGATGTAAAAAGATGGAACATGAAAAAAAAACAGGCCAAACCAAAACTACCCGAACAGCTAAAGCGCAAACCAGTCTTGACGTGGCAATAACCTAGACAGCGTACCGCGGGAGGTGACGATGGTGATGCTCCTCTCGCCAGGCTCTTGACTTGTAGTGTTGCAACCTCTTACCTCAAAGCGGCACTAGAGACAAGACAACGGTGGCCTTGATCAGGATGGCAAGGAATAGGGTTGCGATAGGAGGGGATCGCTGCGGACCTAGAGCGTTAGGAAGTAGCAGCACCACAGGGCACATATGATAGGGCCTTGGGCCCAGCCATGAGTTTCCCTTCCTCGAGAGTTGCTCAAATAAAAGAAAATCAACTGATGTTGTGAAAAAAACACTAAGTACATCAACATGTAAATATTATATGCATGGAACGGCAGGTCAAATGTGCAAACACTTGCCCCTGTTTTTTTTCTTTCCCATTTTATTTCTCCATATCTAGTACCCCCTGATTATACTTAACTACTATCATGAACAAATCTATTTTCTGAAAGAAAGAGTTAAATAAGTAGAAGTTATAAGCATCAAAATTCAGGGTATTACATAAGTAGTGGTAAACTCTATAGTCCTATGTGATGATTATTTCCTGGATATATGTATCATCTATTCGAAGACATTGGTATTTCGTATGAGTGAGTTTGAGAATTCTATGACTATGGTGACATAGGCATCCCCAATGGGCCTGCTGAAGATGGTACCCAGGGTTTACTGAAGGCCCACAACCCGAAGGATAAGAAGATTCGGGAGCCCAAGATATTATTAAGGAAAGCTAGAGTTGTAATAGGAGTTATTGTTTGTAATCTTGCGGGATAGGTTAGTGTTGGAGATATGCCCAAGAGGCAATAATAAAATGGTTATTATAATATATCTTTGTGTTTATGATAATGTTTACATACCATGCTATAATTGTATTAACCGAAATATTGATACATGTGTGTTATGTGAACAACAAGGAGTCCCTAGTAAGCCTCTTGTATAACTAGCTTGTTGATTAATAGATGATCATAGTTTCATGATCATGAACATTGGATGTTATTAATAACAAGGTTATGTCATTATGTGAATGATGTAATGGACACACCAAATTAAGCGTAGCATAAGATCACGTCATTAAGTTATTTGCTATAAGCTTTTCGATACATAGTTACCTAGTCATTTCGACCATGAGATCATGTAAATCACTTATACCGGAAAGGTACTTTGATTACATCAAACGCCACTGCGTAAATGGGTGGTTATAAAGGTGGGATTAAGTATCCGGAAAGTATGAGTTGAGGCATATGGATCAACAGTGGGATTTGTCCATCCCGATGACGGATAGATATATACTCTGGGCCCTCTCGGTGGAATGTCGTCTAAATAGCTTGCAAGCATATGAATGGTTCATAAGAGACCACATACCACGGTACGAGTAAAGAGTACTTGTCAGGAGATGAGGTTGAACAAGGTATAGAGATACAGGTGATCAAACCTCGGACAAGTAAAATATCGCGTGACAAAGGGAATTGGTATCATATGTGAATGGTTCATTCGATCACTAAGTCATCGTTGAATATGTGGGAGCCATTATGGATCTCCAGATCCCACTATTGGTTATTGGTCGGAGAGAGATCTCAACCATGTCTACATAGTTCGCGAACCGTAGGGTGACACACTTAAGGTTTGATGTCGTTTAAGTAGATATGGAATAAGGAATGGAGTTCGAAGTTTTGTTCGGAGTCTCGGATGGGATCCAGGACATCACGAGGAGGTCCGGAATGGTCCGGAGAATAAGATTCATATATAGGAAGTCATATTCCAAGTTTGGAAATGATCCGGTGCATTTATGGCAGGTTCTAGAAAGTTCTAGAAAAGTCCGGAAGAAATCACCATGGAAAGTGGAGTCCCGGAGGGACTCCACCTTGCATGGCCAGCCAAACCCTAAAGGGTGGAGTCCCGGGTGGACTCCACCATAGGTGGCCGGCCACCCCACCCAAAGGAAAGGTGGGAGTCCCACCTTGGGTAGGACTCCCTCCTTGAGTAGGTTTCCCACCTATGGGAGGTTTTGTTGTTGGGGTCTTATTCGAAGATTTGGACTACAACTCTTGGGGATTTCCACCTATATAATGAGAAGAAGAGGGAGGGGGCAGCCACTCTTGGCCGCACCACCTAGGGCTGCCCATGGCCGGCACCCTAGCCACCCCTCTCCCCAAACCCTAGCCTCTCCTCCTCCACCACCTCTCCCGCATACGCTTAGGCGAAGCCCTGCCGGAGTTCTCCATCACCACCGCCACTACGCCGTCGTGCTGCCGGGATTCCGAGGAGGATCTACTACTTCCGCTGCCCGCTGGAACGGGGAGAAGGACGTCGTCATCAACACCGAACGTGTGACCGAGTACGGAGGTGCTGCCCGATTGTGGCACCGTCAAGATCTTCTACGCGCTTTTGAAAGCGGCAAGTGATCGTCTACCGCAGCAACGAGAGCCTCCTCTTGTAGGCTTTGGAAATCTTCAAGGGTTAGTCTCGTTCATCCCCTCGTTGCTACCGTCTTCTAGATTGCATCTTGGCTTGGATTGCGTTCTCGCGGTAGTAAATATTTTGTTTTCTATGCTACGAATCCCATCAGTGGTATCAGAGCCGTGTCTATGCATAGATGGTTGCACGAGTAGAACACAATTGTTTTGTGGGCGTTGATGCTTTGTTGTCTTTAGTTCGAGTACTTTGCATCTTTGTGGCATGGTGGGATGAAGCGGCTCGGGCTAACTTTACATGACCGCGTTCATGAGACTTGCTCCACGTTCGACATGCAACTTGTATTGCATAAGTGGCTTTGCGGGTGTCTGTCTCTCCCACCATAGTGAAGATTCAATTTACTCTTTCTATTGACAACACTAGTATCACCGTTGTGGTTCATGTTCGTAGGTAGATTGGATCTTACTCGAAAACCCTAAACCACGTAAAATATGCAAACCAAATTAGAGACGTCTAACTTGTTTTTGCAGGGGTTTGGTGATGTGATATGGCCATGATGTGATGATGAATATGTATGAGTTGATCATTATTGTATTGTGGCAACCGGCAGGAGCCTTATGGTTGTCTTTAAATTTCATGTTGAGTAGTATTTTAAAATAGTTGTAATAGTTGCTACATGAGGTGAACAACCATGAAGACAGCGCCATGGACCTTGACGCTACGCCGACGATGATGGAGATCATGCCCGTTGATGATGGAGATCATGTCCGTGCTTTGGAGATGAAGATCGAAGGCGCAAAGACTAAAGGGCCATATCATATCACATATGAATTGCATGTGATGTTAATCCTTTATGCATCTTATTTTGCTTAGAACGCGACGGTAGCATTATAAGATGATCCCTCACATTAATATCAAGATAATAAAGTGTTCTCCCCTCGTATGCACCGTTGCACAATTCGTCGTTTCGAAGCATCTCGTGATGATCGGATGTGATAGACTCAACGTTCACATACAACGGGTTTAAGCCATGTTGCACACGCGGAATACTTGGGTTTGCTTGACGAGCCTAGCATGTACAGACATGGCCTCGGGACAACGGAAACCGAAAGGTTGAACACGAGTCATATGGATGATATGATCAACATGTTGATGTTCACTATTGAAGCTACATCATCTCACGTGATGATCGGTTTTGGTGTAGTGGATTTGGATCGTGTACCACTTAACAACTATGAGGGATGTTGTATTAAGTGGCAGTTGATGACCCACAAGTATAGGGGATCGCAACAGTCTTCGAGGGAAGTATTACCCAATTTATTGATTCGACACAAGGGGAGACAAAGAATACTTGAAAGCCTTAACAGCGGAGTTGTCAATTCAGCTGCACCTGGAAACGAGACTTGCTCGCAAGAGTTTATCAGTAGTAACAGTTTTATAGTAGTAGCAGTAGTGAAATAACAGCAGCAGAGTAACAAAGACAGCAGTAGTGATTTTAGTAAACAGCAGGATTAAAATACTGTAGGCACGGGGACGGATAACGGGCGTTGCATGGATGAGAGAAACTCATGTAACAATCATAGCAGGGCATTTGCAGATAATAATAAAACGGTATCCAAGTACTAATCAATCAATAGGCATGTGTTCCAATTATAGTCGTACGTGCTCGCAATGAGAAACTTGCACAACATCTTTTGTCCTACCAGCCGGTGGCAGCCGGGCCTCAAGGGAAACTACTCGGATATTAAGGTACTCCTTTTAATAGAGTACCGGAGCAAAGCATTAACACTCCGTGAACACATGTGATCCTCACATCACTGCCATTCCCTCCGGTTGTCCCGATTTCTGTCACTTCGGGGCCATTGGTTCCGGACAGCAACATGTGTATACAACTTGCAGGTAAGACCATAAACAATGAATATCATGATGAAATAATAACATGTTCAGATCTGAGATCATGGCACTCGGGCCCTAGTGACAAGCATTAAGCATAACAAGTTGCAACAATATCATAAAAGTACCATCTACGGACACTAGGCACTATGCCCTAACAATCTTATGCTATTACATGACCAATCTCATCCAATCCCTACCATCCCCTTCGGCCTACAGCGGGGGAATTACTCACACATGGATGGGGGAAACATTGCTGGTTGATGGAGAGGCGTTGGCGGTGATGGCGGTGATGATCTCCTCCAATTCCCCGTCCCGGCGGAGTGCCGAACGGAGACTTCGGCTCCTGCGACGGAGTTTCGCGATGTGGCGGCGTTCTGGAGGGTTTCTCGCGACTTCGACTTCTCCCCGGCGTTTTTAGGTCGAGGCGAATAAGTAGTCCGAAGGAGGGCGTCGGAGGCCGGCCGAGGGGGCCACACCACAGGGCCGCGCGGGCCCCCCCTGGGCCGCGCCGCCCTATGGTGTGGGGCCCTCGGGCCTCCACTTCAATTGCCCTTCTGGCTCCGTTAGTTTCCTGGGAAAATAGTGTTAGGAAATAAACCGCGCGTATGTGTGCGTGCGTGGCGTGCGTGGGTCTAGTTCTAGTCGTGTTCGTGTTCAGGTTGGTTCGAGCCGGTTTGTGGCGTCGTAGGGAGCAGGTAGTAAGCGCAGGGTAGGTCGAGGTCTCGCGGATGAGGTAGACTCACGATCGAGAGAAGATGGATCGCGGCGTACGCGCGCCGGAGCGATCGGAAGTTGCTTGGGTACCACGTTGATGAAGTTGCGTGGAAGCTACGTTTGAGCTTGCGTGGGTGCTGCGTTGCTCAGCTATAAAAAGGCTTATAATCTGTCCAGATTTGGTGTGGAGAAATAAAGAGAAAAAAGGGGCTGTACGTGCGGCCGGAAAACAACTCCCGTATTTCTTCTACCTACGTCTTGTGTATGTGCGCGAGATCAATCTGAGAGAGAGCTAGCTAGTCTAGCCCCAACATTTGGTATCAGAGCCACGGCGATGGCGTTGGTTCCGCACGGTGGTGGCGCCGGGGGGAGCGCGATGCCGCTCTTCTGTCCGATACTCACCCGCGACAACTACACCGTTTGGGCGATCAAGGTCGAGGCCAACCTCGACGTGTAGGGCGTCTGGGAGGCGGTGGTTCCGGAAGACTCGACGGCGGCGGTCGATCCGGAGAAGAACAAGAGGGCGAGGGCATACCTGCTCGGCGCGCTCTCGGAGGACATTCTCCTCGCAGGTGTCGTCGAAGAAGATGGCGGCGGCGATCTGGGAGTGCCTCAAGGCGCGGTTCGTCGGCGCGGATCGCGTCAAGGCAGCTCGGCTGTCGACGCTCCGCGGCGAGTTCGATCGGCTGATCATGGCGGACGACGAGGAGCTCGACATCTACGCTGGCAAGATCGGCTGCATGGCCGCCAAGTTTGCAAGCCTCGGCGGGACGCTGACCGACGCCCAGATGGTGAAGAAGCTGCTCGACACCGTCCCGGACTCGCTGTTCGCGGCGGTGGCCGGCATCGAGCAGTTCTGCGACATCGAGACCATCTGCTTCGACGACGTGCTCGGGCGTCTCAAGGCGTTCCAGGAGCGGACGGAGCGGCGCAAGGCGGCTGTTGGCGGAGAGCGTCGTGGCGACCAGCTGCTGCTCACGGCCGCTCAATGGGAGGCACGACGCCGTCGGCGCGGCGGTGGCCACGACCACGACGACGACGACGGGAGCAGCGTGGCCTCGGGAGCGAAGGGGCGGCGCGGCAAGTGCTGGAATTGTGGCGTTCGCGGCCACTTCTCCCGTGACTGCCGGCAGCCCAGGAAGGAGAAGGCGCTCCTCGCAGACGTGGAGGACCATCCGTGTCTCCTGTAGGTCGCGGTTTAGGGGGGAGATTGTTAGGAAATAAACCGCGCGTATGTGTGCGTGCGTGGCGTGCGTGGGTCTAGTTCTAGTCGTGTTCGTGTTCAGGTTGGTTCGAGCCGGTTTGTGGCGTCGTAGGGAGCAGGTAGTAAGCGCAGGGTAGGTCGAGGTCTCGCGGATGAGGTAGACTCACGATCGAGAGAAGATGGATCGCGGCGTACGCGCGCCGGAGCGATCGGAAGTTGCTTGGGTACCACGTTGATGAAGTTGCGTGGAAGCTACGTTTGAGCTTGCGTGGGTGCTGCGTTGCTCAGCTATAAAAAGGCTTATAATCTGTCCAGATTTGGTGTGGAGAAATAAAGAGAAAAAAGGGGCTGTACGTGCGGCCGGAAAACAACTCCCGTATTTCTTCTACCTACGTCTTGTGTATGTGCGCGAGATCAATCTGAGAGAGAGCTAGCTAGTCTAGCCCCAACAAATAGGGCCTTCTGCATAAATTCCGAGGTTTTTCCCGAAAGTTGGATTTCTGCACAAAAACGAGACACCAGAGCAGTTCTGCTGAAAACAGCGTTAGTCCGTGTTAGTTGCATCCAAAATACACAAATTAGAGGCTAAACAATAGCAAAAGTGTTCGGGAAAGTAGATACGTTTTGGACGTATCAACTCCCCCCCAAGCTTAGCTTATTGCTTGTCCTCAAGCAATTCAGTTAACAACTGAGCGATAAAAGAACTTTCACGAACACATTTGCTCATATGATGTATATATTCTCATGTTATGGCTAATACTTAAGCAGTTCATAATAAGGTATATGCAAATAAGATCATCTAACAGCTATGTCAATCATGAAGAGGTACCAACAATTAATAATAAGCATCATGAATCATGTATATAAGCAGGATTGCAATGTTCATAAGAGAATATGATAAAGTGGTATCTCGCTTGCCCGTATTTGATTGGCAAAACATAAATGCCCGGGCACCTTTGAAGTTCATAGAAAGACTAGAAGTAGTGATTGTCAAAGATAAAAGCATCAAAGTTATACCACAATCAATCATATTTTGAGACAAGCATATTATACTAAGAATGACAAGTTGTGCTCTCAAGATAGTACTCAAAGAAATAATGGAGACACAACATAAAAGTAAAAGATTGACCCTTCGCAGAGGGAAGCAGGGATTAACATGCGCTAGAGCTTTTCATTTGTATAAATCAGGAGTAAAATTATTTTGAGAGGTGTTTGTTGTTGTCAACGAATGGTAATGGGTACACTAACTACCTCGCCAACCGGACTTTCAAGAGCGGCTCCCATGTATTATTGCATATTTATTTGGCACTCCTTCCAACCTTTCTTGCACAAACCATGGCTAACCGAATCCTCGGGTGCCTGCCAACAATCTCATACCATGAAGGAGTGCCTTTTTATTTTAGTTTTATTATGATGATGACACTCCCCCAACCTTTGCTTACACAATCCATGGCTAACCGAATCCTTCGGGTGCCGTCCAACAATCACAAACCATGGAGGAGTGTCTATTTAAGTTAATTAATTCGGGACTGGGAATCCCATTGCCAGCTCTTTTTGCAAAATTATTGGATAAGCGGATGTGCCACTATTCCATATGAGAGTCCGTCAAAAGTAAATGACAAGGTTGAAAGCTAAACACCACATACTTCCTCATGAGCTATGAAACATTAACACAAATTAAGAAGCATTTTGAAGATTTTAAAGGTAGCGCATGAGAATTTACTTGGAATGGTTTGAAATGCCATGCATAGGTATTTATGGTGGACACTCTGGAATAACTTGGTTTTCATGTGTTTGGAGGCACGAGCAGCGTTCCCGCTCAGTACAAGTGTAGGCTAGCAAAAAGACTAGGGAGCGACAAATCAAGAGAGCAGTAACTGTCATAATCATGCTTGCGGCAAAATAAATTAACAGAGGCATAAAAGTGATACAAGAACTCTGAAGCAATGTAAATCATTGAGGCTTAATTGACTTTTGTTCAGTCATATGCATGCGTGAGAATGTGCCAAGTCGATATAAATGAATTATTCAGAGGAGGATACCACAATGCCATACTTACTTATGAATAAAACAATGCAAGCAAACATTCATGACATGCTACTCATATTAATAAATTGGAGCTAATCATGAGAGATCATGAACTACTAGACTTTCTTAAATAACATATACCTCACATGAACCAACTAAGCATGCTCACATGGATGAGTATATGTACAAAAATGAAAACAAATAGAGTTCATACCAGCCTCTCACCACAATCAGATTGTCGTAGATCATCATTATTGCCTTTTCACTTGTGTAGCTTGGATAATATGAAATGAAAACCACGCTCCAGCCACCGAAGACCATTGAACTCAAGATGAACTTTACAAACCAAAGAAGAACAGCAAATGTTTTTGGTGTTTTCAAATTGCAAATAAGAACAAGAGGAAACAAGCAAACAAAGCAAAATCTTTTTGGGTTTTCTTATAGCAAACTAGCAATAGCAAATAAAGCGAAACAAATGCAAGAAACCAAAGCAAACAAATGGTGAAGAGAAACAACAGAAATATTTTTGGTCTTTTTGTGTTTTGAAAAGGAACAAAGCAAAAACAAGAAATAGCAAACTAAAAGAAACACAGAAAAGCGAGATGGCAGAAATCTGCCAAAACCTGACAGCAGTACAGAAATCGATTTTTACAAAAATCTTACGTTGCTCAGTTCGAAAAGTGTACAACTAATGAAAGTTAGATAACAACCTGGGGAACATGCACAAAAATTTTCAACTCAAAATACTGTTCTGGCTGGGCGCACGAATTTTTACGGTAACAGCCCAGAATCTGTTTTCAGGCAGCACTTCCCCAAATATCATCTTCCTCTCATTGGAAAACCACTCAAACAAACTAAACAAGTATATACAAGTATCCAGCAATCATAATATGCAAAGAATGAGTGATGCCGGTATACCTCCCCCCAAGCTTAGGCTTTTGGCCTAAGTGGAGTTCAATCCCATCGATCCCATGAAGTAGTATCTCCGTAATATGAAGATGGGTCGTATTCCGGGTATGTGCTAGAAGAAGCACCCGGATATGTGACGGTGTGGTCGTAGGAGGTCCCGACGTCCTCGGAGTCATGTTGCTGGTGGAACTCTTGTATCTTCATATGTTCATCCACCTCCTCCTTAGTGCACGACCATGATTGCTTGTCAATACTGAGCAAACCTGGTTGGGGAAGAGGGATTTCCTTCTCCTCCCCGTCAGAAAAAAACATTCTATATACCATATTATCTAAAGTAGAGTCAGTTGTAACAAAATGATGACTCTTCATAGCAACAATATCAAGTCTCCTAGGGGCCAATGGCACATCATTAGGATCAATAGGAAGATTTAGATATGTTAAAACACGCAAGTGCAATAGTTCCTCCAAAAATAGGCCCCCCGGTAGACAAGGCGGCGAGCAATAAGAGCACCAAGGTGATAGGATGTTTGACCAGTAAGTGCAATGTTCAAGAAAGCAAGATGGTAGCTAGAGATATTACTAGTGTTCTCCCTACCAAGAATGCTAGTAGCAATGTAGTATGCAAAATATTTAATGGCGGGGAGTTGAATGTTCCTTATCTTGCCCCGCTGAATGGTGCGACAATCATCATCGGTAATCCCTCGGTAGAGCTCCAGCAAGTCCCGGGGGTTGTCATCAATCCTACTTGATGTACCTACAGGGGCAATATCCAAGGCACAACAAAAATCCTTCAACGGCATAGTCACAGTATTACCATAGATCCTGAACGCAACCGTTGGCTCATATTGTTTGTTGTTGAACTGGAAACTCTCGACGAAGGTCTTGGTGAGCAAGTAGTATTGCTCCCTTTCATCGCCCATATAGGTGGTTAACCCTGCCCTGTTGACAAGGGTTAAGAAGTCCTCCAATATTCCTGCATTCCTTAGAAAATCATAGCATGGAAAAGTAGAAGCATTAGGAGGCCCGTTGTCCTCTTCGGGCGCGAAGCTAGGCGCGAGGATGTCTTCATTGTACGACCGCCTAATTTGGGTGGAGGTCCTAGAAGGCCTCCCGGTGCTGGTTGTTCCCTTCTTGAACAATTCTCCAAATTTGAACTTCTTCATTTTCTGAAATTTTCAACAAACAATATAAAACTTGATTTGGTGACATACAATTGAGGGAAACTACCATAGGAACTTGCTAGAGTACTAATCATGCATCAAAACTAATTTCTACCAACTAGAACAAGCATGCAAGCTCACCAAACATGTTACCTACAGCAGCAAAATATTCAAGATATACTCAACCAAACGAAATTCTACTTGGATGGGTGGAGGAGTCACATACCGAAGAGCAAATGTGCCAAATTTCAGACGCAAATCTGGGCTGAGCAAAGAGATCGAGAAATCCGGAGTTCTTGAGCAGAAACGCGAGTGAGAGGAAATGTGTTCGAGTTTTTCGGGAGAGAGAAGGTGCTTGGGAGGAAGAGATGACAAAGTGGGGCAGAGGGGAGCCCACACCACATGGTGGCGCGGCCACCTCCTTGGCCGCGCCGGCCAGTGGTGTGGCGCCCTCTGGTGCCCCACAGGTCATCCTCTGGTGCTCCCAGATGCCTCGTCGAAAAATAGGACCAACGGTATAATTTTCGCGAATTTTTGAAAACTTTGAAAAATGCACATTTTCTGGGTATTAAGTTTATTATTACTGGCCAGGAAAATTTTTGAAATCTCAAATCAATTAAGAAACTTTGCAAATTAAAAGTGCTACAGCAACTAAAGCAAGTGGAGAAAGAAAGAGATGTTGTTTACCTCCTCTATGCATATAAAAGGTATTTGTTAACAAGGTTGATCAAGTCTTGCCACCAAATAAATTTTACATAGCATATGAAGAAATAAACCTCAAATCAATCATGTTACCTTGAATTGTATTGATATGGATCCAATCACAAGAGTTTGATATTCTTCTTTAGGCTCATATATAGGACAATCGATGGTTCCCACTTTGATAGTTCTCACATGAGAGATAGTATTAACTCCGCATGCTTTTTCAATCCTCTTGGGGAAATAGACGGTGTGTTCCTTATCATCAACATTGAAAGTAACCTTTCCTTTGTTGCAATCAATAACAGCCCTCGCGGTGTTAAGAAAAGGTCTCCCAAGAATAATAGACATATTATCATCTTCGAGCATTTCCAACACAACAAAATCAGTTAATATCAAGCGGTTATTAGTAACTTGAACAGGAACATCCTCACATAAACCAACAGGAATAGCAATAGATTTATCAGCCATTTGCAAAGATATATCAGTAGGTATCAACTTATCTAAGTAAAGTCTCTTGTATAGAGAAAAAGGCATAACACTAACACCGGCTCCCAAATCACATAGAGCAGTTTTAACATAATTATTCTTAATAGAACAAGGAATAGTAGGTATACCTGGGTCGCCCAACTTCTTTGGAACTCTACCATTGAAAGAGTAATTAGCAAGCATAGTGGAAATTTCCTCATTGGGGATTTTCCTTTTGTTAGTAACAATATCTTTCATATACTTTGAATAAGGCGGCAATTTAATAGCATCGATTAAAGGGATTTGCAAGAATAAAGGTTTCATCCAATCGCAGAATTTATTATAGTGTTCTTCTTCCTTTGATTTTAGTTTCTTAGCAGGAAAAGGCATTGGCTTTTGCACCCAAGGTTCTCTTTCATTACCATGTTTCTCAGTAATAAAATCTTCTTTAGTATACTTTTTATTTTTAGCATACTTTTCAGGTTCTTTTTCAACCTCTTCTTTATCAGGAGTATCATTCTTATCATTATCTTCACTATTATCATGTTCATTACCACTTTCAGTTTCAGCATCAGAAATAGAAATACTATTAGGATCATTAGCAGGTTCAGAGGATTCTACAACATTTTTATGTTTCTTTTTCTTTTTCTTCTTAGAATGAGCTCTAGGTTCAATGCGTTGAGAATCTTGTTCAATTCTTTTGGGATGCCCTTCAGGATATAGAGGATCCTGGGTAGAGACACCACCTCTAGTTGTTACTTCATAAGCATGTTTCTCTTTAGAATTATTCCCTAACAAGTCATTTTGCACTTTAGTGAGTTGATCAATTTGAGTTTGAATCATATGAAAATGTTTAACAAGCATCTTAACATCATTGGAGGTTCTCTCCACAATATCATGCAATTGACTAATAGCTTGAGAATTTTCCATTAGATGATTCTCTACTCTCATATTAAAATTTTCTTGCTTAACAATATAATTATCAAACTCATCTAAGCATTGCGCGAGGAGGTTTTGAATACGGAATATCTTCCCTAGTAAAGCGTTGAAGCGAGTTTACCTCAATCATGGATGAAGGGGGAATTATCTCACATATATCTTCTATTGGAGGTAGATTCTTCACATCTTCGGATTTAATACCTTTCTCCTTGAGAGACTTCTTGGCTTCCCTCATATCTTCATCATTCAATTTAATTAAACCCCTCTTCTTCACTATTGGCGTTGGAGTTGGTTCGGCGTATTCCAATCATCATAATTCCGGCTTATTTTAGCCAATAATTCTTCAGCGTCGTCTGGAGTTCTTTTCCTGAAAACACAACCAGCACAACTATCCAGGTATGCCCTAGACTCAATGGTTAGTCCACTATAAAATATATCAAGTAAATCATGCTTTTCTAGATCATGGTCAGGCAAAGCTCTAATAAGAGAGCAAAATCTCGCCCAAGCCTCAGGCAATTTCTCTTCATCTTCCTGATCAAAATTATAAACTCTCTGCAAAGCAGCATGTTGAGCACTAGCAGGAAAGTATTTGCGGAAGAAAACAGCAAGTAATTCTTTTGGACTTTTAATAGAACCAGGTGGCAAATTATTATACCAAGTTTTAGCGTCATCCTTCAATGAGAATGGAAAGATTTTAGCAACAAAGTAAGTACGCTTCTTAACATCATCAGAAAACAAGCTACTCAAAGTAGATAACTCAGTCATGTGTTCAACAGCACTTTCTTTTTCAGTACCACAAAAAGGTGTTTTCTCAACAATAGCTATATGAGATAGATCAAGAGAAAAATCATAATCTTTATCCCTAATGTTTATAGGAGATGTGGCAAATTTAGGATCAGGAGACAGTTTATATCTAACGAGTATGTTCCGCAAGCAACTTTTTAATTTTTCTTGCATCAGTAGTAGCATGGCATTTTTCAATAAAATCATCATCAAGTTCCACATAATCTTCATCAAGATCATCACTAGAGTATTCAAGTTCAGGTGAATTAACAGGTGTAGTAACATCAGGAATTTCAGCATTTTCAATTTGTCTAGACCTAGCAATGGAAGCATCTAGAAAAGATCCCAATGAACCACTATCATCAAGCACAGCAGAAACATTATCAATATTATGAGAGTGTTCAGATTCAGCAGAAGTACCAGCATTTGAAGCATGTGGCGGTGAAACAAGTTTATCAATCACAGATGGTGAATCAAGAGCAGCAGAGGTACTCAGAGTTGTACCTTTTCTTGTAGTGGATGGTAATATGACGACCTTAGTATCGCGAGGTTTACCCATGATGGAGAATTTGCAGCGAACAATATTAATCCAAGTGAACTTCCAAATAAAGCTATGCTCCCCGGCAACGGCGCCGTGAAAATAGTCTTGATGACCCACAAGTATAGGGGATCGCAACGAGTCTTCGAGGGAAGTATTACCCAATTTATTGATTCGACACAAGGGGAGACAAAGAATACTTGAAAGCCTTAACAGCGGAGTTGTCAATTCAGCCGCACTGGAAACAGACTTGCTCGCAAGAGTTTATCGATAGTAACAGCTTTATAGTAGTAGCGAGTAGTGAAATAACAAGCAGCAGAGTAACAAAGACAGCAGTAGTGATTTTAGTAAACGAGCAGGATTAAAATATCGTAGGCACGGGGACGGATAACGGGCGTTGCATGGATGAGAGAAACTCATGTAACAATCATAGCAGGGCATTTGCAGATAATAATAAAACGGTATCCAAGTACTAATCAATCAATAGGCATGTGTTCCAATTATAGTCGTACGTGCTCGCAATGAGAAACTTGCACAACATCTTTTGTCCTACCAGCCAGGTGGCAGCCGGGCCTCAAGGGAAACTACTGGATATTAAGGTACTCCTTTTAATAGAGTACCGGAGCAAAGCATTAACACTCCGTGAACACATGTGATCCTCACATCATCGCCATTCCCTCCGGTTGTCCCGATTTCGTCACTTCGGGGCCATTGGTTCCGGACAGCAACATGTGTATACAACTTGCAGGTAAGACCATAAACAATGAATATCATGATGAAATAATAACATGTTCAGATCTGAGATCATGGCACTCGGGCCCTAGTGACAAGCATTAAGCATAACAAGTTGCAACAATATCATAAAAGTACCATCTACTGGACACTAGGCACTATGCCCTAACAATCTTATGCTATTACATGACCAATCTCATCCAATCCCTACCATCCCCTTCGGCCTACAACGGGGGAATTACTCACACATGGATGGGGGAAACATTGCTGGTTGATGGAGAGGCGTTGGCGGTGATGGCGGTGATGATCTCCTCCAATTCCCCGTCCCGGCGAGTGCCGTAACGGAGACTTCGGCTCCCGCGACGGAGTTTCGCGATGTGGCGGCGTTCTGGAGGGTTTCTGGCGACTTCGACTTCTCCCCAGGCGTTTTTAGGTCGAGGCGAATAAGTAGTCCGAAGGAGGGCGTCGGAGGCCGGCCGAGGGGGCCACACCACAGGGCCGCGCGGGCCCCCCCTGGGCCGCGCCGCCCTATGGTGTGGGGCCCTCGGGCCTCCACTTCAATTGCCCTTCTGGCTCCGTTAGTTTCCTGGGAAAATAGGGCCTTCTGCATAAATTCCGAGGTTTTTCCCGAAAGTTGGATTTCTGCACAAAAACGAGACATCAGAGCAGTTCTGCTGAAAACAGCGTTAGTCCGTGTTAGTTGCATCCAAAATACACAAATTAGAGGCCAAACAATAGCAAAAGTGTTCGGGAAAGTAGATACGTTTTGGACGTATCAGCAGTTCATTAGTAATTAGATTAAAACATGAACTAATTATCATAAACATAGTCTGAGTAGTATTTTGAATTAATTTTGTAGTATTGGCATCCGTTTTCTACCATGCGCTAGTCTTGTAATTGAGATAGAAATACTGTTAAGTCTGACAAGAAACTTTACGGACTGGTACCGTATTGTTAAAGAATCAAGAAATGATTAAGTCCTATTGCGAACTTTTAGTAAACCTCACATTATTGATTCAAAGAGTTGTGGTTTCAATTAGTGCCTAAAGTTATCTTGTCTCCATGAAACTTGAAGTTCAAATCTGTTTGAAAAATTAAGGAGCTGAAAATTTAGTTTTCAGAAATAAGCAAGGTATGAGATATATGTGATATCTAAGACCTTATTGCAAGATGATAGAATATAATCTAGTGAGACTACATAAACTCATAAGTTTTATGGGAATGTATGAAGGTTGAAGACGCCAGAGCGTCACAATCCTCCAACTATTGGGGCACTAACAATATTCGCATATCCATGAAGTGATCGTCCTTAGTATGCACCGTTGCTAAGACTCGTCGTTTCGAAGCATCACGTGATGATCGGGTGTGATAGATTCTACGTGTGCATACAATGGGTGCAAGCCAGATTTGCACATACGAATACTGAGGTTAAACTTTACGAGCCTAGCATGTACAGACATGGTCTCGAAAAGTCGTCATGATATGATGGATAAAATTATGAGTGAAATTGTTCATCATATTAAAAGGTTACTAATAGTGAAATCCAGAACACTTGTCATATGATGATCAACTTCAAAGTTAGAACCTCAAGGTTATTGGTATTTGACCAACAAACCTAGAAGTTATTGATGTTGAAGTGTTTTTCTGAATAATGAGGAAAGCTAAAACAGAAACTACAAAAGATTATTGGCAGAAAGAAAGAAAAGACTAGAAAGTCTAGCTCAGGTGTATATAAATGATATACATGTTATGGATATATTCCTTGTTTGGTCACATAATGAAATTCTTGGGTATTTGTACCAGGTTGGTTGATATGAGATGTCATACAATACAACGCAATACAAGAATACGATGGCCTAAGTGACTAATAAGGAATATGGTAATAATGCACGTCTGGAACATAATAAAGTGTTATCATGTTTGCCGTTGGCATTCTACCTAGCCCTTAGAATTTATAATAAAGAACTTAATAATTGTTATTTTGCTCTGGTCAAATGAAAACAATGAGTTGTTCAAATTATGACATTACTCCATGTACGATGGATAAGTTATTATAAATCTTAATGGTGAAACACACACACATAATACTGACGCTAAAATGCCATAAAGGCAAATGATTTGAATTCCACTTATTTGTGGAACCGCCATTTAGGTCATGTTAGAAAGGAACGCATGAAGGAACTCCATGCAAATGGATTTTTGGAGTCATTTGATTTTTTGAATCGTTTGGCGCTTGCAAATCTTTTCTAAAAGAAAATGACTAAAATACCATTCATAGGCCAAGAGTTGAACGGGCAACTAACTTTACATGATGATATATGTGGTTCACTGGGCATAGTTGTGTGCGGGAGATTCTTCTATTTCATGAAAACTTCCAACAATGAATTGAGTATATATATGTGGATATATTCGATAAGGAAGAAGTTTGAAACATTTGAATGGATTCAAATAAATTTCAGCATGAAGTGGAAATCATCGTAATAGAAAAGTCAAATATCTATGATTGGATCATTGGAAAAATATTTGAATTACGAGTTTTAGCGAACATCTAAGAGAGTTACGAAATTGTTCTACAATTCACATTTCTTGGGGTATCATAGTGATGATATAGTATCCGAGAGATGTATCCAAACCATGTTGGATTAATGATGAGATAAAAATAAAATGATGCCATTATATTTTTTGTGGATTATGCTCTAGTGACTACCGCTTTTTACACTAAATAGAGCATCATCATGATCCGTTGAAATGACACCATACGAGTTATGGCATGGGTATAAACCCTAATAGTCCTTTCTTTAAATTTTGGTCTAAGAGTTTACAACCAAAATCGGATGAATATCTTTGTTGGTTATCCCAAAGTATTGATTGGGAATTCTTTCCACTATGAATACAAAGAACAAAGTGTTTGTCGATGTTTCTTATTTATTTCCAAGAAATTGTTTCTAGCGAAGTATTTGAGTGGGAGGACAATAGAATTTGATAAGGTTTATGAACCTGAGCATAATGATCAGAGTAGTGCAGCATCGGAATTGGTTCCGGAAGTGGCCACGACGATCATGGCTTCCATGACTACAAAGTGTTTTAGCCATGGAGATCGAAGTACATATTGAACCTTGTAGGTATGGTTTACTTTGTGATCAAATAAATGATTTGTGGACAAAGGACTGATTTTGAACAATGATAAACCAACTACAAACAAAGAAGTTATGATGGGCCCTGACTCCGTTAAAATGGCTATACGCCATGAAATCCAAGATAGATGAATACTTTTTGAAAGTAAATGGATCTATAAAATTGATGGACTTGGATGAAATATCCTTGAAGAAGCTCGACTTGTCGAAAAGTTGTTTACGACAAAGTTCAAAGAGTTGACTACGATAAGATTAGATCTTCCGTAGCAATGCTTATAGTCTATGTGGATTATTCTAGTAATCACTACATATTTATTTTATGAGATATGCTAGTAGGATGGCAAAATACATTACTTATCAGAAGTGCGTATTAAAGGTGTATACAAGATACAACCAAGAGTTTTGCTGGTCCGTGGAATACTAAGATAGGTATACAAACTTCAATTGGATGAAGTGAGTATCGCGGAGTTGGAATCTTCACCGGATGAAATAGTCAAAGAGTTTTTTGATTTCATCAGAAACGATGAAGATGCTTGCATTTGCAAGAAATTAAGTGGGAGCGCTGAGACATATTTATAATACTTATGTAGATGACATATAGTTGGTTATAAATGATGTAATTATATACTTGATTAAAAGATTTCATTGACAAATTAACTTTAATGAAAGGATATGGACTGAAACAAATTTAGTGTCAAGATCTATGAAGATAGATTGAAACACATAATAAAGTTTAAGTCAAAGTACATAGAATGGATATTGAAGTAGTTCAATATAGAAATATTAAGAAAATGTTCTTGTCATGTGAAGGTTTGACAAAACTTGAGTGTATCTGACACTCAATGAGTAAAAACACATGAGTGATTATAGATCACGAATAATATGTACACAATCAGATGTCATGTGCTCTAAAAGTGTTATGAGCATGTACCAGAATGATTCATGTGATGATCATTGAAAAACAGTAAGAATATTCTTGAGTACTTAAGAAGAACCAAGGATATATATATATATATATATAGTTTTGTATGGAGAAATGACAAACAAATCGCTGTAAGATGTTGCACCGATATTTGTTTTGTCACATATAAAAATAAAATTTCAATCTCAAATTAGACTAAGTGTTGTTTAAAAGGTAGCACAATGAGATAGAAGTTATCTATGCTAGATTTAGAAGAGTTCTAAATATTGTGACGGATTCTACAAACGAAGGCAGAGTAAGTTATTGTTTTGACAATGACTAAGGATGTTAAGTCAAGAGGTTCTTTGAGAACTTGGTGTAGTTCCGATAGTGTCAGAACTTTGAAGCTATATTGTGTATGACAATATTAGTGACATATTTCAGACCGCGGAATTAAGGTTCCACCGGAAGACCAAACATATTTAATGCCGACTCATTTAGAAAATGAGTGATGCGTTGAGACGCAAATGAATTGCAAAATACATACGTTTCGAGCATGTCAGATCCGTTGACTAAAACTTCTCCCGTGAGCAAAACATGATAAAGCACCGGAAGGCCAAGGTGTTATATCTTTACATATGTAAACTAGATTATTGACTCTAGTGCAAGTGGGAGATTGTTGGAGATATGCCCAAGAGGCAATAATAAAATGGTTATTATAATATATCTTTGTGTTTATGATAATGTTTACACACCATGCTATAATTGTATTAACCGAAACATTGATACATGTGTGTTAGGTGAACAACAAGGAGTCCCTAGTAAGCCTCTTGTATAACTAGCTTGTTGATTAATAGATGATCATAGTTTCATGATCATGAACATTGGATGTTATTAATAACAAGGTTATGTCATTATGTGAATGATGTAATGGACACACCAAATTAAGCGTAGCATAAGATCACGTCATTAAGTTATTTGCTATAAGCTTTTCGATACATAGTTACCTAGTCCTTTCGACCATGAGATCATGTAAATCACTTATACCGGAAAGGTACTTTGATTACATCAAACGCCACTGCGTAAATGGGTGGTTATAAAGGTGGGATTAAGTATCCGGAAAGTATGAGTTGAGGCATATGGATCAACAGTGGGATTTGTCCATCCCGATGACGGATAGATATACTCTGGGCCCTCTCGGTGGAATGTCGTCTAAATAGCTTGAAAGCATATGAATGGTTCATAAGAGACCACATACCACGGTACGAGTAAAGAGTACTTGTCAGGAGATGAGGTTGAACAAGGTATAGAGATACCGATGATCAAACCTCGGACAAGTAAAATATCGCGTGACAAAGGGAATTGGTATCATATGTGAATGGTTCATTCGATCACTAAGTCATCGTTGAATATGTGGGAGCCATTATGGATCTCCAGATCCCACTATTATTTATTGGTCGGAGAGAGGTCTCAACCATGTCTACATAGTTCGCGAACCGTAGGGTGACACACTTAAGGTTTGATGTCGTTTAAGTAGATATGGAATAAGGAATGGAGTTCGAAGTTTTGTTCGGAGTCTCGGATGGGATCCAGGACATCACGAGGAGGTCCGGAATGGTCCGGAGAATAAGATTCATATATAGGAAGTCATATTCCAAGTTTGGAAATGATCCGGTGCATTTATGGCAGGTTCTAGAAAGTTCTAGAAAAGTCCGGAAGAAATCACCATGGAAAGTGGATGTAACACCCCAACTTTTTGCAAGCTTGTTTAATTATCCAAAGTGCAAAAATTAGGGGGAACAATTTTTTTTTTCTATAGACTAATTAACATGAATTGCCTTGATCTGTTTGTTATGATGTATTGCCTTGATCTGTTGGTAGATAAATTGTCTTGATTTGCTTGTTGAGTTTTGTCTTGAGCTACCCCAAAGAACAACACCTCTAGAGGTAAAACCAAAAACTCACCTAATAAAACCCATGTGTGGCTTAAAAAAAAAGTTGTTTTCCTTTTTAAATACCTCAAACCCTCCCTTCTCTTGACAACATGAGTAAGCCTTCTTAAAATCCCTCTTTATGGTATAATCTTGCTCAACTCATCCTTAGTTCAAGACTAGGAATCATCTACACCCTTAATGCATCCTTCTCTCTTATCCTAGTAAAAAAAACCCTAGGACATCACAAAATTGGGCTAAGTCCTAAATCTATTTTCAGGTTCCATTTTGGAACCCCTGGATTAAGCTACCCCTTGCCATCTAAGGCAATGCATTTGGTCCTAGACCTAACTTATCATGAGCACTTCCCAACCATGTCCTTGCCTTGAACCAAATCTCTCTTATACCCACTTATCCCTGATGGTTTTGAGGCCAAGTCAAAACTCTGTTTTGGCAGGCTTAAAATATTCAAACTTTGGCAGTTGATCTCTTAGCACCCTCAACTGTTATTGCTGACCTCAATGCATGGATCTCATCTATGCAACACCCTCTACAACTTCCACGTCTTGCATGTGCCATGCTACCCTCACAATTCTTATTTTTCACTTGATCTTGCACCCTATCCACTATTTCAGCACTAGATCAATTCTTCCTCTTTTACCCCTTGTTTTTATTTTAATCCATGTTTAATCTCCACAAAACCAAGAGTGAAGATGGTAGCTACATTGTGTAGCCACCCTCTACCCTTGAGATCACTTCTCCCAAAATATTGTATTTACCAAAAATCCTATTTAAAAGTCTCTTCTCTATTTTGCACTACAAAACTAATCTTAGTTTTATCAAAGCTTTTCAAAATCTCTAAAATAGGAAATGTGTGTGGTATCTCATATCACCTTAACTCCACCCAAAAATATTGGTTATTACACTTGTTTTGTTTACTCACAAAATGCATATTTTTGGTACTTATACCATCTCTTGTTTTTCTTCCTTGCTTTTAAACATGAGAAAATCTACCTTGCTTTATCAAATAAATAGGACTTTTCGGACTCCTTTTATTCACATAGTTTCTCTTAATTTTTTTTAATTACTTTTCATTCCAAAAATTGCCACAACCATAAAAGAAGTCCCAACCCTATTTCTTGAGCCATATTTATATAGTAACCTTTGTGTACCGACTATACCGTAATTTGACACCTAATTTTTGCTTATGCCTTAATGCATGTGATCATGCTCACACCTCCCCTTCTCTCTCCTTTTCCATAGTTGAGTATCACATATTGCAACTCTCCATTTTCCAAACTTATCACTACCCTTGCCATCATTAGTAACATCACCTAAAATATCTCCATAATCCATTTGGGAAGATATGCATGACCATCTTGGTTTTGACACAAGATGTGGCCGGCCATGCCATGCCACCTCTACATGCACTACCTCTCCCTTATTCTCTCTCCCTCCCTCCTCTCTTGGTCAAACCATGGGAAGCCACATACCCGCACCCTACCTAGCTTCCCTAACCATCCCTACACCCCTACTCCACCACCTTTTCTCTTTTCTCTCCCTTCCCCTTCCCAATGCCATAAATGGCATAAGCTCAATGAAAACCTTGCTTGCAGCCTACCTCTCCTCCCTCCACTCTATGTCAACGAACAGCCAGCCCTCACACCATCTCTGGACATCATTAAGGCAGCCCTAGACAGCCTCTAGCCCCTTCATCCCTCCTCTCTCTCTCGGTGGTCACCCAAATTCGGTCCGGACCACAACCGGCGCCCCGGCCCCGAGACCGCGCCAAGGAGACGTCCCGGCATCCCTCTCCCCTATACGCATACTCCCGAGGCAATCCCTGCGCCACAATGGCCTCTCCCATGCTTGCCATAGGCGTGGTCACCCCTGCTCCGGCCGAGCTCATGCGTTCCCAAGCAACCTAGCCATCTCAGCCTTGTCCACTTCTTTAGGCCTATAAGGCATCGTATCTTGACGCTATCCAGCACCCTAGATCCCTCCCTAAACCCCGTTTCATCATTTGATTGGTATCGAACACCTGCGGGCAGCCTCGGAAACCACCACACAGTGACCTGCTCAGCACGCGTATCTCCGGGTTTTCAGCTGCACTAAAACCACCACTGGACGCCGTGCACGATAGTGCAACCCAGCTGCTCGATCACGCTCAACCTCGCGCGTCCACAACCGCGTGCACCACGCTCACCATACGCCGATGTTCGGATATAAAAAGGTCACCCGAGCCCTCTGCTCACCCCATCCCACTCTCCACCCTCTCACACCTCTCCTTTCCCACCCTAGAACACCCGCAGCACGCACCCGTAGCGCCCCCTTGCTGCTGCACGCCGGCGAGGTCACCACTGCCGTGGTCACCATGAAGAACGGGCGAAGTGGACGTCGCCTCTGTCGTTCCCGTCGCTCTCTCTCTCTCTGTTCCAACCCCATCTCCTACCTCTGCTATCTATCCTTAACCGCCTGCTATACGCCGCCCAGGTTCGCCGGAGTTGGACGTCAACGTCGCCGGACCGGGAGTAGGTGCGAGGAGGGCGTCGCCAGGAGGAGCTGCAGGGGTAAGAGAAGGACGACCCGAGCCGCCCCTGGACGCGCGGCCGGACCGCCTCGACCCGCCGCCGCCCGCCCCGACGACACCGACGACCGCCGCCCTCTCGCGCAGGTGAGCCCTGGCCGCTCGCCCTTCCTTCTCCGTCCGCCGCGCATGCGTCTGCGTGCGTCGCGAGGGAGACGCCCGAGCGTGCATGCATGCGTGGGCCACTTGGCCACGTCGGCCATGCAAAGGCCTGGCCCGCCCGGGCCCTCTCTCCCCTTTCTTTTCTTTTATTTTCCCTCCCTCCACCTGTATAACCACCTGGGCCGGCCCAACACTGCCACCCTGCGCGGCCCAGAGCTTTCCCGCCCGTTTATTCGTTTGAAAATTTGAATTTGCTGTTTGTTGTGATAAAAAAACCCAGTGGCACTCTTTTGTTAATAAATCTAGATCCACAAACCCAAATTCAGTGAAACCAATTGCATTAGTTCACAAATTTAAACACCTTTCCGATGCCACTGGTCACGTATTTTTAGGATTTTTGTACGATTTTTGGTGAATTAAACTTGTTCTTTATGTACTACACACTCTAGCTAATTCCTAAAATTGTAGGATAAATATTTTTGAATGAATCCAATTGTGTTAATCTTGTTTTGTCATTTCCCATATAGGAAAAATAATATTAGTCTCTTTTCATGAATTTTGTCTCTGCTTATGAGTATATGTGTGTCACATACAATGATAGAATTAAAACCTATTTAAATTATTCAAAACCTTACCACCCCTTTTAAAAATGGCCCAACCATGATTTGTTACTGTCACACAACTCCCCTGCATGTTTCCATATGTATTTGATTCACACCTTTGTTCTTGGGTTATGTTTTGATTGTATGTATTGTTTACTTTTGCGACGCTAGATACGAACGAGAGGGAGAAGTTGAAGGGGAGGATTTTTGAGAAAGTTTTGAAGAGGACCAGGGACAAGCCAACCAAGGCAAGCCATCTCTTGATCTCTGAATATTGAATCACATATTGTGGTTACTTTGTTTGTATTATTGTCTCTCGATCTATCTTGTGTGATTTCTACTTTTGTTGTCGGGGCATGCTTACCGTGAGCATGTTTACTCTCTTTGGCACCTCGTCGACAAACCCCTTTTTGTGAATGGTGGTTGTCAACATCATGATCATGGTGTACCCTCTAAATGTGATGGGTATGCCTACTTACCTTGAGTGTGTCGACCTCTCGACGCCCTTTTTGCACCCCTTAGTGGTATGATGGTTAGTATCATGCCCTTGTTATACCTTCTACCTTGTGATGCTATGCATACTTACTCCCAAGTGTGCCGAACCTCTTGTTGATGCTATACATACTTACTCTCAAGTATGTTGAACCCCTTGTTGTTGTTATGCATGCTTACCCCGAGCATGTATGCCCCCTTGACCACCTATTTTACCATCTTCTTAGTGGTATGATGATCAACATCATGACCCTTTGTCGAATCCTCCTACTTATGTTGTCCCCATGCGTGCTTATCCTAAGCATGTATTATCCCCTTGACACCTAAATTATCATCTCCTTAGAGGTATGACGGCTAGCATCATGCCATTGTTGTATCTCAGCTCCTACATAAAACTTTAGGTTGGGAACCCCTCAAGGTTTACCTTGTTGTAAATGTTTATGAAAACCTTGGGTGAGATAACCTTACCCAAGTGTATGGTTTATGAAGGCAAAAAGGATCTTGTCAAAGATGTTTGAGAAAAGGAATGTGTGTGTGACTTGGGTTTTGAGAAAAAACGACACATGGTTCTTTGTATTCGCCCGGAACAATTACACGGCGCAACCATAGCTACTCCAACGTGGGCACGGGGCTTAACTTGACGTTTGTTCTTCTTAGCATGAGGCACCGCACAACTATACAAGGGTACGGTTACCCCCGAGTCCGGGTTGTCGAGGTTGGGACAATAGTATAACGGGAGGCCTTCGGGGCTGACCCGTCCGGAAGACACTATGGGTCTCCTGGCTTGGCGGTGGAGCCACGCTCAAAAGGAGGTGAGCTGCCACGGTGCCGGGGAGGTACATACTCCATAGGGTAGGACCTCGTGTTAAGTCGAATGGGCGAAAGGTTATGTCCGGGTATCCGTCGTGGCATATGTCGTTATGCGGGGATGATGCCCACACGATAGGTATCCGGATAGTTGTGGTGAAAGTGTGCAAACTCTGCAGAGTCAAAACTATTCGAATAGCCGCGTCCGCGGTCATGGACGGTTGGGATGGCCGTTACGTAGCCGTGTCGAGTTTTGTTTTAGAAATGCTTTACAAAGAAAAAGAGAAAGTTGTTTTCGGAGTACCGGAAGGGTACGGGAAAGTGGTTGACCATGTGAAGATGGTCGGAAAGGAAATAAAAAGGGTTACTCCCATCCTAGTGTTTTATGTTGTAGAACTCTTTTGAAGTATCTTCTTTAACAAAGATATAGAGATGTCATAGAACCCTCTTAGTGTCCCCTTCAACTGCGATGTTGGGATGCTATATCCACAAGAGAAATTGATTCTCTTTCACATGCTATATCCACAAGAGAAACTCGACCCTCTTTCACATGCTACATCCACAAGAGAAACTATTCTTCCTCTCTTGTCTCTTTTAGTTAGAATTGTTAGCACCTTTCTTGATGGTTTGCGAGTACAATTCCAATGTACTCACGGCTTTGTCCCTGGCTATTTACTTGGCCGGACTTGGAGGAATTCGACGGATGAAGAAGGAGTTGACGACGTCTATGCGAGCTAGGAACGTCTTCCCGGCCGGCTGCTCGTAGGGTTACGGCAGATGACTTGGGTTCTACGCTGATTGAAGTGATTCCGCGACTCTGATGATTAGATTAGGCCCTTCGAGGCTATTATGTAAAGATTGGTCATGTGACCTTATTGTAATTTTCTTTTTTCGTTTTGTAAAGGGTGATGTAATTTGATATCAGTTCGGTTATGTGTTCACGGCGCACTGATCATGGGATCGTGAACTGTATACATAACAGGGTATTTCGGACAGTTAGTCCGGGGTCCCCACAGAGCTGGTATCAGAGCCAGGTTAACTGTAGGAGACCTTAGTTAGCATGGACGTTAGTTAGGAAACAAGTACTTGGGCAAAACTATTTACCAAACAAATTCTTTCGTTAGTCGGAAGCATAGCTTCTACTCCTCTTGTTTCTTCAAAACTTCTAAATTCTTATCTCTCCGCTTTATAGAAGTGTTTGAAAATTCTTACTCTATTGTCTCATCCACTTCAAACCTACATATTGGACGATGTCCCCCAACTCAGACCGGAGACTAGAACTCAAAGATACATCAATCCCTCAGGAAGACTCATGAATCTCCAACGACAGCTATTGAAGATTGGAGGCCGACTTAGTGTGCACATAAAAGAATGATAATATCATGTCTTTGGTTGTCACCAAAGTATGTCAAAGAATCTGACCTTGTTCCTCCGTGGACTTGCACTTTTTGCAGTCGTCAGGGATCAAGTCCTCAGTTTTTGACTAGTAATTTCTAGGCCAGCCACCAGAAGATGCCTACTTTGGGAGTACCTACAAAACTACCCCTTCGAAGACCCCACGTCCCCGGGATGTTGAGCAAGAAGACTACACAGTTTTAGCCTCTACCTCAACCTCGACGACTCAACACCAGGCCCGCATCACCACTCTCTGCTTCAAGAATCCTTGTTGAAGACGATGTCAACAAGCTGAAGACTGCAACATATGTGACCGGCCCAAACCTATAGGATGGATAGGACAAAACTCAATCGCTTTGATTGAGCTACCCCCGCGTATTAGTCATCCATGGGTACTTGTGTTACCATGTCTGGTTTGATGATTGCTTGTAGTTCCCTAAGTGTGTTGTCTTGAGTGTTTTTATTTGTTTGTTGTGTGTTTGATTGTCTTGGTCTTTAGGTCTGAAAAACACTCTTGGTGTGATAAACCAGCGTAGGAAGCCCCTCTAAGACATTTTCACAGTCATCTACCTCGCCGATAAAATGCTTACTGCTAGCTAAATGGATAAGTTAACCCTGTTAACCATCGATTCTCAACCGTCAGAGAAACTGACCAGACCCCTATCTACGCCAACTACTTTCAAGATCAGCTGAAGCATCTCTACTAAGCCGAGAAGACAGAAGACCCTACCTTCAAGAGTGACTGCACCTCTGCAAGAAGACATGCATACTAACTTTGTCTAACCTTGGAGTATAATCGCGCTAACCTCGAGGATATCTTTTGGAAACCACCCTCTAACACACCGTCTATCAAACTGAGAGAACAATAGCGTCAGACCCAAGTTACATCACATGGTTCATCTGTTCCTCATCAAGTGAAGCTCATGAAGATACCTCAAGACTCAAGATTAGGTGTATTTTACCTACTCACTTCTTAAGTGGTATAAGTCAACACTGACCCTCAAGCTGAAGATTGTCTTCGACGGCCTTCGTTGCTTGCTTCATATGGAGACCAACCAGGCGTTTCATCGACTTACTAACTTACCGCGCGTTATATGGTCTAATAAACACCATGAGTGCCTCTTGAAGTCGTGGACTACACATCGTCTCCTGAAGATTCTTCAACTGAATACGGAAGATCGACGACTTCTTCAGAAGCCCAGACAGGACTACAAGGCAGAAGCTCTGAGTTTTTCCGAAACCCGATGAAAAATCCTAAGGGTGGTCTTCCACTAAAAATTGGAGCTGACCCTAAAAATTTAAACCTTTCTAAAACACCGTTGGGATTTTGGGATGCACTAACTTCCCTTGAAGCTGTGGACTGCACCTCGCTCCCTGAAGATGCTTCAACTCAAGACGAGAGAAAGATCACTTCTTCGAAAGCCCTGACAAGACCCTTTGCCGAAGCTTAGAGTTTTTAAACCCCCCTATGAACAATTTTAAGGGTGGAAGTCTTCCACTAAAATTTAAAGTTAACTCTAAAAAGTTTTCAACCCTGCTAAAGCACCGCTGGAGTACGCTAACTCTCCTTGAATCGTGGACTCTAACACACTGCTTGGAGTATTCAACCTCTTCATGAAGCTCACCATCGGCAGGAATCCATCATGTCTCCCAGAAGATGAAGCAACGACCTTCTCAAAAATGGCACATCTACAAAAGAATGGAGTCTAACTTTAGTTAAACTTTACAACCCCTCTAGTTCTATGCTTAGTAATCTCGGGACGAGATTATTTTAAGGGTGGAAGATCTGTAACACCCCAACTTTTTGCAAGCTTGTTTAATTATCCAAAGTGCAAAAATTAGGGGGAACAATTTTTTTTTTCTATAGACTAATTAACATGAATTGCCTTGATCTGTTTGTTATGATGTATTGCCTTGATCTGTTGGTAGATAAATTGTCTTGATTTGCTTGTTGAGTTTTGTCTTGAGCTACCCCAAAGAACAACACCTCTAGAGGTAAAACCAAAAACTCACCTAATAAAACCCATGTGTGGCTTAAAAAAAAAAGTTGTTTTCCTTTTTAAATACCTCAAACCCTCCCTTCTCTTGACAACATGAGTAAGCCTTCTTAAAATCCCTCTTTATGGTATAATCTTGCTCAACTCATCCTTAGTTCAAGACTAGGAATCATCTACACCCTTAATGCATCCTTCTCTCTTATCCTAGTAAAAAAAAAACCCTAGGACATCACAAAATTGGGCTAAGTCCTAAATCTATTTTCAGGTTCCATTTTGGAACCCCTGGATTAAGCTACCCCTTGCCATCTAAGGCAATGCATTTGGTCCTAGACCTAACTTATCATGAGCACTTCCCAACCATGTCCTTGCCTTGAACCAAATCTCTCTTATACCCACTTATCCCTGATGGTTTTGAGGCCAAGTCAAAACTCTGTTTTGGCAGGCTTAAAATGTTCAAACTTTGGCAGTTGATCTCTTAGCACCCTCAACTGTTATTGCGGACCTCAATGCATGGATCTCATCTATGCAACACCCTCTACAACTTCCACGTCTTGCATGTGCCATGCTACCCTCACAATTCTTATTTTTCACTTGATCTTGCACCCATCCACTATTTCAGCACTAGATCAATTCTTCCTCTTTTACCCCTTGTTTTTATTTTAATCCATGTTTAATCTCCACAAAACCAAGAGTGAAGATGGTAGCTACATTGTGTAGCCACCCTCTACCCTTGAGATCACTTCTCCCAAAATATTGTATTTACCAAAAATCCTATTTAAAAGTCTCTTCTCTATTTTGCACTACAAAACTAATCTTAGTTTTATCAAAGCTTTTCAAAATCTCTAAAATAGGAAATGTGTGTGGTATCTCATATCACCTTAACTCCACCCAAAAATATTGGTTATTACACTTGTTTTGTTTACTCACAAAATGCATATTTTTGGTACTTATACCATCTCTTGTTTTTCTTCCTTGCTTTTAAACATGAGAAAATCTACCTTGCTTTATCAAATAAATAGGACTTTTCGGACTCCTTTTATTCACATAGTTTCTCTTAATTTTTTTTAATTACTTTTCATTCCAAAAATTGCCACAACCATAAAAGAAGTCCCAACCCTATTTCTTGAGCCATATTTATATAGTAACCTTTGTGTACCGACTATACCTGTAATTTGACACCTAATTTTTGCTTATGCCTTAATGCATGTGATCATGCTCACACCTCCCCTTCTCTCTCCTTTTCCATAGTTGAGTATCACATATTGCAACTCTCCATTTTCCAAACTTATCACTACCCTTGCCATCATTAGTAACATCACCTAAAATATCTCCATAATCCATTTGGGAAGATATGCATGACCATCTTGGTTTTGACACAAGATGTGGCCGGCCATGCCATGCCACCTCTACATGCACTACCTCTCCCTTATTCTCTCTCCCTCCCTCCTCTCTTGGTCAAACCATGGGAAGCCACATACCTGCACCCTACCTAGCTTCCCTAACCATCCCTACACCCCTACTCCACCACCTTTTCTCTTTTCTCTCCCTTCCCCTTCCCAATGCCATAAATGGCATAAGCTCAATGAAAACCTTGCTTGCAGCCTACCTCTCCTCCCTCCACTCTATGTCAACGAACAGCCAGCCCTCACACCATCTCTGGACATCATTAAGGCAGCCCTAGACAGCCTCTAGCCCCTTCATCCCTCCTCTCTCTCTCGGTGGTCACCCAAATTCGGTCCGGACCACAACCAGCGCCCCAGCCCCCGAGACCGCGCCAAGGAGACGTCCTGGCATCCCTCTCCCCTATACGCATACTCCCGAGGCAATCCCTGCGCCACAATGGCCTCTCCCATGCTTGCCATAGGCGTGGTCACCCTGCTCTGGCCGAGCTCGTGCGTTCCCAAGCAACCTAGCCGTCTCAGCCTTGTCCACTTCTTTAGGCCTATAAGGCATCGTATCTTGACGCTATCCAGCACCCTAGATCCCTCCCTAAACCCCGTTTCATCATTTGATTGGTATCGAACACCTGCGGGCAGCCTCGGAAACCACCACACAGTGACCTGCTCAGCACGCGTATCTCCGGGTTTTCAGCTGCACTAAAACCACCACTGGACGCCGTGCACGATAGTGCAACCCAGCTGCTCGATCACGCTCAACCTCGCGCGTCCACAACCGCGTGCACCACGCTCACCATACGCCGACGTTCGGATATAAAAAGGTCACCCGAGCCCTCTGCTCACCCCATCCCACTCTCCACCCTCTCACACCTCTCCTTTCCCACCCTAGAACACCCGCAGCACGCACCCAGGGCGCCCCCTTGCTGCTGCACGCCGGCGAGGTCACCACTGCCGCGGTCACCATGAAGAACGGGCGAAGTGAACGTCGCCTCCGTCGTTCCCGTCGCTCTCTCTCTCTCTCTGTTCCAACCCCATCTCCTACCTCTGCTATCTATCCTTAACCGCCTGCTATACGCCGCCCAGGTTCGCCGGAGTTGGACGTCAACGTCGCCGGACCGGGAGTAGGTGCGAGGAGGGCGTCGCCCGGAGGAGCTGCAGGGGTAAGAGAAGGACGACCCGAGCCGCCCCTGGACGCGCGGCCGGACCGCCTCGACCCACCGCCGCCCGCCCCGACGACACCGACGACCGCCGCCCTCTCGCGCAGGTGAGCCCTGGCCGCTCGCCCTTCCTTCTCCGTCCGCCGCGCATGCGTCTGCGTGCGTCGCGAGGGAGACGCCCGAGCGTGCATGCATGCGTGGGCCACTTGGCCACGTCGGCCATGCAAAGGCCTGGCCCGCCTGGGCCCTCTCTCTCCCTTTCTTTTCTTTTATTTTCCCTCCCTCCACCTGTATAACCACCTGGGCCGGCCCAACACTGCCACCCTGCGCGGCCCAGAGCTTTCCCGCCCGTTTATTCGTTTGAAAATTTGAATTTGCTGTTTGTTGTGATAAAAAAACCAGTGGCACTCTTTTGTTAATAAATCTAGATCCACAAACCCAAATTCAGTGAAACCAATTGCATTAGTTCACAAATTTAAACACCTTTCCAATGCCACTGGTCACGTATTTTTAGGATTTTTGTACGATTTTTGGTGAATTAAACTTGTTCTTTATGTACTACACACTCTAGCTAATTCCTAAAATTGTAGGATAAATATTTTTGAATGAATCCAATTGTGTTAATCTTGTTTTGTCATTTCCCATATAGGAAAAATAATATTAGTCTCTTTTCATGAATTTTGTCTCTGCTTATGAGTATATGTGTGTCACATACAATGATAGAATTAAAACCTATTTGAATTATTCAAAACCTTACCACCCCTTTTAAAAATGGCCCAACCATGATTTGTTACTGTCACACAACTCCCCTGCATGTTTTCATTTGTATTTGATTCACACCTTGGTTCTTGAGTTATGTTTTGATTGTATGTATTGTTTACTTTTGCGACGCTAGATACGAACGAGAGGGAGAAGTTGAAGGGGAGGATTTTGGAGAAAGTTTTGAAGAGGACCAGGGACAAGCCAACCAAGGCAAGCCATCTCTTGATCTCTGAATATTGAATCACATATTGTGGTTACTTTGTTTGTATTATTGTCTCTCGATCTATCTTGTGTGATTTCTACTTTTGTTGTCGGGGCATGCTTACCGTGAGCATGTTTACTCTCTTTGGCACCTCGCCGACAAACCCCTTTTTGTGAATGGTGGTTGTCAACATCATGATCATGGTGTACCCTCTAAATGTGATGGGTATGCCTACTTACCTTGAGTGTGTCGACCTCTCGACGCCCTTTTTGCACCCCTTAGTGGTATGATGGTTAGTATCATGCCCTTGTTATACCTTCTACCTTGTGATGCTATGCATACTTACTCCCAAGTGTGCCGAACCTCTTGTTGATGCTATACATACTTACTCTCAAGTATGTTGAACCCCTTGTTGTTGTTATGCATGCTTACCCCGAGCATGTATGCCCCCTTGACCACCTATTTTACCATCTTCTTAGTGGTATGATGATCAACATCATGACCCTTTGTCGAATCCTCCTACTTATGTTGTCCCCATGCGTGCTTATCCTAAGCATGTATTATCCCCTTGACACCTAAATTATCATCTCCTTAGAGGTATGACGGCTAGCATCATGCCATTGTTGTATCTCAGCTCCTACATAAAACTTTAGGTTGGGAACCCCTCAAGGTTTACCTTGTTGTAAATGTTTATGAAAACCTTGGGTGAGATAACCTTACCCAAGTGTATGGTTTATGAAGGCAAAAAGGATCTTGTCAAAGATGTTTGAGAAAAGGAATGTGTGTGTGACTTGGGTTTTGAGAAAAAAACGACACATGGTTCTTTGTATTCGCCCGGAACAATTACACAGCGCAACCATAGCTACTCCAACGTGGGCACGGGGCTTAACTTGACGTTTGTTCTTCTTAGCATGAGGCACCGCACAACTATACAAGGGTACTGGTTACCCCCGAGTCCGGGTTGTCGAGGTTGGGACAATAGTATAACGGGAGGCCTTCGGGGCTGACCCGTCCGGAAGACACTATGGGTCTCCCGGCTTGGCGGTGGAGCCACGCTCAAAAGGAGGTGAGCTGCCACGGTGCCGGGGAGGTACATACTCCATAGGGTAGGACCTCGTGTTAAGTCGAATGGGCGAAAGGTTATGTTCGGGTATCCGTCGTGGCATATGTCGTTATGCGGGGATGATGCCCACACGATAGGTATCCGGATAGTTGTGGTGAAAGTGTGCAAACTCTGCAGAGTCAAAACTATTCGAATAGCCGCGTCCGCGGTCATGGACGGTTGGGATGGCCGTTACAGAGCTGTGTCGAGTTTTGTTTTAGAAATGCTTTACAAAGAAAAAGAGAAAGTTGTTTTCGGAGTACCGGAAGGGTACGGGAAAGTGGTTGACCATGTGAAGATGGTCGGAAAGGAAATAAAAAGGGTTACTCCCATCCTAGTGTTTTATGTTGTAGAACTCTTTTGAAGTATCTTCTTTAACAAAGATATAGAGATGTCATAGAACCCTCTTAGTGTCCCCTTCAACTGCGATGTTGGGATGCTATATCCACAAGAGAAACTGATTCTCTTTCACATGCTATATCCACAAGAGAAACTGACCCTCTTTCACATGCTACATCCACAAGAGAAACTATTCTTCCTCTCTTGTCTCTTTTAGTTAGAATTGTTAGCACCTTTCTTGATGGTTTGCGAGTACAATTCCAATGTACTCACGGCTTTGTCCCTGGCTATTTACTTGGCCAGACTTGGAGGAATTCGACAGATGAAGAAGGAGTTGACGACGTCTATGCGAGCTAGGAACGTCTTCCCAGTCAGTTGCCTGTAGGGTTATGGCAGATGACTTGGGTTCTACGCTGATTGAAGTGATTCCGCGACTCTGATGATTAGATTAGGCCCTTCGAGGCTATTATGTAAAGATTGGTCATGTGACCTTATTGTAATTTTCTTATTCCGTTTTGTAAAGGATGATGTAATTTGATATCAGTTCGGTTATGTGTTCACGGCGCACTGATCATGGGATCGTGAACTGTATACATAACAGGGTATTTCGGACAGTTAGTCCGGGGTCCCCACAGTGGAGTCCCGGAGGGACTCCACCTTGCATGGCCAGCCAAACCCTAAAGGGTGGAGTCCCAGGTGGACTCCACCATAGGTGGCCGGCCACCCCACCCAAAGGAAAGGTGGGAGTCCCACCTTGGGTAGGACTCCCTCCTTGAGTAGGTTTCCCACCTATGGGAGGTTTTGTTGTTGGGGTATTATTCGAAGATTTGGACTACAACTCTTGGGGATTTCCACCTATATAATGAGGAGAAGAGGGAGGGGGCAGCCACTCTTGGTAGCACCACCTAGGGCTGCCCATGGCCGGCGCCCTAGCCACCCCCTCTCCCCAAACCCTAGCCTCTCCTCCTCCACCACCTCTCCCGCATACCCTTAGGCGAAGCCCTGCCGGAGTTCTCCATCACCACCGCCACCACGCCGTCGTGCTGCCGGGATTCCTAGGAGGATCTACTACTTCCGCTGCCCGCTGGAACGGGGAGAAGGACGTCGTCATCAACACCGAACGTGTGACCGAGTACGGAGGTGCTTCCCGATTGTGGCACCGTCAAGATCTTCTACGCGCTTTTGAAAGCGGCAAGTGATCGTCTACCGCAGCAACGAGAGCCTCCTCTTGTAGGCTTTGGAAATCTTCAAGGGTTAGTCTCGTTCATCCCCTCGTTGCTACCGTCTTCTAGATTGCATCTTGGCTTGGATTGCGTTCTCGCGGTAGGAAATTTTTTGTTTTCTATGCTACGAATCCCATCAGTTAGAAACCCTCCCAAACTCTGTAAACTTGTGTATCACGAATCCCTCGGCTCCGCCTTCTATTTAAGGGGGAGTCGAGGGACAAAGAAAGGATCGAATCATTGTCTCACAAACCCTAGTTCTTACATTGTCGAGTACTTTTCGGCTGAAACCTTCGAGATCTACTTGCCCTCTACATCCAACGAAACCCTAGTCTACTACTTGTAGGCATTGACAAGTTAATACCTTGTCAATTGGCGCCATCTGTGGGATTTAGAGGCGACAAGGAGCTGATCTCGATGGCACATTCAAGATCATCGACTTCGTCGATAGCAAGCAACATCATGGACAGAGGTAAACAGATCGAAACTGGTCTTGTTGATTTTGTTCCTCACCCGCCCTCCCGTTTGGATGCATATGCGTATCTGGAGGAGCCCATGGAGATGACGTTCGTAAAGTTCCACTTCCGCGTCGAGAAAGAAGGAACGTATCGTCTCGAAGTTCCGATCTCGTCGGGATTATCGGTGGTCGATCCCGATTTTTCAAGCTCATCATCATCCATCGAGTCAGGCGACGAGGAGACTTCATCGCCACGCTTCATCGACACCAAGGCAAGCGAGAAACTTGCCAAGATCTTCAGCGACATCTCCTTTGAGTCATCCGCGGACTCCTATATAAGCGATGACTCAAGCGACAACGACAGCTTCAATTTCATCGACAAGTCTATCTCTATTGGAAAGGTCTTTACCAATCTCTATGATGGTGTCACCAAACCAAGCAAAGTTCAGAACTCAAAATATCATCAGATCTGCGCCATCGGAGAAGCAAGTCACGATCAGGAGGAAACGCTTTCGACGACTTGGGAAATCCATATGTCGATCCTTCTGACCTAAGGCGAGGTTTGGGCACTAAATATGTCAGGCCTACACCACGTGTTAGAGTTCAACTTTCACAAGCAGCATGGGATAGAGCAGCAAGAGCTATGGATGGTTCTGAACCAATGGAGACAACCACTACGGTCGAAGAATTACAGGCTTACCAATATAGGCTCGCCCGAGCTGGAAGAGAATTGGAAAAACAGACAGCTGCTTCGAACGTAAGAAAAGAGGCAGCTTCCGCGTCAAGCAGGCGAAGAGCAGAGTTAAGTCGACAATCAGGAACTTCGGGAGATAGTCACAGAGAAGCTGGGAGGAGAGCAAGATCTCGGCTGCAAAATATACCAGAGGCGGAAAGAGAGACTTTAATTCAAAACCTCGATATGTCTTTTATGTCAATCGACACAAGGGGGAATATCATCCCGAAAACACCAGAAGCAGGATGCATGGCAATGCAAGCTTTCATCTTAGTGTCCAGGCCACCTCCTGGAGACCCGAGAGAAGCGTTGTATAACATGGCCATGGCAGGATGTGGGGCCATAGGAGCAGCATTCGCAGCCACACCTCCCGAAGGAGCTGCAAGACAAAATAGCCCGAGACCTACTGCAGCAGTGCAAAATCCACCGAAGCAAGTGGAGTCGGAGATACGGCGGCTCGGGCCGGGGTAGATAGAGCGCGACAAGGCGAAGAGAACATCGGCGGTCACCGGAACTCGCTGAAGAAGATATGTGTGGACTCCCGTGTTTCACGCGACGGGTCCGGAAAACTCGAGTCCCCTCAGGATTCAAGTTACCCGATAGTTTCAAGAAATTTGATGGCCTACAAGATCCCGAGGATTGGCTAGTCGATTACCTCGAGACGGTAAAGCTGATAGGTGGAACCAGAGCAACAGCCATGCAGAGCATTCAAATACACTTGAGCGGAGCCGCAAGATCTTGGATAAAAAAGCTTCCTCCAGGCTCTATCGACAGTTGGGATAGCTTTGAGGATGTGTTTGTCAAAAATTTCCGACCAACTTGCAAAAAGCCTGCGACACTAGAGGAATTGAGATCATGTCGACAAAAGCATGATAAATCAATGAGGAAGTACATTGAAAGGTGGAACATCATTAAAAACTCGGCAGAGAATATATCTGACGAAAGAGCGATAGATGCGTTCGTAGCAGGAGTTCGACGAGGCGATTTTGTGGAGGACTTGGGAAGAACCAACCCAAGGACAGTATCAGCATTAATGGAAATAGCAAATAGATGGGCAGATGGCGAGGATGTTGTACATAATAAACGACACAGGTCACCAGAGGAGGACCGTAATCGAAATTTTCAAAATAGACGACGATTTTCTCGGCAATTTTCGAGTTACGATGCGCCTGGCCAAATATCGGCTGGGTTTCGGGGAAACAATGGAGGAAACAATAGAGATGATTATCAAAGGAGTAATGCACAGCAAGGCGACAATAGAGATGACTCTCGAAATAACAGGCAAAATAGTGGGTCGAGATTTCAGAGACCTTTTGTAACTCCCGAAGATATGATGAACGGGCCATGTCAGATGCATTTTTACCTCGACAGCAATGGGAGAAGGCAGTCAGGGCATTTGCAGAAAGACTGCCGAAACTTCCAAGCAATGCTGCGAGTTGCAGGCATAGCTAATGCACAAACAGTAAATAGAAACCCACAGGGACCTAGGAGTGAGATTCACTTGCCACCTCCTCCCGCAATTACGGACGAAAATCGACATCAGCTCAGAATAGCGGCAGCACCAGCACCACCACCTTACGTTGATCCCAACTCTTATGGAGCGGTCTCGATGATTCAAAAAGGCAGGCCATCCAATAGAGCTCAGAAGGTAATCTCGCGACAAGTGTTCATGGCAGAGAAAATGCCTCCACCAACGGTTGAGTACCACAATTGGTCAGGGCAAGATATTGGATTCACGATAGCAGACCATCCGCAGCAAGTTCCTCGACCAGGGCAGTCAGCACTTATCTTACCAGCAGTAATCGCAGGATTCGACGTATCGCGAGTATTCATAGACGGCGGCAGCAGCCTAAACCTTATGTACGCAGATACGCTAAGGAAGATGAACATCTCCCTAGCAAATTTGAAGCCAACTGATACGCGTTTCCATGGAATTACGCCAGAGAAGCCAAGTTATCCGCTGGGAAAGATCAATCTCGACGTTCAGTTTGGGACCCAAGAAAATTACAGGATAGAAAAACTGGAGTTCGAAGTTGTGGATTTCCCATCACAGTATCACGCCTTGCTGGGATGGCCAGCATATGCCAGGTTTATGGCAGTACCACATTATACATACTTGTTATGGAGGTTACGTGGACCTAAGGGACCAATCACAGTTAAAGGAAGTTTTGCACTAGCCGATAAATGTGACAAAGATTTTTATCGACTATCAGAAACTTTCGGGATGCAAGCAGAATACATGGAGTCAAGGCTTAGGACTGATTATGATGTGCTGCCAGATGTAGGGAGGCCCAACAAGGAATCAACTTTTAACACCACAAAAGATTCCAAGGAAGTGCAGATTCATCCGACAGATCCAAAGAAAACGACGTCCATCGCAACAAACATGGACCTCGCATAGGAAAGCGCGCTCGTCGAGTTCCTCCGTGAGCACTGGAAAATATTCGCATGGTGTCCAGCTGACATGCCAGGAGTACCCAGGGAACTTGCCGAGCACCACCTAAACTTGGATCCAATAGCGAGACCAATCAAACAACCTTTGCGGCGTTTTTCGGAGCCAAACCGCAAAGCTATGCTGTCAGAGATTGATCGATTGAGAGAAGCTGGTTTCATTAAGGAGTTGCATACAGAGGCCACGTGGGTCGCAAACCCAGTGTTGGTCCCGAAGAAAAACACTAAAGTCCTTCGTATGTGCGTCGACTTTACGTGTCTCAACAAACATTGTCCAAAGGATCACTTTCCCCTCCCAAGGATCAATCGAATTATCGACTCCACGGCAGGATGTGAACGTCTTTCCTTCTTGGATGCTTACTCTGGTTATAACCAGATCAGATTGAAAGAAGAGGATGAGGTCAAAACAGCGTTCATCACACCCTACGGCGTGTTTTCCTATCGAACAATGCCTTTTGGTCTAAAAAACGCGGGAGCAACATATCAGCGGATGATGCAGAAGTGCTTAGCAACACAGATTGGGAGAAATGTACAAGTATACATCGACGACGTCGTCATAACATCAAGAAAGGGGGCAACGCTAATCGAGGACTTGAAGGAAACTTTCGACAACCTCGACAAATTTTGTCTCAAGTTGAATCCGACGAAGTGTTCTTTCGGCGTCCCGCAGGAGAACTTCTCGGGTTCCTAGTCTCAGCAAGAGGGATCGAAGCTAATCCCGAAAAAATCCAGGCTATCGTAACAATGAGAAAGCCAACAAAGTTGAAAGAAATACAACAGCTAACTGGGCGAGTCGCAGCTTTAAGCAGATTCGTCGCCAGGCTGGGAGAAAAGGCGTTACCATTCTACGCCCTAATCAAACAAGGAGATAAGTTCCAGTGGAACGAAGAAGCAGATAGAGCTTTCGAGGATCTTAAGCGCGCAATCTCGACACCACCAATCTTGGTGGCGCCAAAAGAGAAGGAACCCCTCCTGCTATACATTGCGGCTACACCCCAGGTGGTCAGTACGGGGTTAGTGGTCGAAAGGGAAGAAGAAGGAAAACTCCATGGAGTGCAGAGGCCAGTATATTTCATTAGCGAAGTATTATCACCTTCAAAACAGAGGTACCCGCAGTACCAAAAGCTAGCATATGGAGTATTTACAATCGCAAGAAAATTGCGGCACTATTTTTTGGCTCATCCGGTAATAGTGGTCAATGAGGCGCCTTTATCCAATATACTCAACAACCTAGAAGCTACAGGCCGTGTCTCCCTCTGGGGAATAGAACTTTCTCCTCGGGACATCACGTATGAAAAAAGAAAAGCAATAAAGTCGCAAATTCTACCAGACTTCATCGCAGAGTGGATGGAGTTGCAAAACACAGGACCTCCGGATTTATCGAGAACTTGGACTTTGAACTTTGACGGGTCCAAGAGGTTAGAGGGAGCTGGAGCAGGGGTGATACTCATATCACCTGAAGGCGACAAATTGAAATATGTCTTGCGGATGACGTTCCCAAATGCGTCTAACAATGAGGCAGAATACGAAGCTTTTATACACAGGATGAAGATGGCGAAAGCTTGTGGCGCAACTCGATTAAAAATCTTTGGCGACTCACAATTGGTGGCTCAACAAGTCATGAACCAATGTGACGCAGTCAATGATAGCATGGTGGCGTACAAAGAAATGTATAACGAGCTAGAGAAGCTGTTCGACGGATGTGAGGTAAACCACATCAGTAGGTTGAGCAATGATGAAGCCGACGTTCTTGCAAACATCGGGTCGCAGTGCCTCGCAATCCCTCCAGGTGTGTTTTGGGAGAAGATAACAGAAAGATCCACAAAGCCGAAGAAATCAACAAAGAAGGAGAAGAACGAGAAACCCTCGGGGGCTGCGAAAGAAACATTGGAAGAAGAAGAAGAGGACCAGGATCTAGTACTGATGGTGCAAATCCCATGGATGCAGGCGTACATATCATACATCCTAAGAAAGACAATACCTGACGATCCGAGTTGAAGCAAGGCGAGTTATTAGACGATCCAAAGCGTTCACGGTGGTCAAAGGGGAGTTGTACAAGCGAAGTATCTCGGGTGTGTTACAAAGGTGCGTTACACCCGAAGAAGGCAGAACAATTTTGAAGGATGTACACGAAGGAATATGTGGTCACCACGCGAGTAGTCGAGCTATTGCAGCCAAAGTTTTTCGAGCTAGATTCTACTGGTTAACAGCAATTGAGGACGCGAAGGAGATAGTGCGAACTTGTGGCGCATGTCAGAGATTTGCCGCAAAACCTCACTCTCCGGCAGCAGAATTAATGCCAATACCCTTATCTTGGCCCTTTACTCAATGGGGTCTCGACATGGTGGGGAAGTTACATAAAGCTTCGCCAGGAGGATACGAGTATATGCTCGTCGCTGTCGACAAATTCACCAAGTGGATAGAAGCAAAGCCGATAAATTCACCAGATGCTCAGCAATAAAATTCGTGAAGGGCATTGTTTTTCGGTTCGGCGTACCTCACAGCATCGTCAAGGACAATGGCAGTAATTTCACATCCAAGGAATTCAAGGCGTACTGTGCAGAGGTAGGCATCAAATTGCACTTCGCGTCAGTTGCACATCCTCAAACCAATGGCCAAGTCGAAAAAGCCAACGGTATCATCTGCAATGGCATCAAGAAGCGTTTGTTAGGGCCACTGGAAAAAGCTCGACATACTTGGCCAGAGGAGCTACCAAGTGTGCTATGGAGCATCCGAACAACACCAAATACAGCGACACAAGAGACTCCGTTTTTTCTGGTCCATGGAGCAGAGGCAGTACTACCGATAGAAATAGAGCACGACTCTCCCAGAGTCACGGAGTACAATGAAGAAGTTTCCAGGAGAGCATTGGAAGACGACGTCGACGCACTCGACGAAGCTCGAGACGAAGTATTGTCAAGGGTAACTAAATATCAGCAGGACTTGAAAAACTACCACAGTCGACGTCTGCGTCCAAGATCCTTTCAGGTTGGGGACTTAGTTCTACGACTAAATCAAGAGCGTACTGAAAAACTCGAGTCACCATGGCTCGGCCCTTACGTCGTCACAGAAGTAATCGAAGGAGGAGCATACAGGATCAAGGAGAAGAAAACAGGGGTTCCGGAGAAAAACCCTTGGAACGTGGCGCAGCTAAGGCGTTTTTACGCTTAGTATCGAAATATAGTCCTCCTTGTAAAAATACAATGTACTGAAATGCCCGCGAGTTTTCAGACGCACTCTTTTCCTTTTTCGGGGCACCGAGTGGGGCCGGGAAAGGTTTTTAATGAGGCGGGCTCGCGGTGCTGCAATATAATAAAAATAGTGGAGATACATATCTTTTTCTTTGACACGCTCGGGGGCTTACACCTCGAAGTTACAATATAGATGAATTTAACTGACACAAATATTTCGCCCTGGTATCAAATACCTCGCCAGATAAAAAGAAGGAACAAAATAGCAATCGAAAAAGAACAAAACACTCGGGGGCTAGTACCCGCAAATATAGCATATTCAATAATAATTTGGGTGCCTTGGTTCATAACCTCGCATCCACAATAAAGAGATTCATCACCGAAACACTCGGGAGCTTGAGGAGGAAAAATAGAAGTGTTTACTTTACAATATAGAATGTGTACAACATACAAGACACAATCCCTGAGAAAACTCGACAAGGCTAGAACGAAAATTGTCAATGGCGGCTCAGTATATTATCTATGGTCAAACGTCCAGTATCTGAAGCACGAGTACTATGTTCAGCATAGCTACCCCTTACGAAAAACTCAGCATCCATCCGAAGAAGTTCATCCATCATATCTTCGGCAACAGGGGTCACATGATCTTCAAGCTTGCTAACATCCCTTTTTCTTTTCGCCATCTTGGCTAAGCACTTGGTCACAATCTGGCTCATGTCAAACTTGTGATAGCAAATTTTGATCATCATCATAGCAAACTTGGCACCGGCAGAAAGTTGAGCTCGCACGAAGTGATGGATACGAGGAGCATCTTGAAACTTCTCCAACAAACCAAGAAGAGTGTCGGGCGCCTCGTTCCGAGGAAATAGCGTCTTGTAAACCAGGGTCAGTGTCCTGGTGCAGAAATCAAGGAAATCGCGAACTTGACAAGCGCGGTCTTGAAACCTGACAATCTGTCGGGTACGTTCTGGAGTGGCCCAGAAAAGAGAACCATGGTCAAGAGAAAGGTTAACAAGGAGATTTGTCCTCGTGTTTACCCTCTCGTCTTCAGCAGCGGCGTCGAGAAAGGAGCCTATTTGGCGACAGCGCAAGGATTTTTTTTTTAAAAAAAAAGACACCAAGGAAACAGAAGGAGCACTGGTTTGAAGCATACCTGACATATCTGCACTGGCTTCATTCATCAACTCAAGCATAAAATTTTCTCGAGTGGTCGCTTTTTCAGCTTCAGAAACAGCGGCTTCTTTGGCAGCTATGGCATCTTGAGCCTGTTGAAGTGCAATTTTCTCTCTCTCGGATGATTTTCGAGACTCGCTCCATCATCATAAGTAATTGTTTCTTCAAAGACTGGAGTTGTTGGCGAAGTTCTTCCAAGTCTTCTGCGGAATTTTTACTCGAAGAATTTTCGAAACGTTCGACAGCAACAGGAGCCTTCTTCGAACGGGATGACGCAGGTAAAACATCGGAAGGATGGGAAGTTGCAAGATAGTTGTCAAAAATCAACTGAAAATAAAAAAGCCGATATCAATCGTCAAGCAAAGATAGATTTCCATTCATTCTCGCAGTATGTACATTGCTATTACAAAAGAAGGGTCCCTAATGGACTAGTGAAGCAGCTGTCGCTAAAATTAACTAGGGCGACAGCGTCAAAAGACAGAAAAAACTAAAAGAAAGGACAGGGTGGTCTACTTGACCTCCGGCTTGGATGTGCTTGGAGCAGGAGTTGGTTTCACACCAAGGTAGGAAAGAATTGGTTTGGAGGGAGGCTTGGCAGCTTTAATCAGAGATTGCCATTCCTTCGTTTCCATCTCCCTTATATCGCCAACCTTGGTCCAGTCGAGGTTTTGCTGGCTATCCGCAATCAGCGCAATGGTGCCCTCAACGCCAACCTTCAGTCCCTCTTGGCGAAGTTTAAGCCCAAGATCTTCTTGCACGTTGAACGCCTTGGCAAGAGCGACGAAGGTGTTGGGCTCCTCTTTCTTCGGGAAGAAATAGGGGAAAAGCTTCGACAGACCTTCCTCAGCGTCAGCAAGGCCTTCGCATGCTTCATCCCCATGGATTTCAAGAAGAGTCAGTGCGTCAAGCAGCTCGTCGCCTTCAGGACCCTCTACCTCATACTCTTGATGGGTTCTCCCTGAAGACGAAACAAAGGATAGTTCGTAAAGAACATGCTCGGAAAATATGAAGTAACCCGAGAAAAACAGCACGGATCAAAGTACTTACTAACAAAACGTCGAATCTGCGACTCCAGGCGACTGAGGATCTCTGTTTCTCGAGCAGGTTGCTGTTGTATATTTTCGCTCACAGAGTTTTCCGCGTCGTGAAGTCTTTTTCAAAGATCTTCGACAGCGGCAGCATCGGCTTCAGCTTTCTTACGGGCCTTTTCGCTCTGCTCCAACTTGGCAGCAAGAGCGTTAGCACGCTTATTGGCTTCCGCAAGTTCTCCTGGCAAATAAGCGACAGTCGAATATTATGATAAAATCGTGGAGTACATGCAACAAAGGAGGCGGATGAAGATAGTACCTTCCAGCTTTTTGGTATGATCACGATCCGATAAATTGGGTACCGAGACAGATAAATTCCTTCATTAAAGGCTGAAGAGAGGACCAAAAAGAAAAAATAGTCAATATAGCCAGTCTAGATTCGGCAAACATATCGCAAAGGCAAGATGAAAGTATTGAAAGGCTTGAAACATTAAAAACAAAAAGAGAAGACAAAAACACTTACGTCATCTAATGAAGGTGTCGAAGAGCTACCAGGGAACATGATAGGTTCCTTGGATGGTTCGACCCTTGCTCTCTTTGGCGAAGAGGCACGGGGGCTTGCAGGCGGAGTCGAATGATCGACGTTTTGCTGAGGAGGCGAAGTTTCCTCCCCATCATGAGGAGCTTCGGACACAACTAAAGTACGCGACGTACTCGTTCGAGCAGCCGCATCAATAGGTTGTTCTTCTTCTTCGTCATCACTACAAGAAAAATGGCGACAGTATAAGAAGCAAAACATTAAAGAGCAAAGACGCAAGGAGTACGGAGTAACTTACGAGCTGACGAGGGCATCGGTGTATGGATTGAAAACTGCCTTCCTATCTGAAGGACCAGTTTCTTCGGCATTAGAGGTGCCGGAATCTTTGACTTCACTCCTTTTCCTCTTGTTCTTTGGGGAAGCAGGAGGAGGGGAGCGTGTTGAAGCAGTGGCTTCAGAATCAGCAGAAGCCGCGGATTTGTGAGAACCCGCAACTTCACTGGCAGGGCGCGAGGTGCCTTGGTTGTCATCATCGACAACAGTACGGTCTTCAACTTCTCCACCTTCAGGAAGAGGAGGAAGAGAAGCAAGGACGGGGTGGTTCTAAGAAAAAGAAAGGGTGTCGACAAAAAGGCATTAGCAAGATAGTAGTCGACAAATAATAAAGTTCGGATAGACAATATAGCAACTAAACGGAAAAATTACCTCGGGAAGAGGATTGGTGCTACTGTATGGCGTAATGCGGCAAGAGGATGGCACCGGATCCTTCTTGTTGAGCGATGAGATTTTGCGGATAAGCTTTTCAAAATCCTTCAAAGGAAGGTCTTTTGAAAGCCTGTCGGCATCTTTTTCACCGGTATACTTCCAGAAGGGATTTTTGCGAGCCTGGAGAGGCTGCACTCTAGTCCTAAGGAAGTAGGCAGTAATCTCAATACCCGACAGTTCCTTGCCGCGAGTGTTCTGTAGCTCGTGGATGCGAGTCATCAGTGCTTCTGTCGCCAATTTCTCATCTTCGGTAGCTTCAGCATCCCAGGAACGGCGGCGAAGGATTTTGGCTTCTCCGTCAAAGGGGGCGATGTTTTCCTCCACTGGGTTGGAGCTCTCTTCATGGATATACAACCATTTCTTCCGCCAACCTTGGACGGAGTCGGGGAATTTGACGTCGAAATATTCGACGTCGGAACGAACACAGATAACAACGCCGCCAATATTGTAGGCGATGTTGTGGGAGCCATTACGGCGGAGGCAGAAGATACGCTTCCACAGAGCCCAAATAGGTTGGACCCCGAGGAAGCACTCACACAGTGTGATAAAAATCGACACGTGGAGGATGGAATTGGGCGTCAGCTGGTGCAGCTGGAGCTCATAGACAAAAAGGAGACCACGGAGAAACTCGTGGATTGGGGGAGAAAGACCTCGGATGAGATGGTCAACGAAACTGACCCGATAATCGATTGGAGGCCTTGGGTAGCTTTCCTCCTTGGGGAACTGGAGCGAGTTCTCCTTCTTGCTGAATCCCATCTTCTTCGAGCATGTTGATGTCTTGGGCGAGAGATCTTGGATCTCTCCCACTCGGAGCTTCCCAGATCCGTTGTCGCCATCTTCGACTCTGGCGTGTTGTGCCTAGTCAAACGGATGCGAGGCGGCATCAACGGGCTTGGCGGCGAAGGGTGTGAATGTGTTTGAGCGCTTGAAGCAGGGAGAGCAATGGAGGATTTTTACAGCAGAGAAGCAGGGATGCGGCGTGAGCGAAAGGATTAGAGGAGGAAGACGATGACCTTAAATAGGGGTGCGCTGAACGGACGCACCGTTGGATTGAGAATTTGCGGGACAGATGCTGTCCACGTGGACAAGGGGTAAAAGGTAATTTCATATAGACGAGAAAGCACAGCGGCTATAGTACGTGCGCCAGGAAAAGCGGAGGACGTGTGTCCCCCACTTGCATAACGTGTCAACTTGACAGGATTTTTGGGCCCACAAGGCAGAGAGATAGCGGTTCTCGCGGCTTCCCGATACATTGACCGTGGCTATCATCAGCAGTGATGTCACCTTGGTAAAGGAAAATCTCGGCTATGAAGTTTTGCAAGAACAGCGACATCATAAGATTGTCTCGAGAGCTTTTGAACAAATACAAGTTTTTGCCCAAATGCTCGGGGGCTATTTCGTTTTTAAAAAAAATGATGACAAAGTTGAGAAAGTTAAAATAGAAATGGCGAGAGTCTATGATCAAATACAAGTATTTTCTCATAGCCTCGGGGGCTACTCCCATCGGGAGCGCTGTTCGCGCACCCGGTAGATTTGACAAATTATGCGACAGGAGAAAAATATAGCGGCATAAGGCGTGGAGCCTACACTCAAGCACAAATTCTTGACTGTAGCCTCGGGGGCTACTCCCATCGGGAACGCTGTTCGCGTGCCGATGACATTATAAAAAGAAGAAGAGAGAGAGAAAAAGAAAAAGAAAGAGGAAGTGAGTATATTTCGAGTTATACAAATAACTCTACATATACTCCCATCGGGAGAGCAATATAAGTCATCCGTTGACTCAATAAAATGTGCTATTCCAACAGCCGAATAAGCACTCGACAATATATTCTCAGAACGCCAAAGATGCGAACAATTTCTGAATGCCGCAAAACTTTGCGAAGGTAAGACCCCAGATCTGTTCTGTGCGGCGTGGCGCCGTCTCTGACGTCGGTTTGCTACTTTTTTCCGTATCAACAGATACGAAGAAAAATCCTAACGGACGCGTTAGGTACCCGATAAAATATGACTGAGACTCGACAGAATGGTAAGACCTTAAGCGGCACCTGTCGAAGTTTACACTAGTATCCCGAGATCATGTCCAGGGACGTGATCTTGAAGTAGGTTTTTGCGGATTGCCACTAGAGCAGTTAACTAGTACCTGATCCGTCAGATGAACTAGCCCCAATTACCATTATCCCTGCACAATATAGAAATTCGTATGTAAAGATATGTGCGAAACTTTAGAGTTGTCGAATAAATATAAAAGTGGAGATTTTCCCTGACTCTGCGATTCAAACAAAATCTCGGGGGCTACTGACATAGGCATCCCCAATGGGCATGCCGAAGATGGTACCCAGGGTTTACTGAAGGCCCACAACCCAAAGGATAAGAAGATTCGGGAGCCCAAGATATTATTAAGGAAAGCTAGAGTTGTAATAGGAGTTATTGTTTGTAATCTTGCGGGATAGGTTAGAAACCCTCCCGGACTCTGTAAACTTGTGTATCACGAATCCCTCAGCTCCGCCTCCTATTTAAGGGGGAGTCGAGGGACAAAGAAAGGATTGAATCATTGTCTCACAAACCCTAGTTCTTACATTGTCGAGTACTTTTCGGCTGAAACCTTCGAGATCTACTTGCCCTCTACATCCAACGAAACCCTAATCTACTACTTGTAGGCATTGACAAGTTAATACCTTGTCATATGGTATGATCTCTTTACCCAAACATTATATCCTGTGATATTTTTTTTCTTTGTTGTGCAAGTTGTACTCTATATACTTTATCTTGTACCTTGCACATGTTGTTGGTTTGCAAAATGTAGGGAGGGGGGTATTGATCCTAGAGTGTTCTGCACTTTTATTCATATGGAAGTTGAGAATGTGCACACATCTAGGGGTAACTCAGACTATATTTTGCAAATCTTATTATTTATATCGTAATATCTATTTGTGAATTTCAAATTGTTGTGTGCCGATCAAACACCAAAAATGGGGAGATTGAAAGAGAAAAGATTATAGTCCACATGTTTTTTGTGTTGGTTGACAGCACGAGAAGAATTTTACCGAGTCTGAGTGTGTAGGTGTATTCAAAGAAGCACAACCAAGAGTGAGAAGATAAAAGTCTGAGGTCGTAGTCTATGCTAGGTCTTAGAGGTCGAGTAAGTTTTTAGGTTTTTGGTGTGTGTCTCAAAATAATGGAGAAGAAAAGTATCTCAGAATTCTGACTATAGCTCATCTTGCTGGGACGAAATCTTCATCCTTCCAATATCCAGCCTAGAGTGGCAATTCCAATCTAAATATCCGCCCAAGTTTTTGGCCCCGACCAAGTGGACACTCGTAGATGGGTGGGTGGAAACTCCGGAGGGGGGGTGGAGTATCCAGCCCTTTGGGATGCCATTTGGCAACGGAGATTCCCCTCCCCCAGACATTTTGTCCATGTGACTGCGCAACGGCTAGAAATCTAGCGGGGCCTATAAACTTCTTTCCCAAGTAGGTTCCTCATTTTCTCTCTCTCCTCCATTACTTCAAAGCTTAAAGCTTGTGGATCTCCCTCCCTAGCCAGCTAATGAAGATCCCCTTTGGAAAATCGAAGTAGGAGAGCCTGGTCTACCCTTTCTCCAAAGGAATTCGAATTTCCCCTTGATTCCTTCAAGGAACTTGTAACCCTAGGTCTTCATAGTGGAGACCCCTGTGAAGTGACCATCTCTAGGATTGTTCATGTTTGTAAGAGCTTGAAGATGGTGTTGGGAACCTCCAGTTGAGTTGTAGACTATACTCCAACCTTGTGTGAAGGTTTAGTTGCCACCTCGACTAGCACCTCTTAGTGGGGAAATGGACTCACCTTTGTGGTGGGTTTAGTGGACAAAGAAGGTGAAGACTTTGTGGCACCACACCTCTCCAATTGAAATGATTTTCGTAAAAAGGAATGAAGTACGGGAAACAAATCTCACGTCTCGTGTCTCGTAAACGGTTTACTCATTCATTCACCTTGCTACTCTCTGTTACTTGTTTTTGTTGTTTATCCTTGTGTTTGTTTCATTTTGGTTGGTCACCTTGCATTAATCACATTGCACAGCCTAAGAATTGAAAAAGCCAAAATTTGGTACCACCCATTCAACCCCCCCCCCCTGATTATTGTTGCCATGTATCATGGAATTTATCAATAGAGTTTCATGGTATCATTTCTGAATGCAGGCTGCACGATACTTGTCCTGAAGACAGCCTTCTGAGAAGCTGGTTGACGTTTAGGACCACTACATACAGACATACAGTTTTGGGCAGCTGGGCGCACTGTATTCGTAAGCAGAACAACAGCTAAACAGAGTGCAAAGCCTTACTTTCACAGCGATCCACATGCGCGATTCTTGTTGCAGTGCAGAGGGCCTCATAAGCAGAAATATATAAATACCTTCCAAAAATACGTTTATATTGATAGTGCGACCCTATCCTGTCACGTGTATAGATAATGATAAATGTTACTCCCACCGTCCCACAGTGTAATATGTTATTACAAGGACGGGAAAATTGTGAACCCGGCACGCGCAACCTACTATGAAAGTTTTCAAAATGGTATTTTAAAATTTAAAGAAAATTGAAAAATTTCACGCATGTACATATTATGTTGGCACTTATTTGTGCAGTTTTTGGCATAAAAACGACCAAGTGTAACCTACACATAAATTTGAAAATGTCTATTTGTGAACAGTACAAAATCAACAATTATAGTGTTATTTGGATATTTGTCATTTCGTGTAGGCCACATACAATCGTATTTTTCTGTAAAAACTTGCAAAAGTAAGTATCAACGGAATATGTACATGAAAAAATTATTTAAATTTAAAAAAAATCAGATAGCATTTTTTCTAATATTGGAGAAACGGTTGCGTGTGCACCCAGATTCATCCTAGTATTTCTTATAGTGGTTGTAATAACATATTATATTATGGGGTGGAGGAAGTATTTCCTAAATTATACAAAAAGATTTGCAAAATGCGGGTGTATTTCATTACATGTAGATTCAAGTGAAAAATTTGAGGATCAGAAAACTTGCATGTCACTATATCTGTCATGGAACTTTTATCAAAAAAAAAAATGTCTTTTGTAGGAATAGTATCATATCATCATACCCGATGATAGCAATCCTCGTATGCAGGGAAGCAAAATCAAGAGAGGCTTCTATTTATCTAGTGCCAAGCTAGCATCGGGGATTGTCCCAGATCAGCCCGCCCTTGTTTCTTTCCGGCTTTCGATTGATCTTCGAGATCATCAAAAGCCAATGGGGGTTCATTCCAGAGTTCCACAAAGGGGATCTTTCAGGGTAAGCATCTTTCAAGGTAGGATCCTTACAGGTGGATGCAGGAATATCCATTGTCCACCTTTAAATTCATTATTTCCAGAAGACTTCAGTTCTAAGTTACTAGACTAGGCCTAAAAATGAGAGCCTAATGGCTTCTTATTATAGTGTTCAGTAAATAATACTAGAAAACATGAATGCAACTCTGAAGCAAATAGTAATTTAAATAGGAAGACTAGAAAGTACTAACATATTAAAGAATTATTAACATAGAAGAAAACTGGATAAAAACTCTGAAGTATATTCTATTTTATACTGAAGGATGAAGATGTTATGTTCAAAGGAACATATGCTACTTTTGCATTGAAGTGTTTTTATTTTCCACAAGTCACGGTTGAATTATCAGAATTTCATGGACCGGAAATCCTTTGCTATTTTCCCTTTTTTCTCGTGTTTATAAGGACATCTTTCTAAATTAAATATTATTTGAATAAAATAAAACGACAAGCAGTAAGATATATCAAAAAAAATACTCCCTCCGTTCCTAAATATAAGGTGTATAGTTTTTGAGAAAAGTCTCAAAAAAAATACTTGTCTGTCAATTGACCATGATCAGTCATGCCAAAACCTTGTATAATTTTCTCTCCACATGCGTTTTTTTAATTTTTGTGCCAAAAACTATACACCTTATATCAAGGAACAGAGGGAGTACATATTTATTTTTCAGGCTTTTCGGGATCCAAAGTTAAATATCAATTACTGAGTTGAAGTTCAACAAAGAGGAGGATTCAGTGATATCATCATTACCATGAGGGATCTTGCATCCAGCTGCACTTACTTCCAAGACAAATCGTGGGTAGCTTCGTACTAATCCATTCTAGTAACTTTACAGTCAAATATAGCATACTATATGCAGCAGTGGATACTGGTTGCTCATATTTTTAGGTGTGTTTTCTTGAAGAGTGCAGAAGCATTCAGCACTTCCAATTCCCTAAGACCAATGGCAATATACAATCTTCACTAAAATAATCATAGCTCCCAGCTGACTTACGTTTGCAATATCAAACAGAGATACCAAGATACAATCTGTGATGCTATTTTTAACAATGTGTCACTGATTAAACCAGTACCTGAAGCGACGATTATCCATGCACCATTTGCAGACAGTACTTGAAACTAGGGTACTTGTGCACCGTTTGGATGGTTTGACTGTAATTGAAAAGTGGGTTCTGAATTACTTCTCTGCGGTTGTCCACTGTTTTGTACAATACCCAGTTGAACAATCCTGCTTCAGATAGCCTTGATCTGATACTTGTTCAATGAACAGATCCTAAATTTCAAATCTAACAAAAACCCATGAATATTCAACATATTTTATCCGTTTGGTTGCACAATTTATTGTGTTCATTTTGCAGTGTCAGCTTTTTGTCTAGAAAATGTGTAGGAATACTCATCTTTTGCTTTACAGAAAATGACAAAGCCACTGAAGAAATTACAAGGAGCACTTTGCATGCATGCATCAATCGATGCTATCTTCATTTCGAAAAAAACAAGGAGCACTCTGCTCGAACGACCCAACAAACATACCAAACAAAATAAAACAAAGCTGTTCACCACTGTAGTTATCTAGCAGACTACTTTATTACATTGCACCATTAACCATTGCCTGTATTGCAGCTTTCTATACAGAAGTTTTATGAACCATCCAGCTGTCTCCATCATCGTTCTCATATGGTTGTGAAATAACATATTTTGTAATTGTTCTTTAACTGGATTACCATCCTATAAAGACTTTTTGTCGGGAATTGAAACACTATGGAAGTTGTCAGCTTTGGGCAAACCGATTGCATTGGAACTATCGGCAATTTGCTCTTGGCAGCTTCTATGACCGAAGGAAAACCTGGCTTCCATTCTTGGTCAAATGTTATAGACCATTACTTCGACTAATTCAGGAACTGAAGAGATATTTCATCAGTTGAGGGAAGCTACAACCCCCAAAAAAACCTTGTGACAATTTAGGATCATAGACAATGGCGGCTGTTTGTTCATAAGGGAGAACATAGGTACCCTGAGATCAGACTGTTCTCCAAGAAGTTGAATCCGTCATTATGGATTGGAAGATGAAGCGATCGAAGAGCGTGCCTAAGCTGAAGAACGGATCCCCAACGAGTCCTACTAAAGGTAATTCATGGTGTCCATATTCTTGTACTATGCTTTAGTTTCTCCTTTTCTTCTCTGTTCAAATGAAACATTTGTGGTGCAAATTGATTGACATCAGCGATGATTCAGTTTGTCAAACCGTCTAGTTGAAGGACTATTTTTCTATTTTGCTTTTTGAGATGCAAACTTGTTGATGAAGTGATACACGCAAAAACAAAGAAATGTTTTTGGGAACAATCAGGGAGGCCAAAGCAACTGTTCTTGTGCTTGAAATCCCAAACTAAGCCTTTTTGTTTTGGAGATCCCGAGGCCGAGGATTCCTTAGCTGTCAGCAATTCTAGCACCGGAAATGGTCGTGTTTCTATTTCCACATATAAGAACATGTGTGTGCAGCGGGCTGGTCCCTTCTGCAAACTTAGATTTCTGCAAAAATATATTTAAAAAAAAGTCAGCTAGAACAGAACCTGAATTTTATACTGATTGTATAGTACCTATAAGGATACTCGTATCAAGAGAATATTAATGGTTACCACTTAACACCGTGTACAACTACTCAGAAGCAATCTGCTTACAAATTTGGTGGAAACCAGTGTCAGTCTCGATGCCCCGAGCGATTAACCGGCAGTATCCTTTGTAACCGAGTAAACAAATCAAATCTGAAATTCACCGTGTTTCTGCACAATGAATTTTGCCTGTTTTCTGTAACTTTATTTACACTTCTTTTGAATTTGAGTGATTTCAGAAACTCTGCTTGAATCTAAGATCGATCCATTAATATTTATGTTACTGTATGGCAAGCCCAATCTATTTTCTGTCAACCAAGACAGAAATCATATTATTTGCAACTTCTTAATTATTGTAGTTTCCAGATGCAATGCACCAGGAAATAGATGCACCCTCCTGGTCAACGTGCAATCTTTTATTCCGGTTTTGACTCCACAGAATAGTTTAACAGAAGACCCAAAATGAATAATTCCTTGTTAAGGGCAGCATGTCAGGGATTTATTTCATCCTATAGATATAAGAAAATATCAGCGTCAGAACAACAATAATGACCTCGTAATTGTACTAGTGCATCGAAACAAACATGAAACAACCAAAATCTTTCTCGTTTCACAGAGATAGGTAACTCATTATGAAATCTACTTAGGCTCCCAACTCACTGTCACGGGCCTCTTTGATTAGGAATGAAGAAACGTGGTGGTAGTATAATGAGCAGAATTTCACATCATGCAATATTAGCAACGAAATATGTTTGATTACACCATTAAGCACCAAGAAAATAACTCAGGATCCCGTAGAGCTTTTTCCAAGAGGTTTGGCTTGACAAAAAAAAAATCTACGGACAAATGATATTTTGTGCTGGCCCAAGAGGGGAAATACTATTTTACACTCCATTTGTTCCAATTAGATGTCACAAATTTATTTTGGTTCACATGCATCTATACACTAAATCGTGTCTAGATACATACATGTGTATCTAGACAAATCCGCGATAAGTCATTCGAGACATGGGAGTATAAGGGAACACTTGGTTCGAGTGATTTGAACGCTTGGAGGAGAGGGTACATGTGAGGTTTTCCCCCTTCTTCGTTGGCTCGAATATTTTTAGATAAAGAGAATATATTAATATCAAAAGATATCAATTACACCCAGCCTCTGCAACAACGCAAAACCCTAATGGCAGAACGGATGCACAGAGCCAAAAAAAGATAAAAGAAAACTAAGAAACAAAAGTCCCGCTACCCTAACAATAGCTATACATCCACCACCAAGACAACAACTGAAATACAGATTCTTCAAAAGCGACGTCTTCAAGAAGGAAACAGTGCACCAGCGCCGTCGTCGTCCGACCAAAGATCTTAGTTTTTCACTGTGAAGATAGTCCCCGCTCTCAAAACAATGCCTCCAACAAGGTCATTGCCAGAAACAACCAGTTAAGGCCAGATCTTGGATTTTCACCCTGAAAGCTAGGATTCTGAACTTCACATATGTTGCCGCCCCCACTTTCATACCACTGCTGCGAAGCCCGGAACACCAAGCAAGTACCTCAACAGCGCGGAGACTTGAACCTCCATTAGCTAGTCCTCCGATCCGGCCTTCATGATATTTTCTTCTTCTGACTTCACCATGGACCAAAATGTCACTTGATGTCAACACAGAACAGAGCTTCACGTCGCTCCCTCCAGAACCAAACGGCTGGAATAAAAACATGGGTGCACACAACCGAATACCACCCGATCCAGCAAACTCCAGGCAAGAGATGCACTGTTCCATTCTCCAGCGGCGCCTTCCGGAACTCAACACTCCGACTAGATCAAGAAGGACAGACCTCGGGAAGATCTCCATCTTCATGCAAGAGAAACCCGAGGACCACCACTTTCAAACTGCGAAACAGACGAACAGGCCCCCTCACCGCCATCTGCTAGCCAGCGAAAACGAAGGAGGAATCGATGGACACACCATCCGAGACCCACGTGACCCAGATCTCAGATCGGGCCTACCACGCCACGCGGTCTTTGACGCCGCATACCACACCATCCACGCCTCGCAAGGTCGCTTCCCCCTCCTCGCGCTGTCAGCTGAACCGACGACGGGTCTATACGTGGGAACTAAACCCGCAGCTACCACCACCACCCATCGCCGGAAGGCCATGGAGGGAGCAGCCGCCGCACATCAAGGGATCTCCGCCCCGGACACCGTGCACGCCTCCCCGCAGCCGCCGCCCTAGCCGCCGCCACCACCACCTCCGACCACCTTTGGCGCTGGGGCCTGCCGCCATCGTGGCCGGCGCCGACGGCAGCGGCGAAGAGAGGGATGCGAAGGTGGGGACGGCGGTTGGCGGTGCTAGGGTTCGCCCTGGCGTCGCCCTGGGGGACGACGCGAGGACGCGCACCTCGATACAGAGTTGTATTTTGGGCCCATTTTTTCACAAGTATATTAGTCGCATCAAGATTTTTAAAACAATATCCCATATCAATATGTTTCAACGATTTTTAAAATTACCTTAAGTGCATAGGTTGCCTTTTTTATTTTGTAATGCATGGGCAGTACAGTGTCTTCTGCTCTCCGTTGCACTGCTTTCAGTTTTCAATGTACTCTCTTTTGGTGCATTGGCTCCTCTTAGAGCATCTCCAGTCACGTTCCCCAAAGCGTCCCCTAAACCGCGCCGGATCGAGCGTTTGGGGGACGTGTTTTGTTCGTGCCGCGTTTGGGGGACGTCGCTCCCCAGCCGCGTCCCCCAAATGAATATTGGTGCACGAAAATAAAGGTTTTCATTCAATTTTGATTATATATTACAAAGTTTGAATGAAAACGGCTAGATTTCATCTAAACCTAGACTACTGACCGTGTTCGACGGCCCCGCCCCGTCTTCGTCTCCCCTACGCCGCAGCTCCTCTTGCGCGCGCCTCCTCTCCTTGCGTTCGGCGGTGGCCAGACGGCTCCGCTCCAGCCGCCTGCGCCACCTCACGGTGCTGGCGGTCCTGCTGCTCCATTGCCTCCCGCCGCTGCTGACGGTGTGCACGCCACCGCTCTTCCCGGCCGCGGGGTCGGTGTCGACCTGCGATTCCGGGACTGCAAGTGGAGGAGACGGCGGTGGAGGGAAGTGGCCAGCGCCGGGGCGGTTCGCCATTGCCACTGGTGGTGGAGGAGACGGCGGTGGAGCGATGAGGGCTGTGTTTGTTGCCGGCGGGGTGTGGTGGCTACCATTGAGCCGGGAGACCTTTTATACACGCCGGCGTCGGGAAGAAAGCGCAGGAACAGGCGAGAAGAGGCGGGAAGATCGCGCGGGAACGGGCGGTGGCGTGCGAACGACGGCGACGCGTGGAGGCTGCGCAGCACCGACGAGACGTCTCGCCTGCCCCTTCGTCGCCATTAAGGCAAAGATGCCGCCGTCTGTCACTGCGCGCGAATAACTTCCGTCGCGAGGTAGGCGACGGTTAGGTTAAAATTAACTGTGCCGCTGACGGGTCGGCCCTGCCACTCCCCGCCTCGCTTTTCGTTGTGTCCGGCGTGCCCGGAGCGTCCCCTGTGGAACGGGGACGGGCTCGGGGCGCCGGACACCGTATCGAGGCGCGCCGGACAAAAATGTTCTTTGGAGAACGCGGCTGGAACGTTTTTTTGGTCCGGCGCGCCCCAAATTGCTTTGGGGACGCTTTGGGGTACGCCGGCTGGAGATGCTCTTATGTGTTGCACAGCTTTCGGTTTATTGTGTATTGGTGATACTCTGATGAGTGATGATACACACAAGCTTCATAGACCACTGTTGCTAGGGGTGAAAACGGATCAGATGTGGATTAGATAGTACACTTCTCAATATAGTTTCAAAATAAATGGACGCGACTAACGAAATAATACTCGTATTTTTAGTGAGTCAACTGTATAATGATGTAATGCACAATAATTTTAAGTTCAATCATTGAAAAAATACATTAGCATGATTTTGTTCTGATACGGATATAACGATTTCCATATTCACACTTGTTTAGAATCCAATACTACAGTACATTTTTTTATTTGTTAACCAAATAGAGATATTTACCACATCCATTTTCACATTTGTCCGAATTCCGATATTACCATTACCATTACCTCTAACTGGAGCTCCTTGTTCTTGTTTAATTATCCGCTAGAATTTCCACCGTACGCTATGTCTGGGTTCTGGCCTTGGTTTTTGGACCAGTGCCTGGCATACAAAAATGCCTAGTTGCTGCGGCGGCCAATCGTATACCGAACGGAAGAATGATAAATCGTGCGCCTATGAAACAAACTCTGCGATCCCTCTCACAAGTCACACCCCAGCTGTCCCGAAACATTTTCCTCCATTTCTCTCGCCCGCCCCGCCACCGCCAAGAAAGGAAGAAGCGAGCTCGGTTCATGCCGAGCGACGCCGCCTTCCCGCCGCCGGCTTCAGTTTCCAAGAACAGCGGCCGCAAGATGCACAAGATGCTCAAGTCGGCCTTCAAGCGTGCCGACTCCCCGGGTCTGAGCGCCGCCTCAGGGGACGAGCCGGAGCTCAGCCCGTCGGCGTCAGTGGGATCGAGCGCCTCGAGCGGTAGCCGAGCGTCGTCGGGAAAGCGTGTCGGCCGGGGGTCGCGGAGCGACGACGTCGGCGACCGGTCCAGCCGCGAGAGCTTCGAGCTCGACGGTAAGAGGCCACACTCGTCTCCCTTTGTCCCTTGCGCATTCCAGCATTTGCTTTGCTTGCTTCGTCCCTTCTTGTTTCTAGATGAAACTGTAGTCTTTCAATTCCGCAGCAAGACATACTTTAAAAAACATCCTGCTAAAAAACTATGCAAAACTTCGATAGTTTGTTGGTCTTGGAGATTATGGCAGGAAAGGAAAGGACAGAATTTTCAAGCATAATTTTGAAGACTGGCATGGTTAACATTTACCAGTTTTTTTCGATAACAAGGTGTTCCAACTTTTTAAAATCTATCTATCTAGAGTTCTAGACGTATTGTGTCTCTGCACTCGTTTCAGCCTGTATGTACACATTAAAATATCCAAAACACCACTGAAGCCCAGTTCATGATTGAAATTTAACATTTTTTTACTTTCGTACAGGCCATTTCTGTGGTGTCTTTATGTTTTGGGGTCGTGTCACTTTTTTCTTTTATGGGCGTGCACGTTGTCAAAAAAAAGTAGTGTGTGTGCAAGAACTTTTCCATTTCAAATTTGGGGTTTTTCAAAAAAGAAAGGCGTAGTCCCTTGGCATTTTCAGAAGTGGGGGCAAATTGTACTACTGTGAATTGCAGTACTGATAATGCAGCATCGGGAGAAGTAGGATATTTCTATAATTTTATTTATAACCATATATATCGGAACGGGGTTCCTTAGCGGCTTAGCGCGAATGATTTTGTTGGAAGTTAATGATTTCTTGTATGAGATGCATAACATAGACTGGACAGATTTTTATGACATTATTCCGCCTTAGTAATTTAGATTGGTTTGTCGTGCTCTTGGAAGGTTGGTAGTTGCAAAGCTCTTCTGAGTTCTTTTTTGCTCACCTAATTCCATTGTTTAAGTTCTGAACATTGTCATGGTGGGTGGCACAACTATATTTAGAAATGTCATGGGCTCAAGATACTCCAATAAGATTATAGATTTTTGTATAGGGATATTATCATAATTTTATATGATTTTTGTGGCATCCCAATCGTAAGCAATGAAACCATGACTGATGAATGATTACTTAACAAAACAAGGAAACAGATGACTTCATGCTCTTGGTCTCTTGAGAAATCACAAGACTTTGTGCTTCCAAATTCATCTATAATTTCCTAGTTGTTGCACCATTTTGTAGTTCATGAAAGGGAGCAAGATGGTTGCCTTTACTGGCTGAGGAAACTTCTAGCCAGAAAGAGCCCCATGCCCAACAGAACTTATATTTGCCAACATGGTTTTATTTGAGAATCCTCGCCTTTATCGATTTTTTTATAAGAATCTTCACAGATCCCCTAACAGGTGGCTGTCTTTTTCGAGAACATCCAAGATCCAACACGTCGTTGGCATGAGCGATGTCGATCCTGGCGACGCTTTCCTTCAACCAACGGTTGAAGTTCAGATTAATTTAAACAAAAATGGCCAACTTGCAAGCATGCATGGATGTTTGTTTGACAGATCACTTGTGAAGAACATTATTATTAAAGAACCAAATACCAACATTGCATCTTACCTCACTAAACTAGTGCTCCATGACTGGTAAACTATTCGATTAATTCTCGGCCGATCCACTTTTAGCTGGCTCTCTATATTCGATTCCACGCATTCTTCTGTTGATCTTAATTATTGTTTCTGTATGAAGAAACATTCATGCAGACAATCAAATGTAAAATTTGAAGGAAGATTAACTTTTACAAGATTCATTGATGATGTCAACTGAAGGTTCCAAGAACGAGAAGATGGTGGCTCTGGCGGCGCTGCGGGACGCCAAGATCGCGTCGGCGTACGAACCATTCCCGTGGGACAGGAAAATGAGGGAGCTGCTGCCGGTGCCAGACTCGAGCCGCTTCCTGTCGCTGCTGCTACTCCCCAAGGCCACGGACGGCACCCACACCCGCTACAGCTCCCTGGACGACACCCTCGCCCGCGCCGACGCCTGGCTCGCCTCCTCCCGCAGCTCCGGCGTCCCCGTCCAGCTTGCAAGCGTCCAGACCGAGGCGTTGCTCACCAAGATCTCCGGCGAGACGGCCGTCTCCACGGTGAACACCCTCTCCGACCTGGCCAACATGTCCAACGTCAGCCTCTACGGGTTCGAGGACTACCACGGCGTGGACATTGGCCTGGTGCGCGCGGTGCGGCTCTGGTACGCGCCGTCGGGCGCCGGCGGCGAGACCGCGGTGGAGATCGCGCTGCGGCAGGGGGACACCAGGCTCGGCTTCGCCATCAGCCGCACCGAGGAAGGGTTCATCTACGTGTCGTCCGTGGCGGACGAGAGCACGCCGGGCGTGGCGTCCACGCGGTCGGGCCTGCTCGAGCTGCACCGAGCGGCGCGCCGGGCTGGAAAGCTGCTGGTGGTGTCGCGCGTTGGCGGGGAGAAGGTGCTTCCCTGGCTGGTCTCCACCGCCGGCGATGTCAGGTGCTTCGACACCGTCTCGCTCAGCCAGAAGCTGTCGCTACACCGCCACGCGCTGCGTCCCATCACGCTCCACTTCCTCGCCTGGGACGACGGCGTCCTCCCGCCGCCACAGCAGCCGCCGCGGTCGCCGGTACTCATGATGTCGCCGCCGTCCGCGGAAAGTGACGCCGAAGAGCTCGATGGTGACTGCGACGGCCCCGGGATCGAGGCCGGCGGCAGGGGAGGGCCCAAGGGGTCGTCCTTCAGGTTTCAGAACATCGGACTTCCGGATAGCTGGATGTGAGTGGACTGATCAGTTCGAAGCATATGCGTCCTGTAATGCTGCATTTCGTTTTGCTTAAGTATTTAGCTTTGTCGGGGAAAAACTGTTACTACAGTCTACAGGTTAGTAATCGTTGACTGGTGGGAAAGCTGTCTCTATAATACCATGGTCAATGGGTCGTTGATCATGCTAGGAGGATGTGTTGTCATCATTGTTCTATCGTAATAATATAGTAATATATAAATATTGATCATGTGATTATAATCAGATAAAAGAGCCGTGTTGAAAACTGGTTTAAGAGCATTGTAATAACATGGTAATGTTACATTACATTGGGCAAAAGATGGGCCGTGCATAGCTATAAGTATATTTTTGGGACGTGATGTATGTAAACTCCGAACTGATGCGGATTACAAGCTCATGATCAACTACTTCGTTCACGATCTAGTGCTTCCCGAGAGGTAATTTCACCGCCGGTTCCGGATGTCTCTCAATTTGTTCATGCACATTGTGGAGTGTGTCAATTTGCACAATCGGTTCTTTGAACATAGGAGGAATTATGCTGGAGACATTGGGCATAGCACCTTCCAAAAGGTGATTGTCGCCTGCATGATGGCATATGGTATTCTGAAAAATATTTTCGCTGATCACTTGGCAATGAGTGAGAGACAGAGCACATCAAGTGTGTCTAGCGCTTTGCAATGGCGATGCTTGAGGTGTTCAGGAAGTTCTTGAGAGCACTCAATGCTCACGACAGGGCTTGGCTGTTGGAGCAAAATGCAACACATGGGTTCCAAGGTATACTCGAGTCCATTGATTGCTTGCATTGGAGATGTAAGAACGGTTCCATAGAATGACATGGATAGTTCAGAGGGCACAAGAAGGATTCCGCCAACATTCTTTAGGTCGTGGTTGATCAGGATACATGGATATCGCATTTTTTGGATGCCCGGTTCTTGCAATAGCATCAATGTTCTCCAATGGTCACCTCTTTTTTTGCCAAGCTTGGCAACATTGAGTCTCGCTTCAAGAAAATGACCACACCTGCAACTTGGGCTACTAACTTGTTGACGGCATCTATCCGGAATGGGCTACATTTGTGAAGCCAATTCAAGCCCCCTCCCCCCCCCTCACGGTAAAAAAGAACTCCAGTCCCACAATGCTCGAGCAACTTCTAAGAAATATGTGGAGCGAGCATTTGGGATCCAATTTGCTATTGTGAAAGGGCCGGCGAGGTTTTGGGATCAAGAGATCCTTTGGTACATCATGAATGGTTGTGTGATCATGCCTAATATGATCACTAAGAATGAGCGTGGCAAGAATGAGGTGTATGATGTCAATGACTTGATAGGTCAACAGGTGCGGCCGCATTAAGGTGTAGATCGAGTGGAGCACTTTATTGAGGTGTATCATAACATCCGAGATATGTATGTCCATGATGATATTAAAAAGGATCTCATCAAGGAGTGGTGGAGGTGGAATGGTGAACAAGACCGCTAGGTTTATCTTCATGGCATGCTGTTGTATGTGATGAACTCTATGTTGTTTCTGCATTGATCCATGTGCTACTTGATAAACCATTTGATGAAATATTTCCATTGTGATGTACTCCTTCAATCCATAATAAGTGTCGGGAGCTTAGTACAAAAGTTATACTAACTTAGTATAAAATCTTTGACACTTATTTTGGATCGAAGGGCGTAATGATTAAGCACTATTTGTTTTGACTTATTTTAGACGAAGTTTCATAGTATTTGTTTCACATATGTATGCAATTTTCGAGGTTGTTGTGTGGTGGCCGTGCCCTATTATACATCACCTCGTGCGGGCGTACGTGTCCTAAAATACATCATCTAGAAAACCCAAAACTCCACATTTGATGTAAAACCCACTTTTTGGTGATGTGTAATTTTTACATCATCTATTTTTGGCGGCCTATAATATGTCACCTGTAAGAAATGCTCATAACACGTGCCACTTGGGATTTGTGATGAGTTTGAAAAAAAAGAATGAGAAAAAAGGAAGAAGTCATATGTAATTCTGTAAACTCGGCTGAATCACTCGTTGTTTGCTGAGGACACCTCTCTTCCTGATGGTTCGGCCTACTGTCCCACTATCTTCATCGGACGCTGACCTATTTCCACAGAGACCTGGATAACTGAAACATTTGACAACTCCTATTTACCCTGTTTGGCTGAGAGTGTACATCTTTAACAACTCTATTTCAAGGATGGCCCTTAAAGAGCTTCACTGGTATGGAGCGAGGTTCACCTAGACTAACAAATAGACCAACCATGTCAGAAGTGTTCTTGATACATCCTTGGTGTTACAAGAGTGGGAAATAAAATTTTCACTCACGTACTTAGTTGTGGAGACATTGTAAGGTCATTTCTCTCTTAACTATGTTTCCGTGCTGATGGCACTAGGTTTAGGGAACTAATGAGAGTTGCAAAGTTGTACTCCAGCTTTTACAAAGTTATACTCAGGCTTTTAGTTCCCAATGGTGCATCTGAAGTTCGTTGAGGTGCTCATATAATCAGAAAGGAGACCCCGACATACACACATTTTAAAGTGAAGAAAAGAGTTGGTATGCCTCGAAGATGCTTTTTGTTTATATCCTGAGTTATAGGTATGCCACAATATGAAGAGGTGTTACTTCATGTTCAAGAGGGGATGATCATGCCTACAAAATTTCCACCGCTTTTTCATCCCATCCTCATAAAGCCTTCATCGAAATTTTCATCAAAAAGCTCAAATTTGATCAATTTTGTGAAGTCCGGAACAAATCCGGAATTCCGGGTAGAATTCTAGTCTAGGAATCATCCGAATTCACTCCAAACTCGTTACGGATTTCCGATGAAGCTTTTGTTATCATATTGGAATGGGACACGAAATAGACTGTGAGTACTCCGAATCATCTAGAGTTCCATCCAGAATTCCGAATGCATTACGTGTTTCATGAAATTGGCAGAAGCGGCTAGTTTTTTGGTGGACCTTTAAATATCCCTTTTCCCCAATTTACCTATCTCCTCACACCCAAAAAAGGAAAAAGATTGAGCTCCTCTCATCCATTGTTGAGCACCACTAAAGCTATGATATATCCCCATTCCTCCATCTAAAATCAAATCCCTATCAAGAATTAAACTATGACATCTGGATCTAAGTTTCCTCCAAGTCAATCGTTGATTACCCCTCGGGTTCATCAATTTGCTTGTTACTCTTGTTTTTTTGGCAAACCGTCGGCGTGCTAGGTTGCTACGAAGCTTCCGGTTTATGGATTTCCTTAGGGAAATTTTGTGAGGGTTTGGAGGTCACCTTAAAGGCCTACCCCTAGTGATTGACTTTTTTCTTCACGGAAGTGTAGGGTTCGTAGCATAGAAAACAAAAGAAAAATCCTACCGTGAGAACGAATAAACCAAGATCAAAACCAGGAGAAAAGCCAAGATCTAATCTAATAGATGGTAGAAACAAGATCAGATCTGCATTCCCTTGTAAATTTCTAAGCGTTAACGAGTTGTACTCGTGGTTGATGTAGTCGATCACTTGCCGCTCTCAAGAGCGAGAAGAAGATCCATCCAGTGCTGCAATCGGCAGCACCTCTGCACTCGGTCACGTGTACGGTGTTGATGACGACGTCCTTCTCCCTGTTCTAGCGGGCAGATGAAGTAGTAGATCACCCTCGGAATCCCGGTAGCACGACGGCGTGGTGGCGGTGGTGGTGGAAAAATCATGCATGGCTTTGCCGTAGCCGTGCAAGAGGGAGGAGGAGGAAGGGACGGCTAGGGTTTGGGGAGAGGGGCTTGTGCTGCGACTTGTGTTGCCCTTGGGGCTCCCCTTGCACTCCTTTTATAGGTGGAAAAGGCCCTTGGGTCATCCAAGAGCTGACCCCAAAGTTTGGGAGAGTTCTGGTAAGTTTTTGTCAGTCGAAACCTACTAGAACTAGGACTCTTTTACCAAATCCGAATTTGCTTTAGGGGAAACTCCTTAACCCTTAAGAAAAATGTGGATACACCATTATGGAACCCTCCGGACTTTCTTAGATAGCCCGGGTCGTCCCGGACACTTCCTAAACCTTCCATAATATTCCGAACCCTTCCAATCTTTCTAGAACCTTCTAGAAGCTCCGGTCAAAACACCGAACTTTTTTTGAACCCCGGAAAATGACTTCCTATATATGAATCTTATTCTCTGGACCATCCGAACCTCCTCGTGATGTCCTGGATCCCATCCGAGACTCCGAACAACATTCGAGCTCCATACCATATTCCATATCTATTTAAACGACATCAACCCTTAAGTGTGTCACCCTACGGTTCGCGAATGATGCATACATGATCGAGACACCTCTCTAACCAATAACCAATAGCGGGACATGGAGATCCATAATAGCTCCTATATATTGAACGATGACTTCGTGATCGAGAGAACCATGTGCATTCGTTACCGATTCCCTTTGTCGCGGGATATTTCGCTTATCCGATATTCGATCATCAGTATCACTATACCTAGTTCAATCTCGTTCCTGATAAGTGCTTTTTACTCTCCGTGATATGATATCTCTTGTGACCCCATCACATGCTTGCAAGCTAATTAGATATCATTTCACCGAGAGGGCCCAGAGAATATTTATCCGTCATTTGGATGGACAATTCCCACTCTTGATTCATGAGCTTCAACTCCCACTTACAGAGCACCCAATGCCACCTTTATAACCACCCAGTTACGAAGTGGTGTTTGATGTCATCAAAGTATTCCTCTGGTGTTAGTGATTAACATGATCTGATGGTTGAAGGATTTAGGTTACAATGCATTTGATATCTACAGCAAAATGAACTTCAATGAGTTTATCTTATTGCTACGCTTACTGTGGGTGCGTGTCCATCATATCATTCTCCTAATGATATGATCTTGTTATTAACAACATCCAATGTTCATGATCAGGAAACCTTGACCATCAATTAATCAACAAGCTAGTTAAACGAGAGGCTTACTAGGGACTTCGGTTTGTTTACAAAATACACATGCATTAACGCTTCCAGTTAATGCAATTATAGCATGAGATATAAACATCTATCATAAACATTAAGATATTATAACAACCACTTTATTATTTCCTCTCGGGCATATCTTCAACAGTCTCCCAGTTGCATTAGAGTTAATAATTTAGTTTAACATTTGGCAAAGATCCAACACCCATGGCCTTTTGGTGATGATCATGTTTAGCTCGTGGAAGAGGTTTCAGTCAACGGATATGTAACATCAGATCTGTATGTATGTGCTAACCACTTGGGTCTCTATGCAACAGTCATCTCGAATGAGGTAGTATGGCATTGTATAAGTTTGTCTTTTGGTGAGACCTCAATTCCTAAGTGTGAAGAACATGTTGTCAACATTGTTGTAGAATGTAGCTTCATAGTTTAGACATATTTGGAATTGCACCAAGTTCCGTTAAAGAACTATTTGACTTAAACACCTTCCAAAGGTTGTTTATCAAAATAACGATATACTTCGCCTTTCATTTGTAGTATCCATCACAATGTTTAAACTTCAGAATTCATCTAAATCCAGCATGGAACACTCCAGCACATTGTGCCACCCTTTAATAAAATACTTAGCCTAATTGAGATTGAAATTTTATTTGTATATGTGACAACACTAATATCGGTGTAACACATTACAACGATTCTATTTTTTCACTCTCTTATACAACATATATCCTTAGTTGTTCAAAAGATACTCAAGGATTTCCTTACTGTTTTCTAGTGATCATCACATGATTCACTCTAGTATATGCTCATAACACCTTAGAGCATCGGACATCTTACTATGTACATATTATGGTGTTTCATTATCTAAATCAATTATGTGTTTTACTCATCAAGTGTCAAACACACTTAAGTCTTGCTAAACTCCATATAACAAGAACTCTTTCTTGATATTTCTATATTGAACTACTTTAATATTTCTTTTGTGTACTTTTACCTTAACCTCATTAGGTGTGTCAATTTATCTTCATAAGTTTTGATACTTAACACACTTTCTATCCAAGTCCTTTCACTTGAAAACTAATTTTTCAATCAATAATTTAATTGTGTCTAGTAAAGGTACATAACTTCTAATTAACTATATGCCATCCACATAAAGTATTAAAAAAATGTCTTAGCGCTCCCACTTAATTTCTTCTAATGCAAGTGTCTCTTCTATCCCTGATGAAATCAAAACTCTTTGACTATTTCATCCAGTGAAGATTCCAACTCCTTGATGCTTATTTCTTCTATCGAAATTTGTATACCAATCTAGCAATCTTGGATTTTACAAAAACTCATGGTTGTATCTTGCATACACCCTCGATTTTTGCTCTTATAGTTTTGAGTATCGCTATGGAAGATCTCAATCTTGTCATGGCCAACTCCTTGAACATTTTTTGCAAACAATTTTCCAACAAGTCAATACAAGTCTAATTACTTATAGGTCCACCTATGTCCAAAAGGTTTTATCCTTTTGGACGATCTGTCAAGTTAAAAAAAAACTTGATTTTATCTATGGACATTATCTTGGATTTCATGGTTTGAAGCCATTCAACGGAGTCAGGGCCCATCATTATGGTCGGTTCGTCATTTGTTCAACAACAATTCTTTGTCCTCAAATCTTTCATTTGATTAGATATTTAACAAAACCTACAAGGTCCAATAGATACTTCGATCTCAAGGGCTGCAACACTTTGTAGGCACAAGAGATATGAGGGTCGTGACCATCTCTAGAAAGACTTCTGGTGCAGCGCTACTCTGCTCATATTGTTTAGGTTCGATAACCTCATCGAATTCTATTGTCCTCGCACTCAAACTTTTGCGAGAAAAGCTTTGTTTTGTAAAACACGCCATTTTATACACAAAGCAATTCACTGTTTGGCTTTATAGTGGAAAGAATATCCTGTTATATCCAACAAAGACAATAATCCGATTTTGGTTGTAAACTTATTTACTTATGCATTGCATACCAAAATTCTAAGAAAATACGACTTGGGTTTCACCCAATGTCATAACTCATATGTACGTCATTTCAAACGGATCATGATGGCGCTCTATTTAGTGTAAAGTGGTAGTCTCTAAAGCATAGTTCTACAAAAAATTATAATGGCATTTTATATAATTTACATCATTGATCTTACCATGTCTAAACATGTTCGATCATGTCTCTTGAACACTACATACTCTTATGGTGTTTCATGAGGCATAAGTTTTGGAACCAATTTCACAATACTTAGATGTTTGCTAAGCATGTAACTCAAATATTATCCTATATGCTCCTAATCGTAGATTCTGAATTTTCTTGTTACATATGATTTCCACATCATAATGAAACTCTTTGAACTTATTCAAATATTTCAAACTTCTTTCTCATCAAGTGGATACATCTGTATGCATCTACTTAGATTCATTGATATAAGTTTTATAAAGTGGAAGAATCTTCCGCACACAATTTCACTTGATGGGTCACATATATCAATATATATAATTTCCAGCAATTCAATCATTCGTTCAATGTTTTGGCCTATGAATGGATTTAAGTCATTTTCCTTTTAGAAAAGGTTTTCAAGCGTCAAATGATTCAAAATCAAATAACTTCAAAGTCCATTTCCATGGAGTTTCTTCATACGTTATTTCTAGCATGCCCTAAATGGCGGTTCCACACATAAGTGTAATTCAAGTCATTTAGCCTTGTTGCGCTTTAGCATCAGTGTTGTGAATATATTTCATCAACTAATTTATCTTCTTATGAAAATAACTACTTGATTTCATTTAGATCAGAACAAAAAAATAATTTATTAAGTTCCTTAGTATGAATCTTGATGGCTAGGTGGAGCCGATGATGAACATAATAACACTTTATTCAGTTCTTCTATGCGCATCACACCACATTCTTTTCTAGTCACTTAGGCCATTGTATTCTTGTCTTGCGTTAATTTGTATGAAATTTCATAGCAACCTATATGTTACAACTACCAAATGATTACATTTGTGTGAACAAACAAAGAATTATATTCATTACATGCATATCTCTATATACCCTTGAGCTAGACTTTCTAGTTTTTTCTTTCTGCCAAATATTTATGCAGTTCTCTTTCCGTTTCCTGTTTCTTCAGGAGAATTTCTCAACTTTAAAACGTGGCGCCAATAATTTAGGCACATATTCCTAGTCGTGTTTAGTCAAGTACTAGCAGACTTGGAATTGTATTTTTGAAGTTGATCATCATATGACATATTTTATTTCAGATTTCACTATTAGAAATCCTTTGGTGTGATTAACAAATCACTCACATATGTTACCCATCTTATCATGACAACTTCATGACGAAGCTATGACAGCCTAATCGAATTAGATATGTGAGTTTTATCAGTGTCCTACTTTCTGGAGGATCGAGACAACTAGTGTCTTTCAACCTTCATACACACTCATACAATTATAAGTTTCTGTAGTCTCACTAATTTGTATACCATCGTTTTGTAACAAAAAAAAGTCTTTAGATAGCATACATATCTTATACCTTTTCTTAGTTCTTGAAACCAAACTTTTCAACTCCTCACATCACATTGTTTCTCAAACAAACTATGAATAAATGAGAGTGGTATGGTATTCGGTGTTAATTGAAATCATTGCTCTTTAGATTTCCAATCTCGTGGAGCAATTTGAGGTATACGAAAGTTTGCAATAGAGCTTTTATCTTTTCTAAACTTTTCTTTCACAACACGGTACCAGTCTGTAATGTGATTATTAGTTTTAACAGTTTTTCAATCTCAACTAACAAGCCTAGTTCATAGGTAGTCTAATGGATACCATTACTACAACGATTCACACGCAAATACAACCAAGACTATGTTCATGGTAGATTGAGTTCTAGTTAATTAAAATTAATATGTGAACTCCCACTCAAAACAGCATCTCTCACATTGTTTTAGTGATTTGACAAACCAAATCCACTACACCAAGTTCGATTATCACGAGAGATGATGTAGCTTCAGTGGCGAATATCGACATGTTCATCATATCATCTATATGACTCATGCTTTACCTTTCGGTTTTCCGTGTTCCGAGGCTATGTCTGTACATGCTAGGCTCGTCAAGTTAAACCTTAGTTCCCGCATGTGCAAATCTGGCTTGCACCCGTTGTATGCACACATTTAATCTATCACACCCGATCATCACGTGATGCTTCGAAACGACGAATCTTAGCAATGGTGCTAACTAAGGACGAACACTTTGTTATCTTGAGTTTTAGTGAGAGGGATCATCTTATAATGCTACCATCGTGATCTAAGCAATACAAGATGCATAAAAAGGATTAACATCACATGCAATTCATAATGTGATATGATATGGCCCTTTTATCTCGCGTCTTTGATCTTCATCTCCAAATCACGGGAATGATCTCCATCATCAACGAGCATGAACTCCATCATCACCGACGGGGCGTCAAGGTCCATGGCACTGATACGTCTCCAACGTATCTATAATTTCTGATGTTCCATGCTTATATTATACCAATTGCTACATGTTTTATATACACTTTATATCATTTTTATGCATTTTCCGGGACTAACCTATTAACAAGATGCCGAAGCGCCAGTTCCTGTTTTCTGGTGTTTTTGGTTTCAGAAATATTCTCGGAATTGCGCGAAACAAAAGGCCACGTCCCTATTTTTCCAGAAACTTCACGGAGTCCGAAGGAGAGACGAAGGGGGGCCACGAGCTGGCCACACCATAGGGGGGTGCGGCCCACCCCTCTGCCGCGCCGCCAGGTGGGGAGCCCACCTCGGGACTCCACCGACATCACCCTTCCGCCTATATATTCTCCCAGATGCGAAAACCCTAAAGATATCAGTCATATTCCACGAAAAGTTACGTAGCCACCGCCATCGCGAAGCCAAGTTCGGGGACAGAAGTCTCTGTTCCGGCACGCCGCCGGGACGGGGAATTGCCCCCGGAGTCATCTCCATCGACACCACCGCCACTTCATCGCCGTTGCTGTCTCCCATGATGAGGAGGCAGTAGTTCTCCCCCGAGGCTGAGGGTTCTACCGGTAGCTATGTGGTTCATCTCTCTCCCATGGTGTGATCTTTATGTGATCATGAGCTTTGTAATCTAGTTGAATATGTAGATGTTACTCTTGTCTATTATGCACTCTAGAGGTTACTTTAATATGAACTCCGGAGTCACTCTCCACGGTGTGATGGTGACGGTGTGCGCATCGTGTGTGATTCCTTTATGACATTGTGGAGCTTGTTTACTCCGGCTTGAGGTGTGCTTTTGCAGCCCTACACAATGAATGGTGTTTGTTATCCAACAAGAGAGTGTTTGAGAGTAGCATTTATTTATTCAATTATGTGATCATTGTTGAGAGTGTCCACTAGTGAAAGTATGATCCCTAGGCCTTGTTTCTAAGCATTGAAACACCGTTTCCAACAAGTTACTGCTACATGTTCGCTTGCTGCCATTTTTATTTCAGATTGCAATTACTACTTACAATCATCCATATTACTTGTATTTCACTATCTCTTCGCCGAACTAGTGCACCTATACATCCGACAAGTGTATTAGGTGTGTTGGGGACACAAGAGACTTCTTGTATCTTAATTGCGGGGTTGCTTGAGAGGGATATATTTGACCTCTACCTCCCTGAGTTTGATAAACCTTGGGTGATTCACTTAAGGGAAACTTGCTGCTGTTCTACAAACCTCTGCTCTTGGAGGCCCAACACTGTCTACAGGAAAAGAAGTGTGCGTAGACATCAGGCACCATCTTCATGGTTGTCCACCACTTGTAGCAACTATTACAACTACTTTGAAATAAAACTACAATATGATGAATCGACACGCATGTCATAAAAATTAAAGACAACCATAAGGCTCCTGCCGGTTGCCACAATACAACAAGGATCATCTCATACATCAAATATAATCACAATCACATCATGGCCATATCACATCACATGCCCCTTCAAAAATAAGTTAGACGTCTCTAATTTTGTTTGCATATTTTACGTGGCTTGGGGCTTTCGAGTAAGATCCGATCTACCTACGAACAAGAACCACAACGTTGATAGAACTATTATCAAGCCACCAATTGTAATTTGAATCTTAACTATGGTGGGAGAGACAGGCACCCGCAAATCCACTTGTGCAATACCAGTTGCACGTCAAGCGTGGAGCAAGTCTCAAGAACACGGTCATGTAATATTAGCCCGGGCCGGTTCATCCCACCATCCCGCAAGATATGCAAAGTACACAAAAGAGAGGCGACAAAAATAGCATCAACGCCCACAAAAACCATTGTGTTCTACTCGTGCAACCAATCTATGCATATACACGGCTCTGATACCAATGTAGGGTTCGTAGCATAGAAAACAAAAAAATTACTACCGCGAGAACGAATAAACCAGGATCCAATCCAGGAGAAAATCCAAGATCTAATCTACTAGATGGTAGAAACGAGATCAGATCTACATACCCTTGTAGATCGCTAAGCGTTAAAAACTTGTACTCATAGTTGATGTAGTCAATCACTTGCCGCTCTCAAGAGCGAGAAGAAGATCCCTCCAGTGCTGCAATTGGGCAACACCTCCGCACTCGGTCACATGTATGGTGTTGATGATGATGTCCTTCTCCCCGTTCAAACATGCAGCACAAATAGTAGACCCTCCTCGAAATCCTGGCAGCACGACGTTGCTGAGCGCGGAGTTGATGAAGGAGAATTTATGGGCAACGTTGAGTGGAACCCCAAGAGGAAGGTATGATGAGCACAGCAGAAAGTTTTCCCTCAGTAAGAAACCAAGGTTTATCGACCAGTAGGAGAAAAAACGTTCTCTCCCGAGGTGTTGCGAACCAACTCGTGGCAGGGCACACTGCCGGCGTCAGCAGCAACGTGGAGACCTGCACACAAACAACCATGTACTTTGTCCCCAACTTTCAGCGAGGTTGTCAAGCTCACTGGTTTTGCTGAAAACAAAGGATTAAACGAACCGTGTGGAAGAAGAATTATTTGCAGAGAACAGAACAAAAAAATGTTGTAGAAGATTGCAATTAAAAGAAGAAGGACTGGGGTCCACGGTTCACTAGAGGCGCCTCCCCAATAAAATAAATATGTTGGATAAACAAATTACAGATGGCCAATTGACAAACAGAGATTCTACGCTAATGGTTGGTCCAGAATACATGCTATCAAAGTATGCGAGCATTACAACAATATACATAGACCGTAATCCAACAACATCTATGACTAATAATCCACCTTCAGGATTGCATCCGCAACACCTTCCAGTATTAAGTTGCAAGCAACGGACTATCGCTTTAAGCAATGTGTGTAAAGTAAACGATAAAACTACCCTTGAATAGAACACCGATGTTTTCTCCCTAGTAGCAACAGCACATCTACAACCGTAGAGAACAAGGTCACTTCCCATGATTAAATAGAGGCATGAACCCACTATCGAGTATAAATACTCCATCTTGGAGTCGCTAGCATCTACTTGGCCAGAGCATCTACTAGAAACGTAGAGCATGCAAGATCATAATAACATAATACATAATCTCAACCAAAGCAATCTCTCTATAAATCGGATCCACATCAAACCAACATGTAGCAATTACAAATAGATGATCTTGATCATGTTAGGCAGCTCACAAGATCTATACATGAAGCACAACAAGGAGAGGACAACCATCTAGCTACTGCTATGGACCCATGGTCCCGTGGAGGACTACTCACGCATCACCTCGGATGAAGACATGGCGATGTAGAGGCCTCCGACGGTGATTTATCTCTCCGGCAGGGTGCCGGGATGGACTGCAGAACCCTCCCGAATTAGGATTTCGGTTGACGGCGGTGTCGGAACTTTTTGTGGATGGAGACTCTCGTCCCTGGGGTTTTCCCGATACGAGGAATAAATAGGCGGAAGGGCAGAGCAAACGAGGCGACGAGGCGCCAGTACATGGGCCAGGCGCGGCCAAGGGTGGGGCCGCGCCTGCCCTATGTACTGCCACGTGGCAGCTCTCCTGCGCGTGTCCTTCTGGCTCCGTCTTCGTCCCGGAAAAATAAGACTCTGGGCTTTTTTCGTCCAATTCCAAGAAACTTTCATGTACAATTTTTCTGAAACACAAAAACAGCAGAAAACAGGAACTGGCACTGCGGCACTGCGTTAATAGGTTAGTCCCAGAAAATGCTAAAAAGTGTGGAAAAGTGCACATAAAACATATAAGAACTGTAACAAAACAAGCATGGAGCATAAAAAATTATAGATACGTTTCGGACATATCAGACGTCATGGTGGCGGTAGTGGTGGAGAAATCATGTAGGGCTTCACCGTAGCCGTGCAAGAGGGAGGAGCTAGGAGGAAGGGGGCACCTAGGGTTTTGGGAGAGGGGCTTCGGCTGCGGCTTGTGCTTCCCTTGGGGCTCCCCTTTAGCTCATTTTATAGGTGGAAAAGGCCCTTGGATCGTCCAAGACCCGGTAGGTTTCTATCAGCCGAAACCTACTAGAACTAAGACTCTTTTGCCAAATCTGAATTTGCCTTAGGGGAAACTCCTTAACCCTTAAGTAAAACATGGATACACCATTATGGAACCCTCTAGACTTCCTTAGACAGCTCTGGTAGTCCCGGACACTTCCGAAACCTTCCATAATATTTCGAACCCTTTCGATCTTTCTAGAACCTTCTAGAAGCTCCTGTCAAAACACCGAACTTTTTCTGAACCCCGAAAAATGACTTCCTATGTATGAATCTTATTCTACGGACCATTCCGAACCTCCTCGTGATGTCCTAGATACCATTCGAGACTCCAAAGAACATTCGAGCTCCATTCCATATTACATATCTACTTAAACGACATCAACCCTTAAGCGTGTCACCCTACGGTTCGCGAATGATGCAGACATGATCGAGACACCTCTCCGACCAATAACCAATAGCGGTACCTGGAGATCCATAATGGCTCCTACATATTCAACGATGACTTCGTGATCGAGAGAACCATGTGCATTCGTTATCGATTCCCTTTGTCGTGCGATATTTCAGTTATCCGAGATTCGGTCATCGGTATCACTATACCTAGTTCAATCTTGTTCCTGGTAAGTGCTCTTCACTCGTACTGTGATATGATATCTCTTCTGACCCCGTCACATGCTTGCAAGCTATATGTTTTGTTTACACTTCATGGAACTTTTATGCATTTTCCGGCACTAACCAATTGACAAGATGCCACAGTGTCAGTTCCTTGTTTTCTGATGTTTTGTATTTTAGAAAAGTTGTACAGGAAATATTCTTGGAATTAGACGAAAGAAAAGCCGAAGATCTTATTTTCCCGTAACGAAGACGAAGTTTGGAGGAGAAACAAAGGGGGGCCACAGGGTGGCCAGACCATGCATAGGCGCGGCCTAGCCCTAGCCCGTGCTTAGGGGTGGTGTGGGGCCACCTGGCGTCCACCGACCTCGCCCTTCCGCCTATATAAAGCTCCCGACGCAAAAATCCCTAAATCAATCGGTCTCCATCCATGTCGTAGCTCCACCACCATCGCAGACAACATTCGGCGAAGTCTCTGTTCTGGCACCCTGCCGGGATAGGGAATTGCCCCCGGACTCATCTCCATTGACTCCACCGCCATCTTCATCGCCATTGCTGACTCCCATGATGAGGAGTGAGTAGTTATCCCCCTAGGCTGAGGGCTTTACCGGTAGCTATGTGGTCTATCTATCTCTCCATGTATGATCTTTATGTGATCGTGAGCTTTGTAATCTAGTTGAATAAGTAGATGTTATTCTTCAACTATTGGGCTACTCAAGTGGTTTTATTATGTGATCTCCGGGGACACCTTGTCCAACGGTGTGAAGGTGACAGTGTGCACACCGTGTTTGTTTCTTAAGCTTAATTTATACAAATACTTATGAATTGTAGTGTCTAGTTAGTACCATCTTTGTATGTTCAAAGTGACAGCATGGGGCGTCCATAGATTGGGAATGCGAACTTTAAGGAGTGCTTATGCATCCCTACGTAGTGAATTTGTGTTTATTATCAAACCGGAGAGTGGTTCAGAGTAGCTTAGTGAAGTGATAATATTTATGTATTCAATTATGGTATCATTGTTGAGAGTGTCCATGATACGTCTCCGACGTATCGATAATTTCTTATGTTCTATGCCATATTATTGATGATACCTACATGTTTTATGCACACTTTATGTCATATTCGTGCATTTTCTGGAACTAACCTATTAACAAGATGCCGAAGTGCCAGTTGCTGTTTTCTGCTGTTTTTGGTTTCAGAAATCCTAGTAACGAAATATTCTCGGAATTGGACGAAACAATGACCCAGGGGCCTATTTTGCCACGAACCTTCCAGAAGACCGAAGAACATACAAAGTGGGGCCACGAGGTGGCCAGACCATAGGGCCGCGCGGCCAAGGAGGGGCCCGCGCCGCCCTGTGGTGTGGGCCCCTCGTCAGCCCCCCGACTCTGCCCTTCCCGCCTACTTAAAGCCTCCGTCGCGAAACCCCTGATGCGAAAAAACCACGATACGGAAAACCTTACTGAGACACCACCGCCGCCGATCCCATCTCGGGGGATTCTGGAGATCTCCTCCGGCACCCTGCCGGAGAGGGGATTCATCTCCCGGAGGACTCTACACCGCCACGGTCGCCTCCGGAGTGATGAGTGAGTAGTTCACCCCTGGACTATGGGTCCATAGCAGTAGCTAGATGGTTGTCTTCTCCTCATTGTGCTTCATTGTTGGATCTTGTGAGCTGCCTAACATGATCAAGATCATCTATCTGTAATACTCTATGTTGTGTTTGTCGGGATCCGATGGATAGAGAATATCATGTTATGTTAATTATCAAGTTATTACATATGTGTTGTTTATGATCTTGCATGCTCTCCGTTATTAGTAGAGGCTCTGGCCAAGTTGATGCTAGTAACTCCAAGAGGGAGTATTTATGCTCGATAGTGGGTTCATGCCTGCATTGACACCGGGGGGAGTGACAGAAACCCCTAAGGTTGTGTTGTGCTGTTGCCACTAGGGATAAAACATTGATGCTATGTCCGAGGATGTAGTTATTGATTACATTACGCACCATACTTAATGCAATTGTATGTTGTTTAGCAACTTAATACTGGAAGGGGTTCGGACGATAACCTGAAGGTGGACTTTTTAAGCATAGATGCAGTTGGATGGCGGTCTATGTACTTTGTCGTAATGCCCAATTAAATCTCACTGTACTTATCATGACATGTATGTGCATTGTTATGCCCTCTTTATTTGTCAATTGCCCGACTGTAATTTGTTCACCCAACATGCTTTTATCTTATGGGAGAGACACCTCTAGTGAACTGTGGACCCCGGTCCATTCTTTAATACTGAAATACAAAACTGCTCGCAATACTTGTTTTCTTGTTTTCTCTGCAAACAATCATCTTCCACACAATTCGGTTAATCCTTTGTTACAGCAAGCCGGTGAGATTGACAACCTCACTATTTCGTTGGGGCAAAGTACTTTGGTTGTGTTGTGCGGGTTCCACGTTGGCGCCGGAATCTCCGGTGTTGCGCCGCACTACATCCCGCCGCCATCAACCTTCAACGTGCTTCTTGACTCCTACTGGTTCGATTAAACCTTGGTTTCTTACGAGGGAAACTTGCCGCTGTGCGCATCACACCTTCCTCTTGGGGTTCCCAATGGACGTGTCAACTACACGCATCAAGCAAATTTCTGGCGCCGTTGCCGGGGAGATCAAGACACACTGCAAGGGGAGTCTCCACTTCCCAATCTCTTTACTTTGTTTTTGTCTTGCTTTATTTTATTTACTACTTTGTTTGCTGCATTATATCAAAACACAAAAAAATTAGTTGCTAGCTTTACTTTATTTACTGTCTTGCACACTATATCAAAAACACAAAAAAAATTAGTTTACTTGCATTTACTTTATCTAGTTTGCTTTATTTACTACTGCTAAAATGGCCAACCCTGAAAATACTAAGTTGTGTGACTTCACTAGCACAAATAATAATGATTTCTTATGCACACCTATTTCTCCACCTGCTACTACAGCAGAATTCTTTGAAATTAAACCTGCTTTACTTAATCTTGTTATGCGAGAGCAATTTTCTGGTGTTAGTTCTGATGATGTTGCTGCCCATCTCAATAATTTTGTTGAACTATGTGAAATGCAAAAGTATAAAGATGTAGATGGTGACATTATAAAATTAAAATTGTTTCCTTTCTCATTAAGAGGAAGAGCTAAAGATTGGTTGCTATCTCTGCCAAAGAATAGTATTGATTCCTGGACTAAATGCAAGGATGCTTTTATTGGTAGATATTATCCCCCTGCTAAAATTATATCTTTGAGGAGTAGCATAATGAATTTTAAACAATTGGATAATGAACATGTTGCTCAAGCTTGGGAAAGAATGAAATCTCTGGTTAAAAATTGCCCAACCCATGGACTGACTACTTGGATGATCATCCAAACCTTCTATGCAGGACTAAATTTTTCTTCGCGGAATTTATTGGATTCAGCTGCTGGAGGTACCTTTATGTCCATCACTCTTGGTGAAGCAACAAAGCTTCTTGATAATATGAGGGTTAATTACTCTGAATGGCACACGGAAAGAGCTCCACAAGGTAAGAAGGTAAATTATGTTGAAGAATCCTCTTCCTTGAGTGATAAGATTGATGCTATTATGTCTATGCTTATTAATGGTAGGACTAATGTTGATCCTAATAATGTTCCGTTAGCTTCATTGGTTGCTCAAAATTCTAGACCACATCCTGCTAATGGTAATTCTTATGGTAGATATGTTTCACCTAATGAGGAAAAGATGTTAGAAATCGAAAGGTCCACCAAGAGCTTTATGCAATCACAGTATGAGCAAAATAAATTGTTTACTAAAACTATGAATGAGCAATCTACCTTGTTGAAGAAAATAGGAAATCAACTTGAAAATTTGAATATGGAGATTTATGGGTTGCAAACTAAACTTGCAAATGCTGAAGACCGAATCTCATACATGTATGCGTCACAATCTTCTTTAATTAATAAAATGGCTGCTAAACCTGATGATATTGAAAATAAAATTGTTACTACAGCAAATGCCATCCAAGTTAGAATTAATGAGAATATAAGATTAATGGCTGAACTCGCGTGCTAGGTGGGATAGAGAAGAAAATGAAAAACTAGCTAAAAAGGAAAATGTAGCTAAAGTTTGGACTATTACCACCACTAGCAATGCTAATAATTCACATGTTGCTGCACCTCCTACTATTAATGGTAAAATAATTGGTGTTGGCAATGCTTCTACTCCTAGTGCAAAGCGCGCAAAATTACCTGAAACTGCTAAAACTGCTGAAACTGCTTGTGATAAAACTCGCTGAAATTTTTTCCAACCTTGGGGATGATAATCCCATTGCTTTAGATTGTAATGATTTAGATTTTGATGATTGCCACATCTCTGAAGTTATAAAGTTCTTGCAAAAACTTGCTAAAAGTCCCAATGCTAGTGCTATAAACTTGGCTTTCACAAAACATATTACAAATGCTCTTATAAAAGCTAGAGAAGAGAAACTAAAACTTGAAACTTCTATTCCTAGAAAGCTAGAGGATGGTTGGGAGCCCATCATTAAAATGAGAGTCAAAGATTTTGATTGTAATGCTTTATGTGATCTTGGTGCAAGTATTTCGTTATGCCTAAAAAAGTCTATGATATGCTTGACTTGCCACCATTGAAAAACTGTTATCTAGATGTTAATCTCGCTGATAATGCTAAAAAGAAACCTTTGGGGAGAGTTGATAATGTTCATATTATGGTTAACAATAACCTTGTCCCCGTTGATTTTGTTGTCTTGGATATTGAATGCAATGCATCTTGCCCCATTATATTGGGAAGACCTTTTCTTCGAACCGTTGGTGCTACTATTGATATGAAGGAAGGTAATATTAAATATCAATTTCCTCTCAAGAAAGGTACGGAACACTTCCCTATAAAGAGAATGAAGTTACCTTATGATTATATTATTAGAACAAATTATGATGTTGATGCTTCATCTCTCGATGTTACTTGAGTTACACTTTCTGCGCCTAGCTGAAAGGCGTTAAAGAAAAGCGCTTATGGGAGACAACCCATGTTTTTACTCAGTATTTTTGTTTTATATTTGTGTCTTGGAAGTTGTTTACTACTGTAGCAACCTCTCCTTATCTTAGTTTTGAGTTTTGTTGTGCCAAGTAAATTCTTTGATAGTAAAGTAAGTACTAGATTTGGATTACTGCGCAGTTCCAGATTTCTTTGCTGTCACGAATCTGGGTCTACCTCCCTGTAGGAAGCTCAGAAAATTAAGCCAATTTACGTGCATGATCCTCAGATATGTACGCAACTTTCATTCAATTTGAGCATTTTCATTTGAGCAAGTCTGGTGGCCTAATAAAATCCATCTTTACGGACTGTTCTGTTTTGACAGATTCTGCCTTTTATTTTGCATTGCCTCTTTCGCTATGTTGGATGAATTTCTTTGATCCATTAATGTCCAGTAGCTTTATGCAATGTCCAGAAGTGTTAAGAATGATTGTGTCACCTCTGAACATGTTAATTTTTATTGTGCACTAACCCTCTAATGAGTTGTTTCGAGTTTGGTGTGGAGGAAGTTTTCAAGGATCAAGAGAGGAGTATGATGCAATATGATCAAGGAGAGTGAAAGCTCTAAGCTTGGGGATGCCCCGGTGGTTCACTCCTGCATATTTCAAGAAGACTCAAGCGTCTAAGCTTGGGGATGCCCAAGGCATCCCCTTCTTCATCGACAACATTATCAGGTTCCTCCCCTGAAACTATATTTTTATTCTGTCACATCTTATGCACTTTGCTTGGAGCGTCGGTTTGTTTTTGTTTTTTGTTTTGTTTGAATAAAATGGATCCTAGCATTCACTTTATGGGAGAGAGACACGCTCCGCTGTAGCATATGTACAAATATGTCCTTAGGCTCTACTCATAGTATTCATAGTATTCATGGCGAAGTTTCTTCTTCGTTAAATTGTTATATGGTTGGAATTGGAAAATGCTACATATAGTAACTCTAAAATGTCTTGGATAATTTGATACTTGGCAATTGTTGTGCTCATGTTTAAGCTCTTGCATCATATACTTTGCACTCATTAATGAAGAAACACTTAGAGCTTGCTAATTTGGTTTGCATATTTGGTTTCTCTAGAGTCTAGATAACATCTAGTATTGAGTTTTGAACAACAAGGAAGACGGTATGGAGTCTTATAATGTTTGCAATATGTCTTTTATGTGAGTTTTGCTGTACCGTTCATCCTTGTGTTTGTTTCAAATAACCTTGCTAGCCTAAACCTTGTATCGAGAGGGAATACTTCTCATGCATCCAAAATACTTGAGCCAACCACTATGCCATTTGTGTCCACCATACCTACCTACTACATGGTATTTATCCGCCATTCCAAAGTAAGTTGCTTGAGTGCTACCTTTAAAATTCCATCATTCACCTTTGCAATATATAGCTCATGGGACAAATAGCTTAAAAACTATTGTGGTATTGAATATGTACTTATGCACTTTATCTCTTATTAAGTTGCTTGTTGTGCGATAACCATGTTTACGGGGACGCCATCAACTATTCTTTGTTGAATATCATGTGAGTTGCTATGCATGTCCGTCTTGTCCGAAGTAAGAGAGATCTACCACCTTTATGGTTGGAGCATGCATATTGTTAGAGAAGAACTTTGGGCCGCTAACTAAAGCCATGATTCATGGTGGAAGTTTCAGTCTTGGACACATATCCTCAATCTCATATGAGAATAATAATTGTTGCCACATGCTTATGCATTAAAGAGGAGTCCATTATCCGTTGTCCATGTTGTCCCGGTATGGATGTCTAAGTTGAGAATAATCAAAAGCGAGAAATCCAAAATGCGAGCTTTCTCCTTACACCTTTGTACAGGCGGCATGGAGGTACCCCATTGTGACACTTGGTTAAAACATGTGCATTGCAAAGATCCGGTAGTCCAAGCTAATTAGGACAAGGTGCGGGCACTATTAGTATACTATGCATGAGACTTGCAACTTGTAAGATATAATGTACATAACTCATATGCTTTATTACTACCGTTGACAAAATTGTTTCATGTTTTCAAAATAAAAGCTCTAGCACAAATATAGCAATCGATGCTTTCCTCTTTGAAGGACCATTCTCTTTACTTTTATGTTGAGTCAGTTCACCTATCTCTCTCCACCTCAAGAAGCAAACACTTGTGTGAACTATGCATTGATTCCTACATATTTGCATATTGCACTTGTTATATTACTCTATGTTGACAATTATCCATGAGATATACATGTTACAAGTTGAAAGCAACCGCTGAAACTTAATCTTCCTTTGTGTTGCTTCAATGCCTTTACTTTGATTTATTGCTTTATGAGTTAACTCTTATGCAAGACTTATTAATGCTTGTCTTGAAGTACTATTCATGAAAAGTCTTTGCTTTATGATTTAGTTGTTTACTCATGTCATTACCATTGTTTTGATCGCTGCATTCACTACATATGTTTACAAATAGTATGATCAAGGTTATGATGGCATATCACTTCAGAAATTATCTTTGTTATCGTTTTACTCGCTCGGCACGAGCGGAACTAAGCTTGGGGATGCTTGATACGTCTCCGACGTATCGATAATTTCTTATGTTCTATGCCATATTATTGATGATACCTACATGTTTTATGCACACTTTATGTCATATTCGTGCATTTTCCGGAACTAACCTATTAACAAGATGCCGAAGTGCCGGTTCTCGTTTTCTGCTGTTTTTGGTTTCAGAAATCCTAGTAACGAAATATTCTCGGAATTGGACGAAACAAAGACCCGGGGGCCTATTTTGCCACGAACCTTCCGGAAGACCGAAGAGCATACGAAGTGGGGCCACGAGGTGGCCGGACCATAGGGCCACGCGGCCAAGGAGGGGCCCGCGCCGCCTGTGGTGTGGGCCCCTCGTCGGCCCCCGACTCTGCCCTTCCGCCTACTTAAAGCCTCCGTCGCGAAACCCCGATGCGAAAAAATCACGATACGGAAAACCTATCGAGACGCCGCCGCCGCCGATCCCATCTCGGGGGATTCTGGAGATCTCCTCCGGCACCCTGCCGGAGAGGGGATTCATCTCCCGGAGGACTCTACACCGCCATGGTCGCCTCCGGAGTGATGAGTGAGTAGTTCACCCTTGGACTATGGGTCCATAGCGGTAGCTAGATGGTTGTCTTCTCCTCATTGTGCTTCATTGTTGGATCTTGTGAGCTGCCTAACATGATCAAGATCATCTATCTGTAATACTCTATGTTGTGTTTGTCGGGATCCGATGGATAGAGAATATCATGTTATGTTAATTATCAAGTTATTACATATGTGTTGTTTATGATCTTGCATGCTCTCCATTATTAGTAGAGGCTCTGGCCAAGTTGATGCTAGTAACTCCAAGAGGGAGTATTTATGCTCGATAGTGGGTTCATGCCCGCATTGACACCGGGGAGTGACGAAACCCCTAAGGTTGTGTTGTCTTGTTGCCACTAGGGATAAAACATTGATGCTATGTCCGAGGATGTAGTTATTGATTACATTACGCACCATACTTAATGCAATTGTCTCGTTGTTTAGCAACTTAATACTGGAAGGGATTCGGACGATAACCTGAAGGTGGACTTTTTAGGCATAGATGCTGTTGGATGGCGGTCTATGTACTTTGTCGTAATGCCCAATTAAATCTCACTGTACTTATCATGACATGTATGTGCATTGTTATGCCCTCTCTATTTGTCAATTGCCCGACTGTAATTTGTTCACCCAACATGCTTTTATCTTATGGGAGAGACACCTCTAGTGAACTGTGGACCCCGGTCCATTCTTTAATACTGAAATACAAAACTGCTGCAATACTTGTTTTATTGTTTTCTCTGCAAACAATCATCTTCCACACAATTCGGTTAATCCTTTGTTACAGCAAGCCGGTGAGATTGACAACCTCACTTGTTTCGTTGGGGCAAAGTACTTTGGTTGTGTTGTGCGGGTTCCACGTTGGCGCCGGAATCTCCGGTGTTGCGCCGCACTACATCCCGCCGCTATCAACCTTCAACGTGCTTCTTGACTCCCTATCGGTTCGATTAAACCTTGGTTTCTTACTGAGGGAAACTTGCCGCTGTGCGCATCACACCTTCCTCTTGGGGTTCCCAACGGACGTGTCAACTACACGCATCAGTCCACTAGTGAAAGTATGATCCATAGGCCTTGTTTCCAAGTATTGAAACACCGTTTACAACCAATTATGCTACATGTTTGCCTGCTGCATTTTTATTTCAGATTGCAATAACTACTTACAATCATCCATATTACTTGTTTCACTGTCTCTTCGCCGAACTAGTGCACCTGTACACCTGACAAGTGTATTGGATGTGTTGTGGACACAAGAGACTTCTTGTATCATAATTGCAGGGTTGCTTGAGTGGGATACATTTGACCTCTACCTCCCTGAGTTCGATAAACCTTGGGTGATCCACTTAAGGGAAACATGCTGCTGTTCTACAAACCTCTGCACTCGGAGGCCCAACACTGTCTACAAGAATAGAAGCGTGCGTAGACATCAAGCTCTTTTCTGGCGCGGTTGCCAGGGAGGTAAGGTAAAAGGTACGCACATCCTCTGGCTACTAAGTCTTTTAGTTGCTGGTGAGTGTTCGAAGTTATTTCCTTTAGATTCTGCAATTACATCTTTTTGTTTCTTGTTTTTTATTTTCACTAGTTAGTCTTAATGGAAAACAACAACAAAATTAGAGAGCTTTATAGTATTTATCTTGAGTTAGGACATGAGGTGTTTGAAGAGAAAATTAAAAAACCTATGAAACTTTACTTGCATGCTGGTAGCAATGTTATTAGTATGAATTCTTTGAACTTCATTATTGCTAATGCTATGGAAAATTCTAAGCTTGGGGAAGCTAGTTTTAATGAAAATGATCTTTTTACTTCCCCAACTTTTGAGGAGGAAATTTGCTATGATGATACTATGCCTCCAATATATGATGATTACAATGATGATTATGTTATTTTCAGTCCACCTACTATTGAAGAGAAAAATAATTATGATTACAATATGCTTCCTATATTTGATGATTACGGTGATGAGGATAATAATGATAGCTATTTTGTTGAATTTTCTCCCACTACAATTAATAAGAATGACTATGCTTATGTGGGGAGTAATAATTATTTTATGCATGTGGCTCATGATAAGAATATTTTATGTGATAGTTATATTGTTGAGTTTATTCATGATGCTACTGAAAGTTATTATGAGAGAGAAAAATATGGTTGTAGAAGTTTTCGTGGTACTAAAACACCTCTCTATATGCTGAAATTTTTGAAGTTGCTCTTGTTTTATCTTCCTATGCTTGTCACTTTGGTCTTTATGGATTTATTTGTGTACAAAATTCCTATGCATAGGAAGTGGGTTAGACTTAAATGTGTTTCATATTTGCTCCTTGATGCTCTCTTTTATTTCAATGCATATTTATTATGTGAGCATTTTCTCAAATTACTGAGCCTAGCTGAAAGGCGTTAAATAAAAGCACTTTTGGAAGTTAACCCATGTTTATTTCTGTAATTTTTCTTTTATGTTGAGTCTTGGAAATTGTTAACTCTTTAATGATCTCACCTTATCATTTTTATTTCGTTTTTTGTGGCAAGAATAGCCTCTAATAGAAAGAAAGTAAGATTTGAAAAAGTTGTTGTCCTAAAAACAGATTCTATGTTGTCACCATAAAACTTCGTATAAACATCCAGAGCGGAATTTTTAGCTGCCAAATTTTGTACATATGCCCCAGGTTATTATCTAAATTTCGTTAGTAGAACACTTTTCGAGCTGAGGAACAGAAGGTTCTTGAAAAAATCGATCTTTACCTGTTGTTATGTTTTGACAGATTTCTGCCACTATTTGCATTTGCCTCTTAATGTCTTTCTTTTTGAGTTCTTTTGATCAAAGAGCTTTTTGAAGAAGTTGCTATAGTATATAATGCTTTGATAGGTGTTTGATATATGTTAGAACTAAACCCAGGTGGATTTGTTTATTTGATTAAACTAATGTTGCTAACAAATAATTGTGTGAAGTTTTGTATGAAGGAAGTTTTCAAGTGTAGGGAGAGAAGAATGATGTGATGAGATGAAGTATGGAAAAAAGCTCAAGCTTGGGGATGCCCCTGAACCCCCAAGAAATTTTCAAGAGGTACAAGCGTTAAAGCTTGGGGATGCCTTGGTCCCCTCTTCATGAACAAAGCAACATGTCATCTCTCTATGCGCTATATTTTTATTGCTTCATACGCTATGTGTTGTTCTTGGAGCATCTTTATTTTTTTTTTAGTTTAGTTTTATTTTGTTTGCTGTAGCATATGTTGGATACCGGCACATTTGTTTTGGAGAGAGACACGCTCTGTTTTAAATTCATAGAACGCCCTAGTTTTCGTTGTTATTGTTCTGCGAGTGTTCTAGTTTTCTGGTATTGCGTTTAGCTCTTGGTTTTCGATTTTAATTTAGTTCAGAGCTCTTTAGTATTATTTATTTATGTATTATTAGCTCTCTGGTCTATATTGTTTTTCATCTCTGAGAGCTATTTTAAATAAGTTGTTTGGTGTTGGAGACGAGTAAAATGTTTCATGCTTATAGTGATGCAGAAGGAAGCTTGTCTAGACTTTGGCATGTCATGTTGGATGTTATTATTGTCATATTCTTAGTATTTATTGTTGTAGCATGACTTGTTTCAAATATCTGAGAGTGCATAATGTGCTATTGAAAGAATCATGTGTTGTTTCCATCATAAAAGCATAATATTGTGGTGTTCTCTTTTGATGCTTTATTGGGTTGACTTGGAACATGCTTATACCATGTTATGACTATAACCAGTCAACTAAAGCCTCTATGATCATTTAGTTTTTGACTTGTAATATCACTTTATGCTTTGATTGATAATGTTTTATTGCTATGCATGATTATGACCATTATTGCTCTCTTAGTTGGTTGCTCTCAGTCTTTTGCTACCCTCCGCTTGTACTGAGTATGAACTCTACTCGTGCATCCAACCACCAATAACCAAAGTTTACCAATTGTGCCCACCATATCTACCTATTATCATTTTTTCTATTCCAAGTAAATTCATCCTGTTTTTATTTATGTTCCAAATTAAATTTTGGCATGAGAAAATTAGCTAGTATATCTCTCACGAACTTGATGGCGCATTTACTTTCTTGCACTTAATAAATTTGATAATTGTGACTATCTTATGCAGTTTATATGTTTTCAAATTGCGAGTTGGGAGTTAGCACAACCATTCTTTCATGGGGAACGCTTTCAACATTGCACTTATTCATATTTAGTTGATGTCATGTTCTTTTGTTTATGGATGCCTAGCGGTGCAAAATAAAATGGAAACTTATAAGTCCATGGAGTTTGTATATGAGAAACGTCTGGACCGCTAATCTAAGCCATGCATCATTCATGGTGGAAATTTACAGCGAACCATAGTCAGCATTCTATGAAGCATTTTCAATAAAAAGCTATACCCATAGTAAATAAAAATATTGTTGATATGCTCATTGTATGTTTGTCTTGTCATTTTGGCATGTGATTGCTCCTACAAGAGTACTTCCATATCATGGGGCAGGAGGTACCCTGTTGGCGGTTCTCGATGATACATGTATACTTACAATGACAAGAACTTATTTGGAACCTAAGTTGAGAAGCATGAGGTTTAGGTACTCGTATTCAACGGGCATGAAATTTTTAACTTGTGATTTGTCAAGCATATAGCTCATATTTGCCATCACATTAATTTTAACCATTCAAGATGCTTATGATAGGGGCAATGAGAGCTCAAAGCTAATGAGTACCATACTTTTTGGAAGGTTTATAAAACTTGTTTATCTTGCTTACTCTGCAAAGAGTCTTTCTTTTACTATTATGTTGAGTCTTCATCTTCTTCTTTATGCACCAATTAAGAGAGCATAGTTGTCATTCTTAGTGCAATATGCATAGTCCCAAAATTATTATTGATTGATTCATGATTATGCTATTGCTTGTTCTTAAGTTACTTGTATCTAGTCATCATTTGAACTTTAAAGGTATCTTAGCATTTATGTTTTGCTACTTCATAAAGGATATGTTGAGTACCACTTTGCTATGTTTTCTCTATGCTCATAAACAAACAGTTGCTTTCAATGCGCAATTATTCATGATCCTTTGTTTGAGTTACTTCTCATGTTATAACATAGTTGCTAAGTTCTATTGTTAGAATTATATATATCATGCCTATGTTTAGAGTACTTTGATCCCAGCTTACAATGCTTTTATAATAACTTGATCAAGATTGTGTTGGCTTCATGTCACCTTAAAAAAAAATTATCACTTACCTACATGAGGACGAGCAGGAGTTAAGCTTGGGGATGCTGATACGTTGCAAACGTATCTATAATTTTTGATGCTCCATGCTTGTTTTACATCAATTGCTATATGTTTTGTTTACACTTTTTGGCACTTTTATGCATTTTCTGGCACTAACCTATTGACAAGATGTCACAGTGTCAGTTCCCTGTTTTCTGTTGTTTTGTATTTCATAAAAGTTGTACAGGAAATATTCTCGGAATTGGACGAAACAAAAGCCGAAGATCTTATTTTTTCTGTAACGAAGACGAGGTCCGGAGGAGAGATGAAGGGGGGCCACGGGGTGGCTAGACCGTGCCTAGGTGTGGCCTAGCCCTGGCCCATGCCTAGGGGTGGTGTGGGGCCACGTGGCCTCCACCGACCTCGCCCTTCTGCCTATATAAAGCTCCCGATGCAAAAAAAAACCCTAAATCAATCGGCCTCCATCCATGAAAAGTTTCGTAGCTCCGCCACCGTCGCAGACAAGATTCGGGGACAGAAGTCTCTGTTCCGGCAGACTGTCGGGACGGGGAATTGCCCCCGGATTCATCTCCATCGACTACACCGCCATCTTCATCGCCATTGCTGACTCCCATGATGAGGAGTGACTAGTTCTCCCCAGAGGCTGAGGGCTTTACCGGTAGCTATATGGTCTATATATCCCTCCATGTATGATCTTTATGTGATCGTGAGCTTTGTAATCTAGTTGAATAAGTAGATGTTATTCTTCAACTATTGTGCTACTCAAGTGGTTTTATTATGTGATCTCCGGAGAATCCTTGTCCAACGGTGTGAAGGTGACAGTGTGTACACCGTGTTTGTTTCTTAAGCTTAATTTATAGAAATACTTATGAATTGTAGTGTCTAGTTAGTACCATCTTTGTATGCTCAAAGTGACAGTGTGGGGCGTCCATAGATTGGGAATGCGAACTTTAAGGAGTGCTTATGCATCCCTACGCAGTGAATTTGTGTTTATTATCAAACCGGAGAGTGGTTCAGAGTAGCTTAGTGAAGTGATACTATCTATGTATTCAATTCTGTTGAGAGTGTCTACTAGTGAAAGTATGATCCCTAGGCCTTGTTTCCAAGCATTGAAACACCATTTACAACCAGTTCTGCTACATGTTTGCATGCTGCCATTTTTATTTCAGATTGCAATTACTACTTACAATCATCCATATTACGTGTATTTCACTATCTCTTCGCCGAACTAGTGCACCTATACACCTGACAAGTGTATTCGGGACACAAGAGACTTCTTGTATCATAATTGCAGGGTTGCTTGAGAGGGATATCTTTGACCTCTACCTCCCTGAGTTCGATAAACCTTGGGTGATCCACTTAAGGGAAACTTGTTGTTTTTTCTACAAACCTCTGCACTTGGAGGCCCAACACTGTCTACAAGAATAGAAGCGTGCGTAGACATCACTTACTAGGGACTACGGTTTGTTTACAAAACACACATGCATTAACATTTCCGGTTAATGCAATTATAGCATGAGATATAAACATCTATCATAAACATTAAGATATAATAACAACCACTTTATTATTGCCTCTCGGGCATATCTCCAACAAGAAGAGGCTCAGAATAAGAATGTGAGACTTCTTGCGTCTGGGGCTCCTTCGTGGTAACCCGCACCCCATGGCAGGGAACACCGGATTAAATCTTTTTTTTTTCGTGCCTCAGTTATTTCTATCTGAACTCTCTTACTTGCGCATTTTCATTTGTTATAGCATTCATACTTGAAGTTTCTTATAGCATCATATTGGTTGTTTCACTTAGTTGTTAGTCTCACATTTGTTATTCTTATAGCCTAAATTTTGTGAAAAGACAAGTAAAATTTTTAGAAACCTATTCACCTTTGTTCCCCCCTCTAGTTACCATCTATATCCTTTTAGTCATGCATTGGCTCACACCATACGGCGTTGGTGCTCGATACAAGGGACATCAACCCTTCTCACTTCTTTTTTTTTGGACTAGTTGGTTTGTTATCACTGGCTTCACTACGTTGCTTGATTCATAGTCCTCTCTGATTTTTTTAGCAAGTATATTGCAGGTCCCTATGGGTGTGCGTCATTGCATTTCTAGAGGGATGTGCCAGTTACTCAAAGGTCGGGGGATAACTTAGGACATCAGGTCCCCCTGATAACCAAGAACTGGTTGACAAAATTAAAGACATGGATGCAACGAGAATTTCAACCATCTTGAGGAATAAATTCTCCACATATACATTGCAGAAAAGGAACATTAGATACAAAGAGTCCGTCAAAATTGGCTTCTCAAATATGATGGCACTATAGCTTATTCCATGCCATTGCCAACGGCCGGAAGCGTAAATGTGTGAGTTTCAGCCTCTCCATGGACAATGGCATCATATGTGAGAAGGTTGAGATCCAAAGACACATATACCAGTTCTATATTGAACTTATAGGCTTATAGGAACTATGGTGTTTGAATCCTTGGAGAATGACAACCATGTTTCTTCGGATGAAAGTGGAATGTTGTCCCTATCATTTTCCCGAGAAGAGCTTGACACAGTACTCAAAGACACAAACACGGCTCCTAGACCAGATGGGTTCCACGTGATCTTGTAGAAGAAGTGTTATCCCTATGTGAAGGATGATCTGGGATAAACTTTGGGATTGTATCCCTTATCCCTAAGGTGGTAGGTTTAAAATAGGAATATCGCTCTTATGATTGTGCTCTTCAAGTTAATATCTAAAGCATATGCAACTAGGCTTTCCCTAGTAGCGCACCCAATCACCCAAATTACTTTCACTAAGGGTCGGTTCATCCTAGAGGGTTCCATAGAGGAACGGAGGTTGTGTTGCTAAAAGTAGACTTGGAAAAGGCCTATGATCGGGTCAACTCGCATTTTCTAAGGGAAATGCTCCTAAGGAGGGGTTTTGATGTTGTCCTTATCCATAGGCTCATGCAGGTGATTATTTATAGTGGTCACACAACCACTATTAATGGTGAAGTGGGTCATTTGTTCTGGAATAAGGAGGGAAGGCGCACCAAGGTGATCCTACATCCCTACCGTTGTTTGCCTTGATTGTGAATGCTTTGGCAGCATTCTTTAGAAGGCTAATATCGCGGTCAACGTACAAGGGTGGTGCCTCACCTCGTTCCTGGAAGCATGACACACCTGCAGCACGTCGATGAAACAATGATTCTAATCCATAAGTCTGATTTGGGTATTGCCAACCTTAAGTTCTTGCCCTTATGCCCTCAACTGTTGTTGGGACTAAAAAATCAACTTCTAGAAGAGTGTGGTGATTGTTGTGGGAGCTGATGCAACTCAACAAGCCATGGTGGTCAGCCTATTGAACTGCACTGGAGGAGAGTCTCCCTTTACATACTATTGGGAAATGTACCTTATGTGAACAACTAAAGCGTATTGACCATATTTTTCATATGTGTCATTTCCCAATTCGTGTGGAGTGTAAGATCGATGTAGGGCATTTAACGGAACCCCTCTTACTTCGCTAACACTTTCTCTATTTTGATCAGCTTTTTCAAAAAGCTGAGATATTTCTTGTGAATTTTCCTTGCAACTCATGGCTAGGCACTCTAACATAGTTGTAACAAGTTTACTATTCAGGCAAATTTTTCTCCCCAACCTGCTGATTGTGTTTCAAATTTTCCTCATATCGCAGCATAGGTGCCCCTGTTTAAAGCTAATTTAGTATTGATGATGGACGAGACGGCGGCCAAGCTCAAACGCATATACACCAACACCTTCTCGCCACTAGCTCACAATGAAGCTTTTGTTTTTTCTACTACTAGGTGAGGATATGGATCTTTTGATGTTCTCTTTCAACATGTCACTTCACTAATTTGTGTCCATGGTCTAGCTTGTAAAATGTTAAGTTGGTATTTCAATAGTAATATTGTACGGTTGTTTGGCTTCATTAATTTAAGAGAAAATTTCACAAAATCACAGCTGTTGAGGCTAGGTATTTTCATAAAACCTCAATCGAAAAAATTATCAAAAAAACAAAATTTTTGGGATAGATTGTTTCAGGTAACCCAAATCTCAGAATTTAGTAAGTTTCGCACTGTTTTGGTAACCTGGATCCACAAGTCATGTGCCATATGTTTGAGGAAGTGGTTATCTCGATATTTGCCAATGGCAGAGCGAGTTCGGTGGAAGGGTGGGGCCTTCCTAGTTGGCCATGTCCATATATCAGCTATCGGAAAAACATGAACTAAAAAAACAGCCCAGTTTAGGCCTGTCTGACCCTTGCAAATTGGGCTCGATCCGCCAGTGAGTTTTGCCGAACAAAACTTAAACATTACTTAATACAAACAAAGTGTTTTTGCATTTTTTGTAACTTGCGAACAAAAAGAAATAAAAAAATAAACTTGCTGGCTCAAAAATGCCTCCTTTACCATGTGGCGCCTAACTCGTGGGCTCAGATTGTAAGAAATGGTGTCAAACTTATAAAATCATGAGATTTGAGTTATCTGAAAAACCTTGCCCCAAAATTTACATTTTTTATAAATTTATTTCATTTGTGATCATGTGAAACATTTGCCACAGTAGTTGTAGTTTTTTGAAATTTGCTCTTAATTTAAAGCAATCCACTTGGTGCCATCTGTCCAGAAAAAAATTGTATTCATGAAGGGGAGCAATACAGCTGCGTTTATACTCACTAAAGAAAGTTCTTGCCAGAAAGAGTCCCTTCCCCGACGCGATTATATATTACCCAACATGGTTTTATTTAAGAATCCTCGCAGATCTCCCGACGCGTTGTTGGCCTTTTCGAGAACATTTCAAGATCCAACACGACCTTGGCATGAGCAGCATTGTCAATCATGGCGACGCTTTCCTTCTACCAACGGTCACAGTTACAGATCAGCTCAAACGAAGATGGCCAACTTGTGAATGCTGGATTAAGAACCAAATACCAACATTGCATCCTACTTCACTAAACTAGTGTTCGTTGATAGATAAACTATTCGTCTCCGCAGATCCACTTCTAGCTGGCCAGCTCTATATGCTATTCCGCACATTCTTCTGTTGATCCATGTTCTTAATCATTCTTTACAGTAGGACGAAGCGTTCATACAGAAGGTAGAATAGTGCATTGGAAGGAAACTAACTTTTGCGAGACTCATTCGATGAGGTCAATCCAAGGTTCAAAGAAAGAGAAGATGGCGGCGGTCGCGGCGCTGCGGGAGGCGAAGATCGCGACGGCGTACGAGCCGTTCCCGTGGGAGATGAAGATGAGGGAGCTGCTGCCGGTGCCTGATAAGAGCCGCTTCCTGTCGCTGCTGCTGCTCCCCATGGCCACGGACGGCACCCACACCCGCTACAACTCCCTCGACGAGACCCTGGCCCGCGCCGACGCCTGGCTCGCCTCCTGCCGCTGCTCCGGCGTCCCTGTCCGCCTCGTCAGGTTTCAGACGGAGGCGCTGCTCACCAAGATCTCCGGCGAGACGGCCGTCCCCACGGTGAATATGCTCTCCGACCTGGCCAACCTGTCCAACGTCAGCCTCTACGGGTTCGAGGACTACCACGGCGTGGACATCGGCATGGTGCGCGCGGTGCGTCTGTGGTACGCGCCGTCAGGCGCCGCCGGCGAGACCGCCCTGGAGATGGCGCTGCGGCAAGGGGATACCAGGCTCGGCTTCTCCATCAACCGCACCAAGGAAGGGTTCATCTACGTGTCGTCGGTGGCGGACGAGAGCACGCCGGGCGTGGCATCAACGCGCTCTGGCCTGCTCGAGATGCACCGGGCGGCGCGCCGGGCGGGGAAGCTTCTCGTGCTGTCCCGCGTCGGCGGGGAGAGCGTGCTGCCCTGGCTGGTCTCCACCGCCGGCGACGTCAGGTGCTACGACACCGTCTCGCTCAACCAGAAGCTGTCATTGTACCGCCACGCGCTGCGGCCAGTCACGCTCCACTTCCTCGCCTGGGACGACGGCGTCCTCCCACCGCTGCCGCCACCGCCACCGCGGTCGCCCGTGATCGTGCTGTCAACCCCGTCCGAAAGCGACATCGAGGAGCTCGACGGTGACGACGACGGCGACGGCCCTGGACCCGGGATCGAGGGCGGCAAAGGGTTCCAGAATATCAGACTCCCGGATAGCTGGCGGTGAGTGGAGTGGTCAGTCCGTCATGTAATGCTGCATTCCATTTTGCTTAATTATTTAGCCTCTTGTCTGGTCACATGAGAACAAAAATAACTGTTACTACAGGTTAGTAATCCTCCATCGATGGGAAGGTGTGTTACAGTGTTAGCTTCATTGTACCATGGTCGTCAATTAGGTCGTTGATCACGCTAGGATATCATTGTTGTAAGATCAAGGGCTGAAATAACAGTTTGCCTATTCTACATGCATGCATGCATAAGTGACACAAGTAGACATCATAATTTTAACTGTTTTATCTTTCAAACCTGATTTATGATCCGCCTTTACTATTGCCTTTGCTCCATGAGATTTTCGGAACTAGATCTGGTGTTGTTATATTTGGACGAACCTTTTACCTTCAAAGTTTTCACCCAAATTTATATAAGTTGCCACCATGTTTTCAACTAAATTAAGTTGTCATCGTGATAACTCGTCAAAAAAGTTGGCACAGATAAGAAAAGGGTTCACAAAATAGTTTGTCAAAACACAGCGCAGTTTTGAATCCCTCGTCGATACGAAGTCACAGACAGAAATGAGTTGTCAATTGGACCAACGGTTTGAACTACTAAACATCTTTTTTCGAAAAAATTGCTTTAAATATGATGACATCATCATTTTGTTCCCAAATGTATGTAATCTCTTACAAACGGGAATGGTGTTTTGGCACATGGGAGCATATGCTCCCTTTATTTTGAAATGCATGTTACATACATTTTGAAATTTTATAAAATTGAAACGAAAAATTCGAACGTACATCTTCATGTGCTACACGCTCACAAAGTCATTTCATAAAAATCCGACTTGTCGTGTGACGTGTGTAAAAAAGACAAAATTCAATGCTGAAAATAAGGCTTTTCGGGAGATAAATTTTCTCTTTTTTACAGAGACCACAAAACATATTAGTTCCTCGCGAAACTTGACGAACGTACGTATATTGTGGAGATGTACATGTAGAATTTTTTGTCAAAAAATTTCGACATTTTGAAATATGATTTTTTGATAGAGGGAGCATATGCACCCGAGAGCCGAATTGAATTTCCCCTTACAACATCATTTTATCCCCACATGCATGCCAACTCTTAGCTTGGAGAAAATAGTAGGGCGGAGGAGAACACATGTTTGCTCTCACATTTTTCGTGATCTTATGATTACAATCCTAGGTGAGGAACTGCTCTAAGTGTCGAAAACTTGAGGTTTGTTTGATACTACCGCCGTTTCGATAAATAAAGCTTATAAATTTAGTTAAAAGTCAAAGCTTACAAAGTTTGACTAAATACTAAAGATAAACATATCCATGAAACAAATATATTATAAAAAAATATTTTACGATGAATGTACTAATACTAATATCAATTTGGTATGATAAATAGGACGCGGCGTTTTTCTGCTCCTAGAAGCATATGCTCATGATTTTTAAAATAACTTTTAAACATATTTCAAAATATTGAAAAATCTGACAGAAAAATGTCACGCGTACATATTAATGGTCTATGTGTTCGCATAGTTCTTTCACAAAAAACGACATTTTTTGTGTCACAAGTAAAAAAAGACATTTTTTATTAAAAAGCTCTTCACCGGGACATATTCTTATCTTTTTCACGCATGACACAAAAAAAAGTCTATTTCCCACGAAACTTGGCGTGTGCATATAGAATGTCGAGGTGTATGCGCGAAACTTTTGTTCAGGATTTTTTAATATTTTAAAATGTTTTTTTCGATAGCAGGTGCATATACACCCTCGATCAAAATTGGATTTTTTGTATTTTTGTCTATAACACTGATTAAACTTAGAGCATGATAAGTTTTGATTAAATTTATCCACCGCTGGTTTGATGGGGCAATGTGAAGCCGCTGCCCGGACCTTCCATAAGCCACATGAGATATGATTACCCATATCACCGTTGCCCGTTTCTAGGTTTCTTTCACAAGACCTCATATGTAAAGCGTTCTCCATAACCTTGCACGACGTGGCACCTTTTGTACTACTAAATCATCGACATTTACTATGGGTTAAAGGGAGTAGTATTTTCACCACTCAAAGTTGACCTCGTAGAGCAGCCAAGAGAGATTTGCCACACATCTTTGTTCAAGTGAAGTAATAGTTTTTTTTTTTTTACTTAGTGCAAGGACATAATCTTCAAACCCGAATAAGGCGAGATAGCTAGCGATGGAAGAGTAATTGTATGTGTAGCATATACATAACACATACCAACTCATATTAGTGCTGAAGCGCCGTTGGGCACTGCCCAAAAATGGTCCTTGCTGCTTGAAAAAGATTCATAGTACTTAGCCACTAGTATGAATATATCTTGAATTAAAATATGTCTAGATACATCTACACTAGCTAAATACCCGTGCATTGCTACGGACCAAAAGTGGTGTACTACCTTCGAGTACGTGTGTACTCACGATTTCGAACAACGTGGTGAGAAACCTCGCCAAATTCAGATTAAATTAACCGTGTAAAATTGAACTAAATATATAACTGTACCATGTAAAATTCAGTTGATGTAGAATTGTCTCCTATAAGGATGAGATCAAGCTTTCAGGTCAGATATAATAGTCAACAAAAAAGAGCCCAGAACCAAATTTGAAGATGAACGATACACAATGGGCATGTCTGGTTTAGAATTGCATACGGCAGCTGAAAATTAGGATGATCTGAAACTAACTCTGTAAAAAATAATCTTAGACTAAGCAGGTGAGTTACTTTTGAAGAATGCAAAGATATGCAGGAAATTATGAGCACGCGCGGAAACAACATTACTGAAATCTGCATAACACACGGTCACACAGGGCTCGAAGCCTCCAACTCTATCCATGGAGATTCCCTAAGAAAATAGTGTAGCTTCAAACATGACCTCGTCGGGAACTTCCTGGACAGAAAATATGAATTGTGCTCCTACGCAGCGGAAGGACGAGCACAACTTTCGTGACTGCAGCACCAGTTTGAATACATCCGTCCCTCATCGATGCTGCCGGAAAGCGAGACATCCAGTCCATGGCACCTCTCCATCGGAGAAACCAAGGGCCTCCGCTGGCTCTCCCCTCTCCCCACCGACTTCTTCTCAATCTCAAGGAGCAGCAGCAGCGCGGCCTTCCCCCTGTCTCGACGGGAACCACCCCCGCTGACCCCGGCTCCATCCCTGCGAGGAGGATGAGAAGAGAAGGTGGGAGAGGAGGGATATGGGCGGCGACGTGCGGCGGCGCTGCTGAATCCTAGATGACAACGGTGCTGCTGAATCGTAGATGACAACGGCGCTCTGTCTCGCGATAGGACTTGTTGTCGGGGACTGTGGGTGGCCGGTGGCGTCAAAGTATGTTGCAGGCGGCAGCCGCAACTAAAGATATGCCCGAACTTGGTTGGATTTCCGTAGGTTGTGGCGGTGTAGTATGCTTGGACGGCGAGCGGCTCCGCGGCTGGCGAACACAGTGGCGTTGGTCGCAGGGAGAGGAACCGGCGAGCGAACTAAAATATTGTCTAGATACATCTATATTAGAGATAACTAATATGTATCAGAGGGCCATTAAATTGGCCTTCTCTAATGATTGTGACTAAAGCATACTAGTACTACAAAACATTCTCTGTTAAGGAGCAATACCACGAGAAAAAACCAAAAAACATTCAAGCTACTTCATTTCCTACATGAACCATCTTTCCCTGAAATATCCTAGACACGATTAGGGATGTCTTCTTAACTTTACAAACAAACGGAATGTCACTCCAAGTCCAATAACCATATCTAATGTACATTTGGGATCACCACCCTCCACAACACCCTTTTGCTGTACAACCAATTGTCATATAAATCAGCAAACCATTGCCTCGGAACCGCTTTCCCTGGTACTAAGTGCCAAATAGTCAGGTTTGAATTTCTTTTCTTTTCCTCTTTCCAGTGATGAATGTGATATGCCAACCCAGCCATCTCAAAGGATACACAACCTATTACAACAAAATTATCTAACCTGGCTCTAATGTACCAACTGTTATCTCATGAAGCAGTTGAGCCAGCTGAAAGTGGTCCGTCTCTCAGCTGTTGTAGACAATGTTGGAGTTGCTTTTGTATCATCTCAGCAACCATTCGCAACCTTCCCTGGCCAGGTTCTCCTGCAACAGCAGCCCCATTTACAGTCTCTACTGCCCTCGCCACCTTCTGTTTACATCTTTCCCAATCTTCATGCTGCAACCAGCAAGCTCTCCCACCATGGCTCCCATTTATTACAAGGAATGATATGTGGCTACTTTCTCCAAAAGAATACCTCAGTCTCACGGATACACAATAAGGAAGCCAGGCGGCTCCGCCAGCTACGTTCATGTGAGGAATGAGAGCATGGTCAAGTACAAACGTGAGAGCAAACTCTACTGAACTGTGGGCTCTATCATGATGAATATTGCTCTTAGCTAAAGAGCTTTCTGTGTTACCATCTGAAGCTGATCCTGAGTGATTTTCCAAACAAAGCTCAATGCGAGCCCTCTGAGCAGTAGCAATGTCACCGTGAGCCTGGGAAAACCCTTTTTTCCAAGTAATCAGCTTCAAAAATTCACGCAGCACCGATATCGGTAATGTAAGCAAAGTGATAAAAGAAGCAACTCTTGAAGCATCATATGGTTCAGAGGCAACACGCCTGCTGAAATAATCACATATCTCGTTGATCTCGGCTGCTGTTAGCTCTTCCTGAGCATTGCTCTGAGCTTGCTGTTGCTGTTGCTGGTGGTGAAATCGCTTAACACTCAGAACTTGTAGAAGCAGTTGAACACGATGGACACTAACTGCAAATACATAACCTCTACAAGAAAAATACGAGAAATGAAGTGTCTGAAATATGAATTTTCAAACTTAAATTGGCAGGCAAACAAAAAAGGAAGCATTTCAGTAAACAATCAGAAGAATCAAACAATTATGTATAATACCTATTATGTGTTAACTACAAGTATTTGGGCGTAAGCAAAAATAGCATATTACCAATTAACTACTCCCTCCAATCCATAACATTTACGGAGTATTATGGATTGGAGGGAGTACAATTTTTCTACATACTTGGTCAAACTTCACATTATTTGACTTTGAAACGAACTTTTTTTTACAAAGTTATACGCCTTCTTTTCAGGAACAGGTAGATTATATTAACGGAATATAGCTAGAAAAAGGCACTATTATTCAACGAAAATAACAACAATGATTGTTGGAATGAAAATCTGATGCTAGACTTCAATTTCTGAACGAAACAACATATTAGTACTATATCTTACCCAACATAGAACCGCAGTGCAGGCTGCTCTTGATCCAAATTCAAAAGAGCACCTTCATTGTCCTTCAAAATTGACCCCAGTATCTCTTTCAGAAGTTCAGGCAACTGGGCAAACAACCATAGAACTCCAAGGTACTTAAGAATTCCTCTTAATACCTTCTTCAGAGCTGCCAACGGAACCCAACCACCACCGTAGCCACCATCATCCCCAAGCCCAATGAAGGCTGTGTTCAGCTCTCCTTTCATATGAACAGGAAGGCCAGTTCCAGGTGTTAGTCGCACAGAGGGTCCACCAATCCCTGAAGCAAGTCCTGAAGAAGATAACATGGCATTTCCTGCTCGACTCAAACTAGCTGCTACATGGTTAGCAACACCAGAAGTTGGCCTGGACATAACAACTCCAGGAGTGACGTTCAAACGATTCAGAGCAGAAGCAGATTGTGAAGCTCCAGCACTGGTATTGAAGTGTTGACCAGGCTGTGTAGCATTCATGAAAGCAGGTTCAAGAGCATTTAGACCCTGAGCAACATGCTCCATTATGAAAGGTCTAAACTGTGGGCATGGCAACGATCCACCAACTGAGGGCCCACCCTTAGGAGGGGTTGCCGGCTGTAGCCAAACCTGATCCCCAGCAAAGCAACGCATGTCAACAGAAAACTTCTTGCGATATATAATGCGTATCCAGTATGGCCCACGAAGCACGACGGATACATCAAAAGGCAGTAATGAACTAGGAACAAGTCCAGGTCCACCCCGTCCAGCAGCGGAGAGCATGGCAGCAGTGTGAAGATTTTGACCACCCAAATTGGCAGCAGCATTTGATGGGGCAGACGCATGATGCATAGTTGTTGCAGATGAACCATTTGTTAGTGGCCCCTGCGATTGGACATGATTAGTTTGCTTTGGCATTGAGCTGTATCCAGACGAAACCGTCACAGGCATCCGTGCTGGGCGAATTGCACCCCCGAGAGCAAGTAAAGGTCCTGCTGTTAGCCGAATACAATCCAAGAATGAAGCTACCTCACCACCATTCACGAAATCCTCCAAAAACTGCATTAAAATAAAATAAAAATCAATTAAACAAATAAAAAGATCAACCCTTAAGCATGCTTGACTCTGTACTTTTGTTTTTTATGTGTATATGTATAAACATGTTATGAATGAATGAAGATCAACTGCAACAGTTAATTTGACAATACATAATAGAACATGTCAAATAATAAAAGTACTACTACGTCCATTCCAAAAGAAGTGTCGCAACTTTGTCTAGATACAGATGTATCTAGACCATTTTAGTGTGGAGATACATCCGTATTTAGAAAAAGTTGTGACAATTATTTTGGAACAGAGAGAGTGCTATCTATTAAACTTTCATAAAATAAATTACACTATACAATCATGACTGTCATGTACACAACTGTCAAAAGAGAAAGAAATAAGAAATGTAGAATAGATTCTTTTCAACGGGAAACTGGAATGAACAATTCAGTATGAAGAATTGGGTTGTCAGCCTCTGAGGTATGAATGCAATTTTATCCACAGAGAAAAATTCACCTCTGTGTTTTTGATTCAGTAGGAATAAGAGGCTATGCAATGCACTTAGCAAGAACATATAGAAATGCGGGCACTAGAAATTCAGTTTTGTTTTGGAGACGGGCGCTGCAAATTATTTTTCTATTTTGTTTCAACTGCATAATGATTTAATTATTTGAAAACATACAAGTTGCAAAAATATTAGTATGAACTTCCACATGTTGAAAGATTGAGAAATCATCACTTGTATTTATCTTTTTTGAAACTTAGAGAATACTGGATACGCATTATATATCGCAAGAAGTTTTCTGTTGACATAAGAACTTAGAGTATTCTCTAAATTGAATTCTCTAAATTCAATTTAGAGAATACTAGTAACACTGACTTAGAACAATATTAGTCATAAACTTTGACACGTTAAACTCAGACATCATTTACTTGTACTCATGTATGTATATGCTCTTTTGGAACATCGTGTAAGCAAGAACAGACCTTGGTGTGTGGCCAAAGCTGGTCAGGAGAAACATGCATCGTGCAACCTTTCTTAGCGGTTTCCCATTCAACAACAAAGTGAACCATTGGCATATGGCCATAACTGAACCAAAAGCTCATTAGACCAACAGCTTCAATCCTGAATGGTTTTCCCATTTGTTCAGATAGCCTGTCAGCAGCATCACTATGGCCTTTATTAACAGACTGTAATTTTGTCCCCATGGATATCTGATTGTCATCTAGCTTATCATCGAGTTTCACACCAATCAATCTCCTCATTCCACGAGCAAATACACGTGCATTAGCAAGCCGTCGTAAATCTGAATCAAGCTTCTGAATACTATCTGTCTCAACAGTGCTATAAGTTAAAGCAACACCGTCTGCATCAAAAGAGATATGTGAATCCATCTCAGACGTGTTCGCTATGCGTACACCAACACCCCATGGTGTCGTGGTGCTTCCTCCATTGAGCTCCCAAAGTTCCCTGAAATGGGGATCGTTTATCCTAACGTCCCATGACATGCTTCCAGCCTTACCAAGGCGTAAGCATATGTGCTTCCAAGAATCATCTTGAGCGAAAGGTAACCTTAACCAAAGATTTGAAGATGGTGACCGCATGCCCACTTCTTCAACATATGGAATAGCAAGAGAATCCATCTGGGCAGTCAGTTGAGCATGCTTGATGCATAGTGAACAGTGCCTTATGACATGCAGTAGCACTGAAGCATATACAGTTGCTGGAACACAATCATTTCTTTCAGCAAGAATATTTCCATGGGCGAGGTTGGTTCCTGATTGCAAACTAGAAGAGTATGCCTGCAAAGGAAGGGAACTGTTCACTGATTCTGATATTCTTCTTCTCTTAACTGGCAGACTGGATGTCAGTCCTTGCAGTGAAGGGAGTTCTGGAAGGAGATCTGAAAGAGAGCGCTTTCGAGGTGCACAGTTAGAGCCAACGGTGATGACCTTCCCTAATCCTGTCAATTGTACAAGATGAATACATCACAATAGTATTGTGAACTTGTCAAAATTATCACGCAAGAGTTTTAATAGAATACGGAAAACTAGCTCAGTTGGTGGGGGTGAGGGTATACACCTCCGCCACCCAGGTTTGAGTCCTCTACAACTCAAATTTGGGTGCTTATTTCTTCAATGAATTAAAGTATTCTAGTTCCTCCTAGGTGATCTAGCAAGAAAAGGCTTTCCGTACCTTCAATAGTAGGTGAAGACCGAGTCAAATGAGCAGGCAACGAATTTTCGAGACGGCCTGAATATGAGCTTTGAGGAGGGTTTTGACTACTGTTAACCTTGCTTGAAGGGACAAGCGGAAGTGGTTTATTTCCATCTGCAATACCGTGCTCACTTGGAGAGCTCAATGAGCTCAGGTCATGATTGGATTTAGAGTTTGATGATTTGGTAGCAGATGAATTTCTTACAGGGTTAGAAGGGGAAAAGGCGTTTGTACTCTGCAAATGTCTCAAACTAGTAGGGAAATAGCTGTTCAAACTGACACCAGGATGAACTATTGAGGAATTATTAGCTTGGGAATGCAATAGGGCTCCATCCTGCATCGGCGAAATAGCTCTGGTGCTTTCTCCTTGAAGACCAAGTGAAAGAGAGCCCAATGAAGAAGCAGAAGGCAAACTAGAACCATGTTCACATTCGAATATCTCGTCAACAATAGACGAAAAAGATGGTGAACAAGCAGGCAGCAGCAGAAGAGGATCAACCCTATCCTGAATAGGAAGTCCATTGTCCATAATGTCATCACAGTTCTCTATACTTTGTAGGGTGTGCAGCTTCGCATCAAATAGATTTGTATCTTTTTCATACTTAATTGTTTGCATCTGCCCAACATCAATCTTATTTACCCTTGAGGCTTCTTTAGCATCAACATTTGCGTTAACCTTATTACTTGCATCAGACTGTGTCTCAAGAAGATGAAAAACAGGCCTGAAGTCCTTATCAAGTTGCATCAGAAGATAATAAGCATTTGCGCATTGAGGAAATCCCATGACCATGAAATCTGAACCATGTAATATGGCCTTTGGAATCTTTATAGTACCCTGAGACTGCTCATAAACCTGGAATAAAAACCAGAGTTTGATCACTTAGACTACTCAATGTGCGAGTAACATAGGTGGTAACATGCATGCCAGCTAGACAAAAATGATGATGTGGCAAGTAATTAAAGAGGAGAGACAATTGGGGTAACATAATATGTTACCATCACATAGCACTTCCTAATGAAAAATGACTCTAAAATGTAATAAATTAAGGTCTCTGTGTTATTAGTACACCTATGACACTAATCACTATGGAGATAGTAACATAGACTAGTCACATATGCATGGGAGTCCATCGGCTTAAGCTTAAAGCCCTATAAAACCAACATGAACTAAATAATGAAAAGCCTTCTGTTAGGCTTGGGCCTGGCCCGCTGGACGTTCAAGAGCAAGACTAAGCTTTCGAACGACCACTGGCCTTCAACATTTCTACTACAGAACCACAAGTGGTTCAGAGCTTTCCAAGAATCCTGGCTATTCCCTTGACAGGCTCACCCTCAGACTTTGTTAAACTGAACGTGGACGGTATATTGATCAATTGAATGGTTCAACTGGAGCGATAGTAAGAGATTCACATGATACTTTTGTAGCAGCAAATAACCACAAAATTGATTATGTGATCGATGCGGCTATGGCTGAAGCAATAGTTCTGCGTCAGGGTCTTTCACTTGGCACTGGGATGTGGCCGTGTCATTGTTAATTCTGACAGCAAGGAGGTCACTGAAGTGATGAAGGCGGGAGGCCAGTCGCTTGGCCCGGCTGCTATTATTTATGAAGAATGTTACCCGCATGGCGCAAGACTTCTCACATGTCATCTTCGAGCACTGCCCTCAGGAAGCAAACGAGGCTGCACATCAATTAGCTAGCTACACACGTAGAGCACCTACGAGTGTTTGGTTTGATACCTCTCCTGAATGTTTAGTTCAAATCCTTTTAGATGATGTAGCTCTTCTCATTACTAGCTAATAAAACTCGTTTGAAGTTCAAAAAAGGGTGGGTGCTTAGACACTGTCGCAGGGAGCTAGGGCTGGAGAACCATACCCGCAGGTGTTGGGACGAGAGGGCAAAGAGAAGTAGACAACACTCTACTTCCTCCAGGTAAACATCCTAAACTCCATAGACCTTACAAATTTGCTGCTATGCTTTTCTTCATCATGCCGCCAGACTGGAGTCCGCTGTCTTGCTGACTAATGACAACGCTTGTACATTGTACCCCAATGAGTCTATGACACTAACAGTATTGCCAAGATATACATTGGAGTAATTATGTACACGCACTTACAATGGTATGCACTTTATAAACATGTTTTCCCGTAAGAGCAATCCTTCAAGTGGGGTAAAGAGAATGGGAAACTGGAAGCGGGGGAATGTGCTGGAACCAGAATGGTCCTCTATTGATGTTTTATACAAAGCCGTTTCTTCTGAACTCTATCTGATACGGCTATGGTGCAGATGCCTTGCAATGATATAGATTGAGACTTAAATTACTACGAGTTCATTTATTTAAGTTATAGAAATACAACAAATATTACTACGTATTTTCATGAGAAACGAACGCATGATTCTGATATTATCACATGCCCAATCTGGACATTTATAGATTAAAGTGGCAAAAGTGCAACTGCACACATCTCACGGTGACATTGTCTTGCATATAGATTATAAATTATAATGATGCTGCATCTGCTAATAAAATTCAGAAATAAATATATTAGGACATGGATCAAGACAGATGACTACCTTAAGGCCAAAAAAACTTCCAGTAGCTGCAAGTAGATGGAGGATGCTCCTTGTCCTTAAGCTTGAGAAAACCTCAGTCGCTGTGGTACTGCCTTTATTTAGAGCTTCTTCCCAATCCAGCAGTGCGGTAGGGGGTAAGATATTTTTTGGTGATTGTAGGAGGAAACGACCACTCCTATTAAAGAGAGAAATGAGTTGCAATACTATGAAACTGAAAAAGGCCAGACTGTTTTTGGATTATATCACAAGGCCTAAGCATAAATGTATCACCACCGTAAACTTATCTAGCATTCAGCGGATCGTGCTTTACAGTTATAATTGATTCCTACACTGAAGGCTCTGGATTCTGGAGAGATACATGGGACCATACTTATTTAAGAAGCATTTTGTAGCACTTTTTTACGAGATTGGAGGGTCTATCATGAATATGTCAGAAGCACGGATAGCCGGAAGACTGAGGATATGCCACTTGCCGTCATTTATCTGCTGGACCTGATCCCAAGTAGGAAGATAATCTGAGGCTTACTTGGAAGTTGGAACTAAGGTTGATTTTTATTGCTTAATCAAAACGATATGACTGATCTCTTTTTACAGAAGGGAGTCAGTCCTAACAGCCAAACCAAATAGATGGAAACTAATCCTGTCTAACCCTATCTTAGATTAAAGAAAACACCACAGCTAATAGTGATTTTTTTAAATGGTGTGTGCCTGACTTGATAGGTTTGTGTGCCTCAAGGTGAACACCCACCCCGATGACAGATGAACAGTGTGATCTCAGGCAACCTATAGGTATGAAGTGTCATCTTACAAGCTAACAACATGAGGCAAGGAAGAACCTACTACATTGTGGATTTACAAGTGAAAAGATTATTTCCTAAACGAAAGTGATTAAAGACTAGTCACTAGGTATAGCCAATAAGTTAATTCATAACAACACCGGTAGTGAAAAGTGCTGTCCAACCTGATGTTTACTCCAAGACCAATATATGCTTGCCCATATGCCCTCACTTGAAGCACTTCATTTCCACAAAATTCCGCAAGGCCTGTTTTCTCTACTTTCTGCACTTACCAGCATGTCAGGTACTATACATGTCAGCAAACTAACAACATAATTTCTTCTAGCAAGTGAAGCTTTGGAAACATGGACAATACAATTATTATGAAATCCAAACACAGGAATTTCACTATAGTCTTCTCAAACTATACAAACAGGGAAATAATGAAATACATCTTAGGCATCTCCAATTGCAAACGCAGAAACGTTTAGCTTCAAGACCTCATGGGTCAATACAATACCGACAAAGTCACATATCAGCGATAGTACAACTAAAGGGTATGGCTTTCAACAACGATGAAATAATTACCACTGCAATTTATTCATTCAAGTCTTTGAAAACTTTAATTATGCATAAACTTCACTATTTAAAATTTGAAAATACACATGAGTTGTCCGTTTTATAGTTTATATACAAGAAAGTGTCCCAGACTTGGCCGTAAATTCAACTGTGTGCCCAATTCAATTGGACAAAAAGTAAGCCCAAGAAATAAGGCATCATAAGATTTCTAGAAATATGAACAGGAAAGTGTCAGCCAAACTTTTAGGTCGAACATAATGAAATTATGACATAAATAGTTGAACATACATTCAGATTGTATACACGCTAAGGTACAGTCTACTACAGTATTCATATATTTTAAGTTTTCAACAATTCACACAGCTTGAACAGTGTCTATAAGTTTTGTAAGTGACATGGTAATATAATGGGTGAGTCCAGGGACGTGCATATTCACAGATTGTACAAGATTCTAACATAATATTTTGTATCATTACCTTATGTGGTGCCTTCGCTAAGTTTACATCTCGTTTCAGGATAACATCTTCAGGTGACTGGGAAATTTGCACATTTTTGCACAGTTGTCTCTGAATATCAAGAAGACGTGTGTGCCTATTGCAAGCAATTGCTTTTAAAATGACTTTCTCAACATCAATGCAGCACAGATCAAGAGAAAGAGTAGCTTCTTTATCTGTCAAAGGATCAAGTATAAATGAACTATGCTGACATTTTATCTGCATGTCTTGCCCTTGCCCTGCCTCAATTTTGATAAACGGGGATAAATCGGATTCTGCTGGGACACTACTTTTTTCATCTAACCAGTAATTCAATTTCAGTACAGAACCACTTAAATCCAATTCCCCGTCTAGAGCAAGCTGCATCAGAGCGGCATTTCCGATTTGTCCAGAGGTGCTGTCTGTGGTAAGTTCACATCTTATTGCTTCTTTCCACCTTCCCTGATGAAGAACGCAAGCCTGCCTAATAACAGTAATCATAGCAAGTTGAATGCTGAACTCATGAAGTCTAGCATACAGCACAGAGAAGGGATTCTCAGAAACAGCCATTCTTCTTTCTATATCATCACCAAGAGTAAATCTCCTTCTTTCTTCAAGCTTAATAGGGCCGCTTTTCTCACCAACAAGCAACTCCATGTGCAATATCCTCCATAAATCTAGGTTACCACGGTAACCTAATGTAAGAAGAACTTTAAATTCTCCATCAATATGAAAAACAGCTATTCCATCTGTTACTGAAACCTTAGATACTTCTTTGGGTCTTGGAGTCACAAGTAGTTTGTAGCGCACACTGGTGTCCAACTTCTGCAAAGCATGTTTTTCTTCAGCTGGGGACAGTTTATTCTGTCTCCCTATGTCTTCTATACATCTTGGCAACCTCTGATAACTGCCTGTAAGCATAATCTCTAAAGCAGAAGGAACATCAAATGTAGGAGCTCGTGCTTGTTGTAACCCCTCATGCATAAAGAACAGTGAATCAGCTGTTTGAGTGAAGCATGTTTCATGGCTGGAAAGAGTCGATCCAAGTTGCTGACAGTACTGAACCAAAGGAACCTGCATAAATGAAAGGTAAATTAATTACAAAATTGTAATGAAAAAAAATCACAGCATGAAGTTTCCAAGACAAAAATTCCTTGTTCTAGTGCGAGCCAAACGTGGAACGATGAAAGAGCACTTTAGTTTAGGATGATATCAATAGAAAAACTGCAAATGCTTTCTACTGTGCAAGGGCGCAATAAAAACACAAGTTTCTTCTGAATAATAGCATGTGTGCCTTAATTTAAACTATTCTTTCGTAATTTTGCGACAATAAAGTTTCCAAGAGAACAATTCCTTGTTCTAGTGCGAACTAAACGTGGAACGATGAAAGAGCACTTTAGTTTAGGATGATATCAATAGAAAAACTGAAAATGATTTCAGGAAGAAATGTATAAATGTTCAATAAACCTTAATGGTTTCATGTTCGAACGCTACTGTGCAAGGGCGCAATAAAAACAGAAGTTTCTTGTGAATAATAGCATGTGTGCCTTAATTTTAAACTGCTCTGTCTTAATATATTGTTGCCTTGTTGGTAAGTAATATCTACCTCTCCCCTCTTCTAGAGGAAGATTATAGATCGGAAATTAACTTGAAAACTTACATGGATATTATATCACTAAATTGAAGGGCTGGAGTTCAAATTATATATCAGACACATTTTGGTTCCCTGTCCTGTATGAAATGGTTTGCATGGTTGCGCCCCTCCATTATTTTGCATTGGACAGTACATATGCCCCCCAACAAATAATTTACAACAGTATTACTGGCAGGGAAGCAAATTTCAAAAACATACTGCATATCTGACTGAAAATTATCTAGTAGCTGGATATATGTGAATGTTTTGGGGTGTAAATGGACTTATTCGTGTTTGAATTTTGAATTCAATGGCAAGAGCCAGAAAACCCTAAGACATGCATGATTTTTTCACAAAATAGACTCTCGGGTTATTGGGCGAATATAAGCAAGAAGAATTAGCCAACCAAATGAAGTGCCAAATAATTTAGTCAAGGATCACGGAGCAAATAATCCAAATACAGCAGTACTAATTTCATTACAAACCATATGATATGACCATGAGAATAATATGGCATGAAAAACCTAGCTAATACTCCCTGTCACTCAATGCCGGTATGTCACTTTCCAGTGTGTGCAGTTAAAAAGGTTTGTTATTGTACATCATCCTTGTCTGAGCCACACAAGGAAGGTGGAAAACCTTTGAAATGCAGAGTAGACCCTAAGTGCATTTTTTTTCACTAGCACCTGCTAGAGCACACCACCAAAGCACCAGAAGTACAAAAAATATATTCGTCCAAACCATATATATTTCTAGGTTCAACCAACATTATACTATCATATAGTTCAAAGCATCACCAAAAAAAAAAAGAATAACCAGCAACATCGAAGAGAATCATTGTCAGATGACTCAACAGCACCAGCTAGACTACTCCCTACATTGCAACGAACACATCTTAAAAATGATCTGGGATGCACTTGCTCAATCCAGGCAGCTGAGAGATCGCCAAATTCAGCAAATAGTGATACTGCACGAGCGCAAGGCTGAGCTGCGAGTCACACATTGACACATTTGTGTTGGAAATGTTTGACCAAATAAGCTAGTGCCTGGTTCATAGCCAAATGTTGTCAGTCTTGGCGTGCGAAACTTAGCCCACCGCTTGTCACACCCTCATGTGTGCTAAATTTTGCAGCAGTTGTGCAAACAATTTGGCAGCCACAAAATGTGTGGCGTAAACAGTTGGCCTCAAACTGTTGTGGGAGTGTGGGTGTACCAACTAAACAGCCCCTAGATTCAGAAATCCACCTATCCAATTCACCACACTAGTGTGGCAATAAGGCTGCTAGCTAGGGCAGGAAGTAAAGGGCCTACTCGCAAGCAACACAGACCTGCTGACACCACTTGGCGAGGACATGGAGGCGGAGCATGCGCTGGCGGGTGCGGGCGATGAATTTGAGAAGGTCGATCTTCTTCTCGGAGTCGGACCGCTGCCGCCCACCGCCATAGGCGCCCTTCCCCTCCGACTCCGCCTGCGACTTCTCCACCAGCTCCCGCAACGCCAGGTACGACTCCTCCGCCGCCCGCCGAACCACGGAGCCCAGCTCCACCGTCTGCTGCCCCAGCTCCCCCGCCATCGCCGCGGCTAGGGTTTCCGCCACAGCTTCGGCTCCCGCGACTACGGTTTCGGGAGGAGATCAAGAGCGTCGTTGTGTAGCGGCCTGGAGGATGGGGAGGGGGGGGCTTCGGTTGAGGTAGGCGGACGATACCGCCGGCGACGAATCGGCGGCGGCGGCAGCCCGCGCGGGGTGGGATCGAAGCTTTTCGCTTCTGCGCTGGGTCGGGCCAGAACAGAGCGTGCGACCACGCCTAAAGTCCACTGGATGACGAGGTCCCGGGTATATATTGGCCGTCGATCAAGGAACCGACGGCTAGATGCAGACACGGCGCAGGCCGCAACCTCCTCCCTGCTGCTTCTCGCACCGTCATAGACAAGCAGCATGCCATCATTTGCTAGTGGAAATGAACAAACGTGTGAAGAAAAAGCTTTTTTTCCCTATTTTGATAGGAGAATCTTCGCGGTCAATCTGCGACAACTAATATATAACACAGAAAGTATATGATATATAATAAAAATATTTGAAAAGTTCTTTTCCATGTATTTGCCCTCCCTTTCCTCACTATGCGCAGAAAATCCATCATGTTAACAGTATAATAAAATTTCTACCAATTTCTTTCCTAAAAGCGGGCTCATCTTAAAATTTCCATATAAAGATTGTAAGATCTTTAATATCGAATGTCCTTTTCCCTCCTTTCACTACATTCCTACACCCCAAACCTCGATTCTTCTCCTCTTTGCTCCATGAATCTGCAAATCGTGTTGGTGGTGTTTCTTTTTCTCTTGCTTATACGGATCGCACACCCGCTAGCCTCAAAACTATCCATATCTTTGTTTGATCATACAGAATTTCACCCAAGAGGAAGCATGACAATCAAAGGAGAAAATTCCGAGGAAGAGTTTTGGGGTGCGACAATCACCTCGTGAGAAGTTAAGTTGCGGCGGGGATCGCAATCCTTCCCGATGTTGTAGTACTTGTCCATGTCATCCGATGTTGATGCCTCCGAGTGCGGAATTTGTAGGAAGATGGGCTTCTTCTATTCTCGTGGGAGCGGTCTTATAAGTTGTATCTGACTTTTCCAGCCTCAGTGTATATAGATGCAAATAAATACGTGAGAGCGCGCACAAAGACAAATATATTTATTCCTCCAGATAGGACCTTCTTGTTGTATATTGTGACGGGTTACGCACTCACAGCATACTCTTTTTGTGTGTCTTTTGAGCAAAAAACAATACCACTAATAATGCAATGGTGGACCGAGCAAGTCATTCAACAAAGTTGATTATGGAACCTAAATTTTCACCGAAGCCCATTGTAAAAACAGCACCATAAATTTATGCAACAAATTTAGAAGAAAAAAACATGGTCAAACACGGGCGGACCTGCACCCAAGGCAGCACGTGCTGCGGGCTTGGGCTTGGACTTAGGCCCAAAGCTGCGGTAAATATTCGTTAAATTTTGGAAATATTTATGTAAAATAATAGCTCAATGCCTACATACAAGGTCTAGCCCGAGGCATGGCGCATTGTCGATTCGCCCCTATGGTCAAGATAAATTAAATAAATAAAACCAAAACATAGATCACAAAAACCTTACTCAATATATCCTCTTTTAAACGAACTCTCGGAGAATATGAGCATGATGGTGATGGAAACACATTTGTATATGTGACATGGAAATAAAATACAACATTTAACTTTCCTAAAATTCACAAAAATATTACAACAAAATAGATGGTGTATCATGTACCTATAGTGGTGGGGACTAAATCATGGGCCTCTTTTGCACTTATGAGATTTATGGAAAACATTAATAGGGACTTTCATATCCACAACATCAAGATTTTGAGAAAGAGACGAGGAAATCATCCCTACAAATCTTAAATCCAACAAGAGTGACCCTAATTTTAGGTAGCATATCAAGTCCCATCATAACAATGAGCCAACATAGAGGTGGTTGATCTACATATCAACACTCCATTTTGCAGCGGCCAAAACAAAAAAAGGCACAACAAACATAATCAGCTAAAAATTGGTGTTTGTTCTTCCGCTCTCAAATCTCAAACTATCCTAGCTCCAACGTAGAGGTGGACCTTACTCTTGTCAAAGTAATCATAGCCACTCACTTATAGCGGATACTTGGTTCATAGCCGGGCAAAATCTAGTGATTGTTCTCCCTCTCTAAACCATTCTAGCTCCAACCTAAAATAATGGTTATACTTTATTTTGTGGCGCACCCAGGCGTACGTTCCCCCGGGTTTCGCAACGATAAGTATTTTGTAGAACGTTGCGACTACTGTAAGAGTGAAGAACAAACAACATTGCCCTACTGCCCTTGGGGGCAGCGGCCCGTTGCCCCTTCTTCTTCATTGGACTTGGTGCTAGTGTGGACCCAATTCCTATCTCTTACGCGTTCCCCGCGACGCCGGTTTCAGCTGATCCAGATCACCAGGTGCTAGAGAATATCGAACCGCTCTCTGCCAAGCCTGGAGCGCCTCCGGCCTCTCGAGTCCGGAAGACTCCCGCAGCCGATGCTGGTCCTAGCGGCGCGCCAACCTCCAAGCGCCGGAAGGCTTCTGGTACCGGTCCCACGCAGGAGAAGAAGCAGAAGGCTATTCCCACCTCCTCCGGGTAAGTTCCGTTGATGTTCTTTTTCCGGTTTAAGCTTGTGCATCTGATATCTTTTGCAGCTAACATCCATCTTTTCTCATTTCTCAGTGCCCCTCTCGAACTCAACCGGAGCGCCCCTGGCATGACCCGGAAGGCTCCCAAGGATACCGGGAAAGCTCAAGATACTAGTGAAGAAGAAGACCCCTTCGTGGTGCCCAGTCCTTCTAAGGACAAGCACCGCGCCCCTCGCGAAAGTTCGGCACACTCTGGTGCCGGCAAGACTCCTTCTTCCCTTCGGGAACCCATTGCAAGTGAGGGGAACACGGCCCCAGAAAACGAAGATCACCGCGCCGAGTGGAATTTTACCTCGCCCCCAGAATCAGAGAATCCCGGCACCAGCAACATGGGCGCTGGTTTAGATCAAGCCGGGCGCCCGGAACCTTTAGTGGTACCGCCCGTCCCTGAGAAAACTGTTGAAGTACCAACCGGTTCACCGAAGAAGACTTCCTCCTCTGCACCGTCGGAAGGCTCCCAGCCTGCCTCTCCTACCAAAGGTTCGCGTGCACCAACACCGCCGGTATCCTCTAAGAACAAGCCTCCTTCTGCTTCTGTTGCTGGTGGAAAGAAGGTGTCAACCCGGAAAGCTCCCGCTGTTACTCCGGAACAGCTTACCGGCGCGCTGGATGCCACCTTGGCCCCGCCCAGTGGCTCTCAAGCGCTTACATGCATACCAGTCGCGCCGCGGCCTCTATTGGTGAGAAGATATCCGCGCAAACTAGCCGGATTATCGAGCTCAATCATGGCGGAGCCAACCTGGGCTCCCTTCCGAGATATGTCGATGAGTGGAACATCTCGGATATCACTGAAGCGACCCTTGGCCTTGGCAAGGACGGGCAGCCTGTGGTGGACGCTCGCAGTCCCCGGAACACCATCCAACATATGCAGCGGCTCAAGCGGTGCGTGCGGGAATTCGACAACACGTGGTACGACGTCGACAAGAACGTATTGGTAAGTTCTTTCCTTCCGGATCTGAATTTCCGCATCATTTCGATATGTTTTTAACTTAGATCTTATAGATATATCATCATAGTCCTCGAGTGTAATATCCCGGGATTTGGTGTTACAAAAATAGAGGAAACAGATGTGTGCATTGCATTCATGCGTAGAAAATCTGGGGAATTTTCGCGCTTTAAAGTAAAACATGTCACAGTAACTGAAGTTTCACTTGACCTTGATGGAATTGAAGTAGCTCATCAAGCCAAGTGCTCTAAACCTCAATGTGACCTATGCTAAAACCTTGTTTTGGGGTAGAGATGATTTGATCTAAGGGGTTAGATCAAATGGAATTAAAACCAACAAAATAACATATTAATCAAGGATCAATTGCTTGATCTTATAAAAGATCAGAATATGGTAATCATTGCCATAACATAAGAACATCTATTCAATTGGAAGTCAAGTAACAATAAATGAGAGAGACCATTCCTACCAATCCTAGCTTTACCTATTTAAGAAACCAAGGACAATTCTTGAACTAAAGTATTAGGATATAAACCATCTCACCTTGGAGTGGTGAGATGAACTAGGATCAAACGGAATAATACCTTATCCATAAATTAATGAAGTAAAGTAGAGACTAATCCACTTAAGTTATCCAGGTGGAGACTCAACCCTTTCATACCTAATGAGATCTTGTGAGTACACCATAAACCCTAGAATATCCCATTCCTATATAAGAGAGCTAAAGCTATGGTGTTACACTCAAGTTAGTTGAGGCAACACTTGAATTTGAGGGAGAAAACTATCCATATATCTAGATGATTAAATCATCATTCCTTGAAAAGAACTCCAAGGGAATATCTCAGGCATTCTCCTCGGATATAATCTATTGAGGCAACCATAGCCATGTTCATCCAAGGAAATAAAATAGAAGTATTATACCCTAGTTGATCAAGACAATACTTGATTTTGGAAATGAGAAAACTTAGTTCATGAGAGATACTTTAGGAAGCCAAACCTTTGATCATTACAAATTGGGTAATGATCATATACTCTAAGGATTGGGAGTAGAGGCCATTGAGGATAAGTTGATCATGATAATGCCATGATAATGCTTTGGAGAAATAGAAGAATAAGCCATAAGTTAAACCCTATATGATAAGTAGATATCATTCACCACATGAAATTATAGGGAGATCACTAGTAAGCAACCCTAGGCTTATATCCCAATCTTAACTTGTGAATCACTTGGTGATCATAAGTAGAATCCTACCACATCTACATTTCACTTATTCCTCAATTAAAGAACACAAGAAAACCTTAGAGTCAAAACCTATACATTATATGCTTGATGTCTACGCACGCTTCTATTCCTGTAGATAGTGTTGGGCCTCCAAGAGCAGAGGTTTGTAGAACAGCAGCAAGTTTCCCTTAAGTGAATCACCCAAGGTTTATCGAACTCAGGGAGGTAGAGGTCAAAGATATCCCTCTCACCAACCCTGCATTAAGATACAAGAAGTCTCTTGTGTCCCCAACACACCTAATACACTTGTCAGATGTATAGGTGGACTAGTTCGGCGAAGAGATAGTGAAATACAAGTAATATCGATGATTATAAGTAGTAATTGCAATCTGAAATAAAAATGGCAGCAAGCGAACATGTAGCAGAACTTGTTGGAAACGGTGTTTCAATGCTTAGAAACAAGGCCTAGGGATCATACTTTCACTAGTGGACACTCTCAACAATGATCACATAATTGAATAAATAAATGCTACTCTTAAACACTCTCTTGTTGGATAACAAACACCATTCATTGTGTAGGGCTATAAAAGCACACCTCAAGCCGGAGTAAACAAGCTCCACAACTTCATAAAGGAATCACACACGATGCACACACTGTCACCATCACACCGTGGAGAGTAACTCCGGAGTTCATAGTAAAGTAACCTCTAGAGTGCATAATAGACAAGAGTAACATCTACATATTCAACTAGATTACAAAGCTCGTGATCACATAAAGATCACACCATGGGAGAGAGAGATGAACCACATAGCTACCGGTAGAGCCCTCAGCCCCGTGGGAGAACTACTCCCTCCTCGTCATGGGAGACAGCAACGGCGATGAAGATGGCGATGGAGTCGATGGAGATAACTCCGGGGGTAATTCCCCGTCCCGACGGCGTGCCGAAACAGAGACTTCTGTTCCCCGAAACGGAGTTTCGCGATGGCGGCGGCGCCCCTGGAGTCTTTCTGGAGTATGATTGATTGATGTAGGGTTTTCGCGTCGCGAGGAATATATAGGCGAAAGGGCGGCGCGAGGGGGTGCCTGGGGGGCCCACCCCATGGCTGGGCGCGCCGCCAGGTGGTGTGGGGCCCCCTTGGCCCCTCTCCGTCTCTCCTTCGGTGTTCTGGGTCCGTCTCGGTAAAATAAGAGGTTTGGCTTTTGTTTCGTCGAATTCCGAGAATATTGCCCAAACAGCTTTTCTGGAACCAAAAACAGCAGAAAACGAGAACTGGCACCTCGGCATCTTGTTAATAGGTTAGTTCCGGAAAATGCATCAAAACGATATAAAGTATGGATAAAACATGTAGATATTGTCATAAAACTAGCATGGAACATAAGAAATTATAGATACGTTTGAGACGTATCAAGCATCCCCAAGCTTAGTTTCTACTCGCCCTCGAGTAGGTAAACGATAAAAAGAATAATTTCTAAAGTGACATGCTACCAACATAATCTTGATCAATACTATTGTAAAGCATATGAAATGAATGAAGTGATTCAAAGCAATGGTAAAGATAATGACTAAACAACTGAATCATATAGCAAAGACTTTTCATGAATAGTACTTTCAAGACAAGCATCAACAAGTCTTGCATAAGAGTTAACTCATAAAGCAATAGATTCTTAATAGATGGTTTTGAAGCAACACAAAGGAGGATTTAAGTTTCAGCAATTGCTTTCAACTTTCAACATGTATATCTCATGGATAATTGTCAACACAAAGTAATATGATGAATGCAATAAGCAAGTATGTAAGAATCAATGCACTCAGTTGACTCAAGTGTTTGCTTCTAAGATAGAAAGAAGTAGGTAAACTGACTCAACATAAAGTAAAAGAAAGGCCCTTCGCAGAGGGAAGCAGTGATTACTCTTGTGCTAGAGCTTTTTATTTTGAAAACATGGAAACAATTTTGTCAACGGTAGTAATAATTCATATGTGTTATGCATAAAACATCCTATAAGTTGCAAGCCTCATGCATCGAATACCAATTAATAGTGCTCGCACCTTATCCTAATTAGCTCGGATTTCCATGGATTATCATTGCATTACATATGTTTCAACCAAGTGTCACAAAGGGGTACCTCTATGTCACATGTACAAAGGTCCAAGGAGATAGATCGTATTTGATTTCTCGTTTTTGATAGATCTCAACTTGAGGACATCCATACCGGGAAAACATAGAAAACAGATAATGGACTCCTCTTTAATGCTTAAGCCTTCAACAACAGATAATATTCTCATAAGAGATTGAGGATTAATGTCCAAACTGAAACTTCCACCATGATACATGGCTTTGGTTGGCGGCCCAATGTTCTTCTTTAACAATATGCATACTCAAACCATTTAATCATGACAAATCACCCTTGCTTCAGACAAGACGAACATGCATAGCAACTCACATGATATTCAACAAAGGTGTAACAGTTGATGGCGTCCCCAGAAACATGGTTACCGCTCAACAAGCAACTTATAAGAAATAAGATACATAAGCAACATATTCAATACCACAATAGTTTTTAAGCTATTTTCCCATGAGCTATGTATTGCAAAGACAAGGAATGAAATTTTAAAGGTAGCACGCAAGCAATTTACTTGGAATGGCAGAAAAATACCACATAGTAGGTAGTTATGGTGGACACAAATGGCATAAGTTTTGGCTCAAGGTTTTGGATGCATGAGAAGCATTCCCTCTCGATACAAGGCTTTGGCTAGCAAGGTTGTTTGAAGCAAACTCAAGTATGAGCCGATACAGACAAAACTTACATAAGAACATATTGCAAGCATTATAAGACTCTACACTGTCTTCCTTGTTGTTCAAACACTTTTACCATAAAATATCTAGACTTTAGAGAGACCAATCATGCAAACCAAATTTCAACAAGCTCTACAGTAATTCTCCACTAATAGGTTCAAACTACATGATGCAAGAGCTTAAACATGATCTACTTGAGAGCTCAAAACAATTGCCAAGTATCAAATTATTCAAGACCATATACCAATTACCACATGAAGCATTTTCTGTTGCCAACCAAATAGCAATGAACGAAGCGGTTTTCAGCCTTCGCCATGAACATTAAAAGTAAAACTAAGAACACCAGTGTTCATATGAAACAGCGGAGCGTGTATCTCTCCCACACAAGGAATGCTAGGATCCGAATTTATTCAAACATAAACAAAAATAAAAACACACAGACGCTCCAAGTAAAGCACATAAGATGTGACGGAATAAAAATATAGTTTCACTAGAGGTGACCTGATAAGTTGTCGATGAAGAAGGGGATGCCTTGGGCATCCCCAAGCTTAGATGCTTGAGTCTTATAGGTTTTTTAGAGGCACTTAACATGCTCAGATGAAGAAGCTAAAATTGAATGAAAGTTGCGTACATATCTGAGGATTAGTCATGATTTTTTGCAGATTTTTCTGAGTTTCCTACAGAGAGATCTACTCAAATTCGTGACAGCTAGAAATATGTTTCTGCGCAGAAATCCAAATCTAGTATCAACCTTACTATCAAAGACTTTACTTGGCACAACAATGCAATAAAATAAAGATAAGGAGAGGTTGCTACTGTAGTAACAACTTCCAAGACACAACAAAACAGTAGCAAAATAAAAACATGGGTTATCTCCCAAGAAGTTCTTTCTTTATAGCCATTGAGATGGGCTCAGTAATTTTAATGATGCTCACATAAGGATGAAAGTTGAAGCAAAGAGAGCATCAAAAAGCAAGTATGAAACACTTTTAAGTCTAACCCACTTCCTATGAAAAGGAGTCTTGTAAATAAACAAGTCATGTAAGCATAATGCAACAAGCATAGAAAGGCAACACAAGCGCAACTTCAAGATTCTCAACATAAAGAGGGGAAACTTAATATTATTAAGATGCATATAACCATGTTTCCCTCTCTCATAATAACTTTCAAGTAGCATCATGAACAAACTCAACAATATAACTATCACATGAAACATTCTTATCATGAGCTACATGCATAAAATTATTACTCTCCACATAAGCATAGTCTTTACTATTAATTGTAGTGGGAGCAAATTCAATAAAATAGCTATCATTATTATTCTCATCACCATAATCATCATATATAGGAGGCATATTGTAATCATAATTAATTCTCTCCTCAATAGTAGGTGGACTGAAAATATGATAGTCATCATTGTAATCATCATATATAGGAGGTAAAGTATCATCAAAGTAAATTTTCTCCTCCATGCTTGGGGGACTAAAAATATCATGCTCATCAAAACCAGCTTCCCCAAGCTTAGAATTTTCCATAGCATTAGCAACAATGGTGTTCAAAGCATTCATACTAATAATATGGCCATTAGCATGCATATAAAGTTCCATAGGTTTTTTAATATTCTCTTCGAACACCTCATGTCCTAACTCAAGATAAATACTATAAAGATCTCTAATATTTTTGTTGTTTTCCATTAAGCCTAACTAGTGAAATAAAAACAAGAAACAAAAAGATGTAATTGCAGAATCTAAAGGAAATAGCTTCCAAGCACTCACACACCAGCAACGAGTGCTAGGAAATAGCTTAGTAGTCGGAGGATGTGAATACCTTTTACCTTACCTCCCCGACAACGGCGCCGTGAAAATAGCTTGATGTCTACGCACGCTTCTATTCCCGTAGACAGTGTTGGGCCTCCAAGAGCAGAAGTTTGTAGAACAGCAGCAATTTTCCCTTAAGTGAATCACCCAAGGTTTATCGAACTCAGGGAGGTAGAGGTCAAAGATATCCCTCTCAAGCAACCCTGCAATTAAGATACAAGAAGTCTCTTGTGCCCCCAACACACCTAATACACTTATCAGATGTATAGGTGGACTAGTTCGGCGAAGAGATAGTGAAATACAAGTAATATCGATGATTATAAGTAGTAATTGCAATCTGAAATAAAAATGGCAGCAAGCGAACATGTAGCAGAACTTGTTGGAAACGGTGTTTCAATGCTTAGAAACAAGGCCTAGGGATCATACTTTCACTAGTGGACACTCTCAACAATGATCACATAATTGAATAAATAAATGCTACTCTTAAACACTCTCTTGTTGGATAACAAACACCATTCATTGTGTAGGGCTATAAAACCACACCTCAAGCCGGAGTAAACAAGCTCCACAACTTCATAAAGGAATCACACACGATGCGCACACTGTCACCATCACACCGTGGAGAGTAACTCTGGAGTTCATATTAAAGTAACCTCTAGAGTGCATAATAGACAAGAGTAACATCTACATATTCAACTAGATTACAAAGCTCATGATCACATAAAGATCACACCATGGGAGAGAGAGATGAACCACATAGCTACTGGTAGAGCCCTCAGCCCCGGGGGAGAACTACTCCCTCCTCATCATGGGAGACAGCAACGGCGATGAAGATGGCGATGGAGTTGATACGTCTCCGACGTATCGATAATTTCTTATGTTCTATGCCATATTATTGATTATACCTACATGTTTTATGCACACTTTATGTCATATTCGTGCATTTTCTGGAACTAACCTATTAACAAGATGCCGAAGTGCCGGTTCTCGTTTTTCGTTGTTTTTGGTTTCGTAAATCCTAGTAACGAAATATTCTCGGAATTGGACGAAACGAAGACCCGGGGCCCTATTTTTCCACGGAGCTTCCGGAAGACCGAAGAACACACGAAGTGGGGCCACGAGGTGGCCGAGGCTATAGGGCGGCGCGGCCCAAGCCCTGGCCGCGCCGACCTATAGCGTGGGCCCCTCGTGACGCCTCTTGACCTGCCCTTCCGCCTACTTAAAGCCTCCGTCGCGAAACCCCTGATGCGAAAAACCACGATACGGAAAACCTTACTGAGACGCCGTCGCCGCCGATCCCATCTCGGGGGATTCTGGAGATCTCCTCCGGCACCCTGCCGGGGAGGGGATTCATCTCCCGGGAGGACTCTACACCGCCATGGTCGCCTCCGGAGTGATGAGTGAGTAGTTCACCCCTGGACTATGGGTCCATAGCAGTAGCTAGATGGTTGTCTTCTCCTCATTGTGCTTCATTGTTGGATCTTGTGAGCTGCCTAACATGATCAAGATCATCTATCCGTAATTCTATATGTTGTGTTTGTCGGGATCCGATGGATAGAGAATACCATGTCATGTTAATTATCAAGTTATTATACATGTGTTGTTTATGATCTTGCATGCTCTCCGTTTCTAGTAGAGGCTCCGGCCAAGTTTTTACTTTTAACTCCAAGAGGGAGTACTTATGCTCGATAGTGGGTTCATGCCCGCATTGACACCGGGACAGAGTGACGTAAAGTTCTAAGGTTGTGTTGTGCTTGTTGCCACTAGGGATAAAACATTGGCGCTATGTCCGAGGATGTAGTTGTTGATTACATTACGCACCATACTTAATGCAATTGTCCGTTGTTAGCAACTTAATACTGGAGGGGTTCGGATGATAACCCGAAGGTGGACTTTTTAGGCATAGATGCGAGTTGGATGGCGGTCTATGTACTTTGTCGTAATGCCCAATTAAATCTCACTATACTTATCATGTCATGTATGTGCATTGTTATGCCCTCTCTATTTGTCAATTGCCCGACTGTAATTTGTTCACCCAACATGCTTTTATCTTATGGGAGAGACACCTCTAGTGAACCGTGGACCCCGGTCCATTCTTTAATACTCGAAATACAAATCTGCTGCAATACTTGTTTTACTATTTTCTCTGCAAACAATCATCTTCCACACAATACGGTTAATCCTTTGTTACAGCAAGCCGGTGAGATTGACAACCTCACTCGTTTCGTTGGGGCAAAGTACTTTGGTTGTGTTGTGCAGGTTCCACGTTGGCGCCGGAATCTCCGGTGTTGCGCCGCACTACATCCCGCCGCCATCAACCTTCAACGTGCTTCTTGGCTCCTCCCGGTTCGATAAACCTTGGTTTCTTTCCGAGGGAAAACTTGCATCCGTGCGCATCATACCTTCCTCTTGGGGTTGCCCAACGAACGTGTGAAATACACGCCATCAAGCTCTTTTTCCGGCGCCGTTGCCGGGGAGATCAAGACACGCCTGCAAGGGGAGTCTCCACTTCTCAATCTCTTTACTTTGTTTTTGTCTTGCTTTATTTTATTTACTACTTTGTTTGCTGCACTTATATCAAAACACAAAAAAATTAGTTGCTAGTTTTACTTTATTTGCTATCTTGTTTGCTATATCGAAAACACAAAAAAAATAGTTTACTTGCATTTACTTTATCTAGTTTGCTTTATTTACTATTGCTAAAATGGCCAACCCTGAAAATACTAAGTTGTGTGATTTCACTAGCACAAATAATAATGATTTCTTATGCACACCTATTGCTCCACCTGCTACTACAGCAGAATTCTTTGAAATTAAACCTGCTTTACTTAATCTTGTTATGCGAGAGCAATTTTCTGGTGTTAGTTCTGATGATGCTGCCTGCCCATCTCAATAATTTTGTTGAACTATGTGAAATGCAAAAGTATAAAGATGTAGATGGTGACATTATAAAATTAAAATTGTTCCCTTTCTCATTAAGAGGAAGAGCTAAAGATTGGTTGCTATCTCTCGCCTAAGAATAGTATTGATTCATGGACTAAATGCAAGGATGCTTTTATTGGTAGATATTATCCCCCTGCTAAAATTATATCTTTGAGGAGTAGCATAATGAATTTTAAACAATTAGATAATGAACATGTTGCTCAAGCTTGGGAAAGAATGAAATCTCTGGTTAAAAATTGCCCAACCCATGGATCGACTACTTGGATGATCATCCAAACCTTCTATGCAGGACTAAATTTTTCTTCGCGGAATTTATTGGATTCAGCTGCTGGAGATACCTTTATGTCCATCACTCTTGGTGAAGCAACAAAGCTTCTTGATAATATGATGATTAATTACTCTGAATGGCACACGGAAAGAGCTCCACAAGGTAAAAAGGTAAATTCTGTTGAAGAATCCTCTTCCTTGAATGATAAGGTTGATGCTATTATGTCTATGCTTGCGAATGATAGGATTAATGTTGATCCTAATAATGTTCCATTAGCTTCATTGGTTGCCCAAGAAGAACATGTTGATGTAAACTTCATTAAAAATAATAATTTCAACAACAATGCTTATCGGAACAATTCTAGTAATAACTATAGGCCATATCCTTATAATAATGGTAACGGTTATGCTAATTCTTATGGGAATTCTTACAACAATAATAGGAATACACCCCCTGGACTTGAAGCCATGCTTAAAGAATTTATTAGTACACAAACTGCCTTTAACAAATCTGTTGAGGAAAAGCTCAATAAAATTGATATTCTTGTTTCTAGAGTTGATAGCCTCTGATGTTGATCTTTTGAAATCGAAAGTTATGCCTAATAGGGATATTGAAAATAAAATTGTTACTACAGCAAATGCCATCCAAGTTAGAATTAATGAGAATATAAGATTAATGGCTGAACTGCGTGCTAGGTGGGATAGAGAAGAAAATGAAAAACTAGCTAAAAAGGAAAATGTAGCTAAAGTTTGGACTATTACCACCACTAGCAATGCTAATGATTCATATGTTGCTGCACCTCCTACTATCAATGGTAAAATAATTGGTGTTGGCAATGCTTCTACTCCTAGTGCAAAGCGCGCAAAATTACTCGAAACCGCTAAAACTGCTCGAAACTGCTTGTGATAAAACTGCTGAAATTTTTTCCAACCTTGGGGATGATAATCCCATTGCTTTAGATTGTAATGATTTAGATTTTGATGATTTCCACATCTCTGAAGTTATAAAGTTCTTGCAAAAACTTGCTAAGAGTCCCAATGCTAGCGCTATAAATTTGGCTTTCACAAAACATATTACAAATGCTCTCATAAAAGCTAGAGAAGAGAAACTAAAACTTGAAACTTCTATTCCTAGAAAGCTAGAGGATGGTTGGGAGCCCATCATTAAAATGAGAATCAAAGACTTTGATTGTAATGCTTTATGTGATCTTGGTGCAAGTATTTCGTTATGCCTAAAAAAGTCTATGATATGCTTGACTTGCCACCATTGAAAAATTGTTATTTGGATGTTAATCTCGCTGATAATGCTAAAAAGAAACCTTTGGGGAAAGTTGATAATGTTCATATTATGGTTAACAATAACCTTGTCCCCGTTGATTTTGTTGTCTTGGATATTGAATGCAATGCATCTTGCCCCATTATATTGGGAAGACCTTTTCTTCGAACCGTTGGTGCTACTATTGATATGAAGGAAGGTAATATTAAATATCAATTTCCTCTCAAGAAAGGTATGGAACACTTCCCTAGAAAGAGAATGAAGTTACCTTATGATTCTATTATTAGAACAAATTATTATGTTGATGCTTCGTCTCTTGATATTACTTGAGATACACTTTCTGCGCCTAGCTGAAAGGCGTTAAAGAAAAGCGCTTATGGGAGACAACCCATGTTTTTACTACAGTACTTTGTTTTATATTTGTGTCTTGGAAGTTGTTTACTACTGTAGCAACCTCTCCTTATCTTAGTTTTATGTTTTGTTGTGCCAAGTAAAGTCTTTGATAGAAAAGTAAGTACTAGATTTGGATTACTCGCGCAGTTCCAGATTTCTTTGCTCGTCACGAATCTGGGTCTATCTCCCTGTAGGTAGCTCAGAAAATTACGCCAATTTACGAGCATGATCCTCAGATATGTACGCAACTTTCATTCAATTTGAGCATTTTCGTTTGAGCAAGTCTGGTGGCCTAATAAAATCCATCTTTACGGATCTGTTCTGTTTTGACAGATTCTGTCTTTTATTTCGCATTGCCTCTTTTGCTATGTTGGATGAATTTCTTTGATCCACTAATGTCCAGTAGCTTTATGCAATGTCCAGAAGTGTTAAGAATGATTGTGTCACCTCTGAACATGTGAATTTTTATTATGCACTAACCCTCTAATGAGTTGTTTCGAGTTTGGTGTGGAGGAAGTTTTCAAGGATCAAGAGAGGAGTATGATGCAATATGATCAAGGAGAGTGAAAGCTCTAAGCTTGGGGATGCCCCGGTGGTTCACCCCTGCATATATTAAGAAGACTCAAGCGTCTAATCTTGGGGATGCCCAAGGCATCCCCTTCTTCATCGACAAAATTATCAGGTTCCTCCCCTGAAACTATATTTTTATTCGGCCACATCTTATGTACTTTGCTTGGAGCGTCGGTTTGTTTTTGTTTTTTGTTTTGTTTGAATAAAATGGATCCTAGCATTCACTTTATGGGAGAGAGACACGCTCCGCTGTTGCATATGGACAAATATGTCCTTAGGCTCTACTCATAGTATTCATGGCGAAGTTCTTCTTCGTTAAATTGTTATATGGTTGGAATTGGAAAATGATACATGTAGTAAATTGCTAAAATGTCTTGGATAATTTGATACTTGGCAATTATTGTGCTCATGTTTAAGCTCTTGCATCATATACTTTGCACCCATTAATGAAGAAATACTTAGAGCTTGCTAATTTGGTTTGCATATTTGGTTTCTCTAGAGTCTAGATAACATCTAGTATTGAGTTTTGAACAACAAGGAAGACGGTGTGGAGTCTTATAATGTTTACCATATGTCTTTTATGTGAGTTTTGCTGTACCGTTCATCCTTGTGTTTGTTTCAAATAACCTTGCTAGCCTAAACCTTGTATCGAGAGGGAATACTTCTCATGCATCCAAAATACTTGAGCCAACCACTATGCCATTTGTGTCCACCATACCTGCCTACTACATGGTATTTATCCGCCATTCCAAAGTAAATTGCTTGAGTGCTACCTTTAAAATTCCATCATTCACCTTTGAAATATATAGCTCATGGGACAAATAGCTTAAAAACTATTGTGGTATTGAATATGTACTTATGCACTTTATCTCTTATTAAGTTGCTTGTTGAGCGATAACCATGTTTCTGGGGACGCCATCAACTATTCTTTGTTGAATATCATGTGAGTTGCTATGCATGTCCGTCTTGTCCGAAGCAAGAGAGATCTACCACCTTCATGGTTGGAGCATGCATATTGTTAGAGAAGAACTTTGGGCCGCTAACTAAAGCCATGATTCATGGTGGAAGTTTCAGTTTGGACACATATCCTCAATCTCATATGAGAATAATAATTGTTGCCACATGCTTATGCATTAAAGAGGAGTCCATTATCTCGTTGTCCATGTTGTCCCGGTATGGATGTCTAAGTTGAGAATAATCAAAAGCGAGAAATCCAAAATGCGAGCTTTCTCCTTAGACCTTTGTACGAGCGGCATGGAGGTACCCCATTGTGACACTTGGTCAAAACATGTGCATTGCAAAGATCCAGTAGTCCAAGTTAATTAGGACAAGGTGCGGGCACTATTAGTATACTATGCATGAGACTTGCAACTTGTAAGATATAACTTTCATAACTCATATGCTTTATTACTACCGTTGACAAAATTGTTTCATGTTTTCAAAATAAAAGCTCTAGCACAAATATAGCAATCGATGCTTTCCTCTTTGAAGGACCATTCTCTTTACTTTTATGTTGAGTCAGTTTACCTATTTCTCTCCACCTCAAGAAGCAAACACTTGTGTGAACCGTGCATTGATTCCTACATATTTGCATATTGTACTTGTTATATTACTCTATGTTGACTATTATCCATGAGATATGCATGTTACAAGTTGAAAGCAACCGCTGAAACTTAATCTTCCTTTGTGTTGCTTCAATGCCTTTACTTTGATTTATTGCTTTATGAGTTAACTCTTATGCAAGACTTATTAATACTTGTCTTGAAGTACTATTCATGAAAAGTCTTTGCTATATGATTCACCTGTTTACTCATGTCATCACCATTGTTATGATCGCTGCATCCACTACATATGTTTACAAATAGTATGATCAAGGTTATGATGGCATATCACTTCGAAATTATCTTTGTTATCGTTTTACCTCGCTCGGGACGAGCAGTAACTAAGCTTGGGGATGCTTGATACGTCTCCGACGTATCGATAATTTCTTATGTTCTATGCCATATTATTGATGATACCTACATGTTTTATGCACACTTTATGTCATATTCGTGCATTTTCCGGAACTAACCTATTAACAAGATGCCGAAGTGCCGGTTCCTGTTTTCTGCTGTTTTTGGTTTAGAAATCCTAGTAACGAAATATTCTCGGAATTGGACGAAACGAAGACCTAGGGCCCTATTTTTCCACGGAGCTTCCAGAAGACCGAAGAACACACGAAGTGGGGCCACGAGGTGGCCAGGCTATAGGGCGGCGCGGCCCAAGCCCTTGCCGCGCCGACCTATAGAGTGGGCCCCTCGTGACGCCTCTTGACCTGCCCTTCCGCCCACTTAAAGCCTCCGTCGCGAAACCCCTGATGCGAAAAACCACGATACGGAAAACCTTACTGAGACGCCGTCGCCGCCGATCCCATCTCGGGGGATTTCGGAGATCTCCTCCGGCACCCTCGCCGGAGAGGGGATTCATCTCCCGGAGGACTCTACACCGCCATGGTCGCCTCCGGAGTGATGAGTGAGTAGTTCACCCCTGGACTATGGGTCCATAGCAGTAGCTAGATGGTTGTCTTCTCCTCATTGTGCTTCATTGTTGGATCTTGTGAGCTGCCTAACATGATCAAGATCATCTATCTGTAATTCTATATGTTGTGTTTGTCGGGATCCGATGGATAGAGAATACCATGTCATGTTAATTATCAAGTTATTATACATGTGTTGTTTATGATCTTGCATGCTCTCCGTTTCTAGTAGAGGCTCGGCCAAGTTTTTACTTTTAACTCCAAGAGGGAGTACTTATGCTCGATAGTGGGTTCATGCCCGCATTGACACCTGGGACGATGACGTAAAGTTCTAAGGTTGTGTTGTGCTCGTTGCCACTAGGGATAAAACATTGGCGCTATGTCCGAGGATGTAGTTGTTGATTACATTACGCACCATACTTAATGCAATTGTCTCGTTGTTAGCAACTTAATACCGGAGGGGTTCGGATGATAACCCGAAGGTGGACTTTTTAGGCATAGATGCGGTTGGATGGCGGTCTATGTACTTTGTCGTAATGCCCAATTAAATCTCACTATACTTATCATGTCATGTATGTGCATTGTTATGCCCTCTCTATTTGTCAATTGCCCGACTGTAATTTGTTCACCCAACATGCTTTTATCTTATGGGAGAGACACCTCTAGTGAACTGTGGACCCCGGTCCATTCTTTAATACTCGAAATACAAATCTGTCTGCAATACTTGTTTTACTATTTTCTCTCGCAAACAATCATCTTCCACACAATACGGTTAATCCTTTGTTACAGACAAGCCGGTGAGATTGACAACCTCACTGTTTCGTTGGGGCAAAGTACTTTGGTTGTGTTGTGCGGGTTCCACGTTGGCGCCGGAATCTCCGGTGTTGCGCCGCACTACATCCCGCCGCCATCAACCTTCAACGTGCTTCTTGGCTCCTCCTGGTTCGATAAACCTTGGTTTCTTTCTGAGGGAAAACTTGCTGCTGTGCGCATCATACCTTCCTCTTGGGGTTGCCCAACGAACGTGTGAAATACACGCCATCAGGAGTCGATGGTGATGACTCCGGGGGCAATTCCCCGTCCCGGCGGCGTGCCGGAACAGAGACTTCTGTCCCCCGAAACGGAGTTTCGCGATGGCGGCGGCGCCCCTAGAGTCTTTCTGGAGTATGATTGATTGATGTAGGGTTTTCGCGTCGCGAGGAATATATAGGCGAAAGGGTGGCGCGAGGGGGTGCCTGTGAAGGAGATATGCCCTAGAGGCAATAATAAAGTGGTTATTATTTATATCTTTATGTTTATGATAAATGTTTATATATCATGCTATAATTGTATTAACCGAAACATTAGTACATGTGTGATATGTAGACAAACAAAGAGTCCCTAGTATGCCTCTTAACTAGCTTGTTGATTAATGGATGATTAGTTTCATAATCATGAACATTGGATGTTATTAATAACAAGGTTATATCATTATATGAATGATGTAATGGACACACCCAATTAAGCGTAGCATAAGATCTCGTCATTAAGTTATTTGCTATAAGCTTTCGATACATAGTTACCTAGTCCTTATGACCATGAGATCATGTAAATCACTTATACCGGAAAGGTACTTTGATTACACCAAACGCCACTGCGTAAATGGGTGGTTATAAAGGTGGGATTAAGTATCCGGAAAGTATGAGTTGAGGCATATGGATCAACAATGGGATTTGTCCATCCCGATGACGGATAGATATACTCCGGGCCCTCTCGGTGGAATGTCGTCTAATGTCTTGCAAGCATATGAATAAGTTCATAAGAGACCACATACCACGGTACGAGTAAAGAGTACTTGTCGGGAGACGAGGTTGAACAAGGTATAGAGTGATACCGAAGATCAAACCTCGGACAAGTAAAATATCGCGTGACAAAGGGAATTGGTATTGTATGTGAATGGTTCATTCGATCACTAAAGTCATCGTTGAATATGTGGGAGCCATTATGGATCTCCGGATCCCGCTATTGGTTATTGGTCGGAGTGAGTACTCAACCATGTCCGCATAGTTCACGAACCGTAGGGTGACACACTTAAAGTTGGATGTTGAAATGGTAGAACTTGAATATGGAATGGAGTTCGAATATTTGTTCGGAGTCCCGGATGAGATCCCGGACATCACGAGGAGTTCCGGAATGATCCGGAGCATAAGATTCATATATAGGATGTCATTTTATGTGAAATAAAATGTCGCGGAAGGTTCTATGGAAGGTTCTAGAAGGTTCTAGAAAAGTCCGGAAGAAACCACCAAGGAAGGTGGAGTCCACATGGGACTCCACCTCCATGGCCGGCCAGCCCTAGATGGGGTGGAGTCCCAAGTGGACTCCACCATAGGGGGCCGGCCAACCCCCCACATGGGAGGTGGAAATCCCACCTTTGGGTGGGAGTCCTAGTTGGGCTAGGTTTCCCCTCCTATGGAAGGTTTTTGGTTCGGGTCTTATTCGAAGACTTGGA
>NC_061512.1:161339693-161354648 GCF_022539505.1 Lolium rigidum
TGGTGATCAACCACTTATCCTTATAACTAAGATTAAACCATGATGAGAGTAGTATTACTCTAAGTATTTCAAGGTGCTATTAAAATACAATAATAGTGCTAACCTTGAAATAGGGCTATAATCAAACCTACAAGATCTTAATAAATAAGTGTTCACATAAAATCATATGCACGTGATTAAATTCTCAAATTAAGAGATCAAGTCCGAATGATAACTTCTAAAATACTTGGGGTAGAAATTATTAATTCTACTAATTAAAAACAAAGTTGAGTCTATAAGAAAGAGGAAATCCAAATGAATATACAAGATAATACCTAAATGAAAATTGACATAAAGCTTAACTATATTAAACCTTTATTTAGAACAACAAAACCATGTAATTACTGTGGCTGTTAAGTCCTAATTAAAATAAGTAAAAACATCTGAAAGCATAATTGAATTCAAATCAGATTCAAACCAGAAAATATAAAACAGGAAAAGAAAAACAGAAAAAAAAGCTCACCTGGCCGTGGCAGCCCACCAGCAGCCCACCAGAACAGCCCAAACCACGGCCCAACACCAGCCCCGTACCCCTTCGTCTAAAAACAACGGAGAGGAGGGTCGTCCTCATCCTCTCCTCGCGCATGGACGACAGCACGATGACGTGCTCGGCTTCGTCTCGTCGCTGGCGTCTCCTCCTCGTCCGAAGGCGATGACGAGGCACGTTCTGGCGCCGTATAAAGCTCCGCGACGAACCCTAACCCTAGTTCTTTTCCCTCTGCTCAATTTTCACCCAATGCCGAAACCCTAGCCCCACAGACTCTGATCATCGTTGCTGTTCGGAGCATCCCCACGCCTCGCCGTGGACACCATCGTGATGGCCGTCCTCAACTTGCTCTGCCTGCAAGAGGAATCGAGCCCAGAAGCTCTCAATCGCCGGAGAACCATCGTTCCCTTTCGCCGGTCACCGCCAATACATCGACGTTTACCGTCGATTGGGACCACCTACGACCGCGTTGTCGAGCTCAACACAATCACGGTGAGCCCGCGCATCTCCTGAGCTCCCTATTGCATCAAATCGTCGCCCGTGGCATGCCTCACGCCGTGTGACCGTGTCCGCCACCGCAGTACCTCGCCGGCGAGCACGCTCCGGTGACCAATAAGGAGCGGCGCGACCACCACTAGCATCATCTTGTCGTCCTCGTTCCAATGAACCTACCCACGCCCTCGCGAGAACCCGGGAAAGCCGGCGTCGTCCATGACTGGCCGCCTGTGAGGCACATGGTTGCCACGTCGGCACCACGTGGCAGCCAACGTGGCCCTGCCCCCTGTCTGTGTTTGTGGGTAGAAGAGGGTCGAGTGTATTTAGTAATTCTCAATTAAATTTAAATCCCAAAATTACTGAAACTTTGAATGAATTTAGAAAATTCATATTAATTAAAAAATTAAAATAAGATATCAAAATTCTTATAAAAGTAAATTCTATCCAATAAAAAAATAAAATGAATTTTTAATTATTTAACCCTATTTACTTAAGTCTTTTCTTTTATCCTAAATTCAATTAAAATTTAATAATTAGGAAAACTTCCTAAAATAAATAAAAACCAGTAAGTAAATAAACAAAACATTAAAACTAATTTTATTTTATTGTTATCTTATTAAATCTTTATTAGAGGGATTTAAATCCTAATTAATAATTGTCTCAATTATTAATTCTTTAATAATAATAAAATGCCAAGTCCAATATTATTTTCAAATTCAAAGTTATTAATAACTTCAACTCCATAATCAAATTATTATTTTAAGAGCGCATCACAAATAGGAAACCCTAATTCCATGTTGAATAAAGATTACAACCTCATAATTTTATGTGAAATCCTAAAACCCTAATGCCATTAGGAACCCTAACTCCATTAATTCATATGAACCCTAATTTGTTTCTAAACCTAAACCCAAGATTATAACATGTGATCATGATACTTTATTCATAGCTCCATATTAGCAACTAAATGCATGTCTATGTCCACATAAAATATAGGAGTCCTATTACTAATAAGTTGATATTTCATGTTCTCATCCAACTATAACTTGTTGATCAAAGAAGGTCAACCAAGTGTAAACCCTAGTTCTTATTACCAAAGCCATCATCCTTAATTGACCACCTTCAGTATCAACCCAATTTGATCAACCCTAATAATAACCATGAATTGATGATAGCCCTTACACATCATACCCCACTAAACCCTACTAGTGTTAGATACTTATGAACCATCATATCTAGGAGCCAACTATTCATTACTTAATGAATCCAATAGCAAAACCTAGACAACCTCAATCCTAATTGAGATACTTCTTATTACTTAAGAAGTATGTTCTTCAAAAGTTATTCTTTTGAAGTAAATAAAGAGTAATCATCAACCTTGACTAATAGTACCTATAACCCTACCTATCTATCACCAGCAAAATATAACCAACCTTGATAGCACCCATGTATAATTAATTGCTCAAGACACTTATGCTTCACTGAAGCCCTATAAGCTATAGATGGTGATGAATCCAACTTTGTTGTGATCCATCTAATCCTCAAACTACTTAGAACCATAGTGAACCATAGAACCCCACAACCATAATTGCCATACTTATTTTCATTAAAGAACATGTTCTTCAAAAGTTATTCTTTTGAAGTATATGATAAGTAATCATTAACCATGTCATATAGCACTAAAACCAACAACTGTTTTTTACATGTTAGGATTATATCAAATACTATTGTTGTGTGCTAGTAATTTTATTATTGTGATGTATTACACTACTTATTTATGATACCAAGTAACCAAACCTTACTGAGAACCTTGTTTGTGAATCACTCTAAAAGGACAACACACCCTAAACCAATCATACCAACTCACTAATCATAAATCATCAGGGTTAGGTCACGCTTATAGCGACTGCATCTCACACTTATGCATTATTGCATCCTTGCCAATCTTTTAAACATCGTCCTTGCCGGACGATGATGCTATTTTAGAATTTGGATTTATTGCGTATCGATGACCTTGCCTGCATAATCTTGCAGTCAAGAAAGGCAAGTTCATCGCTTTCTCATGTCATTTGAGTATTTTTACCAAATTACTTGCAAAGTACTATAATTATCACTCTTGCATGAACAGCAAAAATGCTAATTTCATAACTATGAATATGACTATGTGGTGGGCAATGGAACCATGGTATGACTATGGTGGAGGTTCCATTGCAATGGGTTTGTATCCATCTAGGATTAAACAACAAATGTCGTCCAGTGATTCTTGTGCCGCGGGACTCGTGTGAACCATAAGATCTGGAGTGGGACGGAGTAGTCAATTAGAGGAAATTGCACATAACACCATATGTTGGGGCATGATTTGCACAGAACCACAACCATGTCTAGTTTTTGCACAGAACACCATATTTTATTGTAATTGTTGCACAAAACACTAAATAGGGATACTAGCTCGTTTGACACAAAATTAGGCACATGGCTTGGTTATGCGCTGCCCGCGGACGGCAACGTGTATGCGCGCGTCCTATCAGAAAATCCTCTAGCCCGCCCATTAGTGGCCGAGGGAGGTGAGGAGACGCGGGCCCACACACACGTACAAACGCCGGCTGGTCTTAATAAATGAGATCACGGTTGCGCTCCAATCACTTGTCCTGTCCCCACGCACACACGCTAGCTGATCTTAATAACCAGGCACGGAGGCCGGTGTCGGCCATCCTATTCTGCGGCTCCGCGTGCCGCCCGGAGATCCTTCGCAACCAAGCCCACCTCCCGCTGGATGTGCAGCGGGATCCGGTGTACACCTTCGACTCCCCGATGTGGAGTTGGTGGTTTGAGGACGAGCACGACGCTCGGCGATAGATGATCGAAGTGCACCTCGAGGGCCTCGACGATGATGATGTCAACAACGAGGCCTAGGAGGCGTACCTACCGCTGCCACTGCTGCCCGTGAAGGAGGAGGAGGAGTACGTGCCAACGAAAGACGAGTGTTCAGGGTACACCTTCCCTATGCCGCACCACGAACGCCTCGAGGAGCGCGCCCGATGGATTGGCCTCGAGGCGGCCATCCAGGCGTCGCAGCAGGTGTTGCCACCACCGTCGTCGCCTGCGCCGGAGAACCTACCTCCCCCTCGACCATTTTGCCCCTAGACTAGGTGCAGGCCCTAGTATTAAGAATGAAAAAGTGAATTCGTTCTAGAGGAGGGAGGCGACGACGATGATCAGAGATTGAGACGATGGCGGCGGGGTCGAACAATAGGAAGAGTTATGCGGCAGGTCCTAGTCGGGGTCCACGCCGGAGTCCACGTATGTACTGTCAATGGGCTTATGGGACTAATTATGTATCAAACGAACGTAACGACCCTATTTAGTGTTTTGTGCAACAATTACAACAAAATATGGTGTTCTGTGCAAAAACAAGTTATGGTCGTGGTTCCTTGCAAAACATGCCCCAACATATGGTGTTATGTGCAATTTCCTCAGTCAATTATGTTTCTTTCTCTCTTACATCAACGGATGTGCTTACTGTAGTAGTTGTGTCTTGCGAGAACAACCGGTGGATGGGGATCCCATTCTAATTCCCCATGGTAATGCGATCTATGATGGGTTGCAACGGCCGACGAAGGTATCAAGATTGTGACCTGATAGTTGTCGAGGTCGGAAGGCATCCAAGAGATGTAGGCCGGCGAGGACCCAAGGTCGGAATTGCAATAAAGGGTGGGTGTGCGAGGTCGCGAAGGAATACAATTTGACTAGGACCTTACACCTGGCCTCACACCAAGGAGGTGTGAACGAGCCTGCAACTCGGTTGGCAACAAAGATAAGATCTCTTCTGGGTAAAGCAACACACCTTCGCGGAGTGTAGCAAATCGTGACCTGTCACTCCCTGTTCCGGGTTATGGAACTGCGAACGTTTCCCAAAAGGAACTCCATGAAGTTCTAGTAAACCGGTGAAGGGTGACATACATAGCTCTTCAGAATAAAAGCAACCTTTTGAAGAAATGATTACAAAAACTTGCATTGCCTTGGACTTTATGGTCCATGGTTGTCGCTAGTGCATTAAACACCTCTTTCCTATAATGAACTTGTTGAGTACGCTCGTACTCATCCCACCCTTAAATCCCTTGCTTAGAAATGGAGGCATTGAAGGAGGATCTACAGTGCAACTCGAAGATCGAGGAGTCCACCACTACTTCAAGGAACAGGAACTTGTCAGAAGAGAGGCAAATACCACATCCAACAAGGAGAAAACCTAGATTATCAATAGAAGGGATCTAGCTCCCTAAACCTAGCTCCTATTTAGCTAGAATCTAGTCAAAACCTCTATAGCTAGTCAAATACTCTATAAATAGAGTTTGTGATAAGATTAGATTACGAGTCGTTCTTCTGGAGTTTATTTGTAAATTTTACCTCATTGTAATTTGTAAAGTAGGAGGCTATGCTGATCTTCTGTAAAGAGTCAGAGTTGTAATTCTATAGACATGCCTTGGACCCGCATATGTTTCTGTTGTACCACTCTGAGCGATATAATACTAGTGGAATGGTGTTTCATTGGTGTTATGTCAGACTTGCATACTACACCATGCAGTGGTATGCCGGGTCACGACACCGAGTTTCGGGTTAAGTACGCAGTTCTTAGCGCGAAACTGCTCAAAAAACCGGCATACATAGTCCCCGAGTTTCGGGTTAAGCACGCAGTTCTTAGCGCGAAACTTGCCAAAAAACCGGCATACATAGTCCCCGAGTTTCGGGTTAAGCATGCAGTTCTTAGCGCGAAACTGCTCAAAAAACCGGCATCTCTCACAGCTTCATTTAATCCTTGCAGGGCGTGTTGGAGTCCCGCAAGAAACTGTTCGAGCAGCTTCTATGGGAGCACCGCGAGCTTTTTGATGCCCACGCGGCCCTCCAGTTGACCCACAGCCAATGCAGAGGTTTGTCTGACCTGACCGGTTTCTTTCGTACCAGTTTTGCCTTTGTAGAATTTCATTAATCAGTTTCTTTTGTGCAGCCACGCTTCCAGAAGCTTCACTGCTTGATGAGCTCGTCAACCGAGTCGCAACCCTCCAAGGTTTGTTGCGTTTGACGATTTCTTTTCCTTTTAACTCTTTTCTTTGCTAACTTATTTAATTCCGGTTTCCAGCCGAGAATGAAAAACTGCACCTCCAGCACCAGAATGAATTGCAGGCTCAAAAGAATGAGACCGCAAGACTTAAGGAGGAGTTGATCCAGGTTGGGCTGTGATACGTCTCCGACGTATCGATAATTTCTTATGTTCTATGCCATATTATTGATGATACCTACATGTTTTATGCACACTTTATGTCATATTCGTGCATTTTCTGGAACTAACCTATTAACAAGATGCCGAAGTGCCGATTCTGTTGTTCTCGCTGTTTTTGGTTTCGAAATCCTAGTAACGAAATATTCTCGGAATTGGACGAAACGAAGACCCGGGGGCCTATTTCGCCACGAACCTTCCGGAAGACCGAAGAGCATACGAAGTGGGGCCACGAGGTGGCCAAACCACAAGGCGGCGCGGCCAAGGGGGCCCGCGCCGCCCGTGGTGTGGGCCCTCGTCGAGCCCCCGACTCGCCCTTCCGCCTACTTAAAGCCTCCATCGCGAAACCCCCGATGCGAAAAACCACGATACGGAAAACCTTCCGGAGACGCCGCCGCCGCCGATCCCATCTCGGGGGATTCCGGAGATCTCCTCCGGCACCCTGCCGGAGAGGGGATTCATCTCCCGGAGGACTCTACACCGCCATGGTCGCCTCCGGAGTGATGAGTGAGTAGTTCACCCCTGGACTATGGGTCCATAGCAGTAGCTAGATGGTTGTCTTCTCCTCATTGTGCTTCATTGTTGGATCTTGTGAGCTGCCTAACATGATCAAGATCATCTATCCGTAATACTCTATGTTGTGTTTGTCGGGATCCGATGGATAGAGAATACCATGTTATGTTAATTATCAAGTTATTACATATGTGTTGTTTATGATCTTGCATGCTCTCCGTTACTAGTAGAGGCTCGGCCAAGTTTTTGCTTTTAACTCCAACAGGGAGTATTTATGCTCGATAGTGGGTTCATGCCCGCATTGACACCGGGACGAGTGACGAAAGTTCTAAGGTTGTGTTGTGTCTGTTGCCACTAGGGATAAAACATTGGCGCTATGTCCGAGGATGTAGTTGTTGATTACATTACGCACCATACTTAATGCAATTGTCTGTTGCTTTGCAACTTAATACTGGAAGGGGTTCGGACGATAACGGGAAGGTGGACTTTTTAGGCATAGATGCAGTTGGATGGCGGTCTATGTACTTTGTCGTAATGCCCAATTAAATCTCACTATACTTATCATGCCATGTATGTGCATTGTTATGCCCTCTCTATTTGTCAATTGCCCGACTGTAATTTGTTCACCCAACATGCTTTTATCTTATGGGAGAGACACCTCTAGTGAACTGTGGACCCCGGTCCATTCTTTAATACCTGAAATACAAATCTGCTGCAATACTTGTTTTACTCGTTTTCTCTGCAAACAATCATCTTCCACACAATACGGTTAATCCTTTGTTACAGCAAGCCGGTGAGATTGACAACCTCATCTGTTTCGTTGGGGCAAAGTACTTTGGTTGTGTTGTGCAGGTTCCACGTTGGTGCCGGAATCTCAGGTGTTGCGCCGCACTACATCCCGCCGCCATCAACCTTCAACGTGCTTCTTGACTCCTACTGGTTCGATTAAACCTTGGTTTCTTACCGAGGGAAACTTGCCGATGTGCGCATCACACCTTCCTCTTGGGGTTCCCAACGGACGTGTCAACTACATGCATCAAGCAAATTTCTGGCGCCGTTGCCGGGGAGATCAAGACACGCTGCAAGGGGAGTCTCCACTTCTCAATCTCTTTACTTTGTTTTTGTCTTGCTTTATTTTATTTACTACATTGTTTGCTGCACTTATATCAAAACACAAAAAATTTAGTTGCTAGCTTTACTTTATTTACTGTCTTGCACTCTATATCAAAAACACAAAAAAATTTAGTTTACTTGCATTTAGTTTACTTTTGTTATCATGTCTAGCTCTGTACCTGCTACTTCTTCACCTGAGGAATTAATTTTTACTTTTAAACCAGGGGATGAGGAAAGTTTTAAAGATGCTTGGTCTAGGATTTTTACTTCTTATCGTAAAACTGAACCTCAAATGACTCTAAGTTTGCTCCTTAGTAATTTTTATTTTGGTCTTATGATTCGCTATAGATATGCCTTGGATGCTCTAGTGGGAGGAGATTTCCTCCATTGTAATGGGGATCAAGCTTTTAATGCCATAAATAAGTTGGTTGCATCACATGATTCATCTAATAATTTTGATTCAGCCCTTATTAGCATTCAAAATAGATTAAATACTCTTGAGACAAGTGCATCTCGCTTAAATGAAAATTATGGATACATTCGTAACCGTCTTGATCAAGTTTTAGTGAACTCGAACCTTCATTGTGGAAACCCACTATTAAAATTGTCATAGGTGACCAAACTCTTCGTGCTAATTGTGATATTATGACTGAATTTTGCCTAATGCCTAAGGGTATTCATAAATCTCTCGAAACTTTGGGAATTCACTCGAAGGGGGAGAAGGAATAACTCTTATTGATAACTCTGTTATAATTCCTAAAGGGATAGCTGCGGGTGTGCATACAACCATTCTTGGGATAACAATATCCATTGATTACCTTGTCATTGAATGCGCAGGAACAGGACAAATCACACTCGGAAGATCCCCGCTGAAATTATTGGGAGCAGATCATAGACGTGAGAGAAGGCACCATAAAATTCACCTCTACACCCGGGGGTAGTCATATATTCCCTAAGCCAAAGAGTAAGGACAAGAAGGGTAAGGGTAAAGCCCAAGGTAATGTCAATACTCCATCTCGCGATAATACTTGAGTTAGACTTTCTGCGCCTAGCTGAAAGGCGTTAAAGAAAAGCGCTTATGGGAGACAACCCATGTTTTTACTCCAGTATTTTTGTTTTATATTTGTGTCTTGGAAGTTGTTTACTACTGTGGCAACCTCTCCTTATCTTAGTTTTAAGTTTTGTTGTGCCAAGTAAAGTCTTTGATAGTAAAGTAAGTACTAGATTTGGATTACTGCGCAGTTCCAGATTTCTTTGCTGTCAAGAATCTGGGTCTACCTCCCTGTAGGTAGCTCAGAAAATTAAGCCAATTTACGTGCATGATCCTCAGATATGTACGCAACTTTCATTCAATTTGAGCATTTTCATTTGAGCAAGTCTGGTGGCCTAATAAAATTCATCTTTACGGACTGTTCTGTTTTGACAGATTCTGCCTTTTATTTTGCATTGCCTCTTTTTGCTATGTTGGATGAATTTCTTTGATCCATTAATGTCCAGTAGCTTTATGCAATGTCCAGAAGTGTTAAGAATGATTGTGTCACCTCTGAACATGTTATTTTTTATTGTGCACTAACCCTCTAATGAGTTGTTTCGAGTTTGGTGTGGAGGAAGTTTTCAAGGATCAAGAGAGGAGTATGATGCAATATGATCAAGGAGAGTGAAAGCTCTAAGCTTGGGGATGCCCCGGTGGTTCACCCCTGCATATTTTAAGAAGACTCAAGCGTCTAAGCTTGGGGATGCCCAAGGCATCCCCTTCTTCATCGACAACATTATCGAGTTCCTCCCCTGAAACTATATTTTTATTCCGTCACATCTTATGTACTTTGCTTGGAGCGTCGGCTTGTTTTTGTTTTTTGTTTTGTTTGAATAAAATGGATCCTAGCATTCACTTTATGGGAGAGAGACACGCTCCGCTGTAGCATATGGACAAATATGTCCTTAGGCTCTACTCATAGTATTCATGGCGAAGTTTCTTCTTCGTTAAATTGTTATATGGTTGGAATTGGAAAATACTACATGTAGTAACTCTAAAATGTCTTGGATAATTTGATACTTGGCAATTGTTGTGCTCATGTTTAAGCTCTTGCATCATATACTTTGCACCCATTAATGAAGAAATACTTAGAGCTTGCTAATTTGGTTTGCATATTTGGTTTGTCTAGAGTCTAGATAACATCTAGTATTGAGTTTTGAACAACAAGGAAGACGGTGTGGAGTCTTATAATGCTTACAATATGTCTTTTATGTGAGTTTTGCTGTACCGTTCATCCTTGTGTTTGTTTCAAATAACCTTGCTAGCCTAAACCTTATATCGAGAGGGAATACTTCTCATGCATCCAAAATACTTGAGACAACCACTATGCCATTTGTGTCCACCATACCTACCTACTACATGGTATTTACCCGCCATTCCAAAGTAAATTGCTTGAGTGCTACCTTTAAAATTCCATCATTCACCTTTGCAATATATAGCTCATGGGACAAATAGCTTAAAAACTATTGTGGTATTCAATATGTACTGATGCACTTTATCTCTTATTAAGTTGCTTGTTGTGCGATAACCATGTTTCGGGGACGCCATCAACTATTCTTTGTTGAATATCATGTGAGTTGCTATGCATGTCCGTCTTGTCCGAAGTAAGAGAGATCTACCACCTTTATGGTTGGAGCATGCATATTGTTAGAGAAGAACTTTGGGCCGCTAACTAAATCCATGATTCATGGTGGAAGTTTCGAGTCTTGGACATATATCCTCAATCTCATATGAGAATAATAATTGTTGCCACATGCTTATGCATTAAAGAGGAGTCCATTATCTCGTTGTCCATGTTGTCCCGGTATGGATGTCTAAGTTGAGAATAATCAAAAGCGAGAAATCCAAAATGCGAGCTTTCTCCTTAGACCTTTGTACAGGCGGCATGGAGGTACCCCATTGTGACACTTGGTTAAAACATGTGCATTGCAAAGATCCGGTAGTCCAAGTTAATTAGGACAAGGTGCGGGCACTATTAGTATACTATGCATGAGACTTGCAACTTGTAAGATATAACTTTCATAACTCATATGCTTTATTACTACCGTTGACAAAATTGTTTCATGTCTTCAAAATAAAAGCTCTAGCACAAATATAGCAATCGATGCTTTCCTCTTTGAAGGACCCTTCTCTTTTACTTTTATGTTGAGTCAGTTCACCTATCTCTCTCCACCTCAAGAAGCAAACACTTGTGTGAACTGTGCATTGATTCCTACATACTTGCATATTGTACTTGTTATATTACTCTATGTTGACAATTATCCATGAGATATACATGTTACAAGTTGAAAGCAACCGCTGAAACTTAATCTTCCTTTGTGTTGCTTCAATGCCTTTACTTTGATTTATTGCTTTATGAGTTAACTCTTATGCAAGACTTATTAATACTTGTCTTGAAGTACTATTCATGAAAAGTCTTTGCTTTATGATTCACCTGTTTACTCATGTCATTACCATTGTTTTGACCGCTGCATTCACTACATATGTTTACAAATAGTATGATCAAAGTTATGATGGCATGTCACTTCAGAAATTATCTTTGTTATCGTTTTACCTGCTCGGGACGAGCAGAACTAAGCTTGGGGATGCTTGATACGTCTCCGACGTATCGATAATTTCTTATGTTCTATGCCATATTATTGATGATACCTACATGTTTTATGCACACTTTATGTCATATTCGTGCATTTTCCGGACTAACCTATTAACAAGATGCCGAAGTGCCGGTTGCTATTTTCTCGTTGTTTTTGGTTTCGAAATCCTAGTAACGAAATATTCTCGAATTGGACGAAACGAAGACCCAGGGGCCTATTTCGCCACGAACCTTCCGGAAGACCGAAGAGCATACGAAGTGGGGCCACGAGGTGGCCAAACCACAAGGCGGCGCGGCCAAGGGGGCCCGCGCCGCCCTGTGGTGTGGGCCCCTCGTCGGGCCCCGACTCGCCCTTCCGCCTACTTAAAGCCTCCGTCGCGAAACCCCTGATGCGAAAAACCACGATACGGAAAACCTTCCAGAGACGCCGCCGCCGCCGATCCCATCTCGGGGGATTCTGGAGATCTCCTCCGGCACCCTGCCGGAGAGGGGATTCATCTCCCGGAGGACTCTACACCGCCATGGTCGCCTCCGGAGTGATGAGTGAGTAGTTCACCCCTGGACTATGGGTCCATAGCAGTAGCTAGATGGTTGTCTTCTCCTCATTGTGCTTCATTGTTGGATCTTGTGAGCTGCCTAACATGATCAAGATCATCTATCCGTAATACTCTATGTTGTGTTTGTCGGGATCCGATGGATAGAGAATACCATGTTATGTTAATTATCAAGTTATTACATATGTGTTGTTTATGATCTTGCATGCTCTCCGTTACTAGTAGAGGCTCTGGCCAAGTTTTTGCTTTTAACTCCAAGAGGGAGTATTTATGCTCGATAGTGGGTTCATGCTCGCATTGACACTCGGGACGATGACGGAAAGTTCTAAGGTTGTGTTGTGCTTGTTGCCACTAGGGATAAAACATTGGCGCTATGTCCGAGGATGTAGTTGTTGATTACATTACGCACCATACTTAATGCAATTGTCCGTTGCTTTGCAACTTAATACTGGAAGGGGTTCGGACGATAACCCGAAGGTGGACTTTTTAGGCATAGATGCGGTTGGATGGCGGTCTATGTACTTTGTCGTAATGCCCAATTAAATCTCACTATACTTATCATGCCATGTATGTGCATTGTTATGCCCTCTCTATTTGTCAATTGCCCGACCGTAATTTGTTCACCCAACATGCTTTTATCTTATGGGAGAGACACCTCTAGTGAACTGTGGACCCCGGTCCATTCTTTAATACTTGAAATACAAATCTGTCGCAATACTTGTTTTACTCGTTTTCTCGCAAACAATCATCTTCCACACAATACGGTTAATCCTTTGTTACAGCAAGCCGGTGAGATTGACAACCTCACCTTGTTTCGTTGGGGCAAAGTACTTTGGTTGTGTTGTGCAGGTTCCACGTTGGCGCCGGAATCTCTGGTGTTGCGCCGCACTACATCCCGCCGCCATCAACCTTCAACGTGCTTCTTGACTCCTACTGGTTCGATTAAATCTTGGTTTCTTACTGAGGGAAACTTGCCGCTGTGCACATCACACCTTCCTCTTGGGGTTCCCAACGGACGTGTCGACTACACGCATCAAGCTGCGGCACGATGGCGCGCTAAAAGAGGCGATCAAGGCCGGAAAAGCTGAGGTCGAGGAAACCAAGGCCGAGTTGATCATGCTGCATGAGGGTGAGGTCCAGGTGCTCAAAGACCGGTTGCATAAGGAGATCCAGGAGGTGAAGAAGCTGCGGGAGCTGGAAAGGAAGCGAAACAACCAACTAGAGCTGGTCCAGATCTCCCACGGCAATATCATAAAGGACTTGGATGACAAAGTCCGGAGTAAGTATTTTTCTCTTTCCTTGTAAGCTTTCTTTTCTTACCAGTTTGTTCTTACACCGGTTTCCTTTGTTCTTTTTCCATAGCGATCTTCCCTGAGTCACAAGATCGTGCTGAAGCGGCCATTGCTAAAGTCAGGGTCAAGGATCCGGCTTCCGATGCCGCCCCCTGGACCACAGAAGAACATGTCATGGCCCCATATGAAGAAACTTGCCAAGCTGCCAGGTGCTGCCATCAAAGATTTCAAGTGCCTCTGGCCCACAAAAACTGTTCTGGACCGCATCGGTACCATCGCCTCTCGGCCTATGGAACCCGGCAAGCGGTTGAGCGAATTGCGGTGCTCTGCTACGTGGGCTGGCGCTGATACAACTTTGTGCTTTTCTGTTCTTGGTACGAAGACTTGGATTTGGACATCCTCACCACAATGCGTAGCGATGCTCCCACTAATACCAATCCGATCCTGACTGCCAAGCGCCATCCGAGCTTATCGCGTGGCCCACTATGCTCCCACCAGCACTTTCATTCCGGCTCCTGCGGACCTTGAAGACGAACTTAGTGAAGCCGAGGAGGAGGCTGAAGAGGGTGAAGATGAAGAAGCCGAGGAGACTGTCCCCGAAGAAACCGCCACCGTCAACACTGAATCGGCCACATCTGGCCAAGCTCCGGAGAGTTCCTCTCCAAAATATGCATGATAAACCTTTGTGCATGTCTCAAAAAACAATTCGTGAAACGCCCGGTATGCCGGGTTGGATGATGTAATAAACAATTAAGTCCTTTTGGTGCCTCGAACTCGTTAGCCTGCTAGGTCTGTTATGTTTGAACCTCTTATGTTCGGTATGTTAAAACTTGTTAAGTTTAGTTTGCTTGAAACCTTCATGTTTATGTTCTCTTCAACTTATGTGGTAAAGACTCCGGATTCATTCCCGAGTTCAATCCAATGCATGCCCAGTTCTTTTACTTTGGCTCTGTCTACCTCTTTTGGGTGTTTTGACGTATGAGACCCAAAGTTCTTTTGCCAAGCAGACAATTTCTTGAACTTAGAGAAAAAACTCGAATTTTTTTCACAAAAAACTGGTATAACCGGGGTTAGCTTAATTTTGTTCTGGATCGTTTATCATTGTTTTCCTTTTTGTCTTTCGGGTGTCCAAATCCTTCCGGTTTTTTTTTGCTTGCCATGAAGCCGGGTTGCGGACAGCAGCAGAGTCAAAGAATTTCCGGGAGGTTGAACACACTACTTAAACCAGAAAATAAAATGTCGAATAAACCAACCGACGAACAGGAAAAAATAACCATATTACATGCAATTTCGGTAATGTAATGTCCCAGGTTTAGAGACGATCGAGGGGTAGATTTTAGAAAGGGATGTGCATTGCATCGTAAATTCTGGGGAAATTTCGCGCTTTTAAAACAAAACTGCATCAAAGGGGGACAAGTTTCTCTCTCGACACCTTACAGGGTTAGGGTTTCGAGAGTGCGACAAACTTGCTTCTCACCTAACTAAATTAGGGTTTTGTGAAGAGAGGAGAGTATTGCATTATAATTTAAGTTGCATGATTGAATTCAAACCTAAGTGGAATTTG
>NC_061512.1:161354748-161390758 GCF_022539505.1 Lolium rigidum
TAAATTTTGAATTGTTTAAAGGTAGCACTCAAGCAATTTACTTTGGAATGGCGGAGAAATACCATGTAGTAGGTAGGTGTGGTGGACACAAATGGCATAGTGTTGGCTCAAGTATTTGGATGCATGAGAAGTATTCCCTCTCGATACAAGGCTTAGGCTAGCAAGGTTGTTTGAAGCAAACAAAAGTATGAACTAGTACAGCAAAACTCACATAAAAGACATATTACAAGCATTATAAAACTATACATTGTCTTCCTCGTTGTTCAAACACCTTACTAGAAATTATCTAGACCTTAGAGAGACCAATTATGCAAACCAAATTTTAGCATGCTCTATGTATTCTTCACTAATAGGTGCAAAGTATATGATGCAAGAGCTTAAACATGAGCACAACAATTGCCAAGTATCACATTACCCAAGACATTTATAGCAATTACTACATGTATCATTTTCCAATTCCAACCATATAACAATTTAACGAAGAAGAAACTTCGCCATGAATACTATGAGTAGAAACCAAGGACATATTTGTCCATATGCTACAGCGGAGTGTGTATCTCTCCCATAAAGTGAATGCTAGGATCCATTTTATTCAAACAAAACAAAAATAAAAACAAAACGACGCTCCAAGAAAAAGCACATAAGATGTGGCCGAATAAAAATGTAGTTTCGGGGAGGAACCCGATAATTTGTTGATGAAGAAGGGGATGCCTTGGGCATCCCCAAGCTTAGACGCTTGAGTCTTCTTGATATATGCAGGGGTGAACCACCGGGTGCATCCCCAAGCTTAGAGCTTTCACTCTCCTTGATCATGTTGCATCATACTCCTCTCTTGATCCTTGAAAACTTCCTCCACACCAAACTCGAAACAACTCATTAGAGGGTTAGTGCACAATATAAATTGACATATTCAGAGGTGACACACTCATTCTTAACACTTCTGGACATTGCATAATGCTACTGGACATTAGTGGATCAAAGAAATTCATCCAATATAGCGAAAGAGGCAATGCGAAATAAAAGGCAGAATCTGTCAAAACAGAACAGTTCGTATTGACGAATTTTAAAATGGCACCAGACTTGCTCAAATGAAAATGCTCAAATTGAATGAAAGTTGCGTACATATCTGAGGATCATGCACGTAAATTGGCATAATTTTCTGAGCTTCCTGCAGGGCAGTGGGCTCAGATTCGTGACAGCAAAGAAATCTGGAACTGCGCAGTAATCCAAATCTAGTACTTACTTTTCTATCAACGGCTTAACTTGGCACAACAAAACACAAAACTAAGATAAGGAGAGGTTGCTACAGTAGTAAACAACTTCCAAGACACAAAATAAAAACAAAGTACTGTAGGTAAATAACACATGGGTTATCTCCCAAGAAGTTCTTTCTTTTTAGCCATTAAGATGGGCTCAGCAGTTTTAATGATGCACTCGCAAGAAATAGTATTTGAAGCAAAAGAGAGCATCAAGAGGCAAATTCAAAACACATTTAAGTCTAACATGCTTCCTATGCATAGGAATCTTGTAAATAAACAAGTTCATGAGGAGCAAATTAACAAGCATAGGAAGATAAAACAAGTGTAGCTTGAAAAATTTCAGCACATAGAGAGGTGTTTTAGTAACGTGAAAATTTCTACAACCATATTTTCCTCTCTCATAATAACTTTCAGTAGCAACATGAGCAAACTCAACAATATAACCATCACATAAAGCATTCTTATCATGAGTCTCATGCATAAAATTATTACTACTCCCAACATAAGCATAATCAATTTTATTAATTGTAGTGGGAGCAAATTCAACAAAGTAGCTATCATTATTATTCTCATCAAGTGTAGGAGGCATAGTATAATCACAACAAAATTTACTCTCAGCAGTAAGTGGCACCAAAAGACCACTATCATTATCATCATAAATAGGAGGCAAAGTATCATCAAAGAAAATTTTCTCCTCAATGCTTGGGGGACTAAAAATATCATGAAAACCAGCTTCCCCAAGCTTAGAACTTTCTATATCATTATCAACAATGGTGTTCAAAGCGTTCATACTAATATTACTACCAAGCATGCAAAGAAGATTTCATAGGTTTTTTAATTTTCGCATCAAACAATCCATGTTTTAAATCAGGAAATAGAATAAGAAGCTCACTCTTGTACATTATGCCAAACTAGTGTAAACAAGAAACAACAAGATGCAATTGCAGGATCTAAAGGAAATAGCTTCGAGCACACACACAACGGCAACAGAAAAATACTTTACCTGAGACCGTAGTATGAGAGCCTTTTACCTTTCCTCCCCGGCAACGGCGCCAGAAAAGTGCTTGTTGCCGGGGTTGCCGGTGTGTGTGTGCCGTTTACCTTTCCTCCCCGGCAACGGCGCCAGAAAAGTGCTTGATGTCTACGTTCCCCCTCCTTTCCTGTAGACAGTGTTGGGCCTCCAAGAGGAGAGGTTTGTAGAACAGCAGCAAGTTTCCCTTAAGTGGATACCCAAGGTTTATCGAACTCAGGGAGGAAGAGGTCAAAGATATCCCTCTCATGCAACCCCGCAACCACAAAGCAAGAAGTCTCTTGTGTCCCCAACACACCTAATAGGTGCACTAGTTCGGCGAAGAGATAGTGAAATACGAAGTGGTATGAATAAGTATGAGCAGTAGCAACGGTGCCGGAAAAGTGCTTGGCGTGTAGTTGATGGTGGTGGTATTGCAGCAGTAGTAACGCTAAGAAACAGTAAACAAGCAGTAGTAACTCAGCAGAGTAGTAACGCAAAGCAGTAGTAAATAAGCGATAGTAACTCAGCAGTATTTAGGAACAAGGCCTAGGGATTACACTTTCACTAGTGGACACTCTCAACATTGATCACATAACAGAATAGATAAATGCATACTCTACACTTTTGTTGGATGATGAACACATTGCGTAGGATTACACGAACCCTCAATGCCGGAGTTAACAAGCTCCACAATAATGCTCATGTTTAAGTAACCTTTAGTGTAAGATAGATCAACGCTACTAAACCAAGTACTAGCATAGCATGCACACTGTCACCTTCATGCATATGTAGGAGGAATAGATCACATCAATATTATCATAGCAATAGTTAACTCCATAATCTACAAGAGATCATGATCATAGCATAAACCAAGTACTAACACGGTGCACGCATCGTCACCTTTGCACACATGCAGGAGGAATAAACTACTTTAATAACAAATCACTAGAGTAGCACATGGATAAATTGTGATACAACATGCTGCAATCTTAAAGAGATATAAATAAGCACCTCACTATGCCATTCAATGAGTAAGTATTCTGTGAAATCTAGCCTAAGAGACCCACACGGTGCACACACTGTCACCTTTACACACGTGGGACGAGGAGTCTCCAGGAGATCACATAAGTAAAACCCACTTGACTAGCATAATGACATCTAGATTACAAGCATCATCATATGAATCTCAATCATGTAAGGCAGCTCATGAGATTATTGTATTGAACTACATAGGAGAGAGATGAACCACATAGCTACCGGTACAGCCCCGAGCCTCGATGGAGAACTACTCCCTCCTCATGGGAGCAAGCAGCGGTGATGAAGATGGCGGTGGAGATGGCAGCGGTGTCGATGGAGAAGCCTTCCGGGGCACTTCCCCGCTCCGGCAGCGTGCCGGAACAGAGATCCTGTCCCCCAGATCTTGGCTTCGCGATGGCGGCGGCTCTGGCAGGTTTCTGTGGGTTTCGTCAATTGGTATCGGGTTTTCTGATCCAGGGGCTTCTTATAGGCGAAGAGGCGGCGCCAGGGGGTCGAAGGGCTGGCCAAACCCTAGGGGGGCGCGGGCCCCCTAGGCCGCGCCGTGGTATGGTGTGGTGGGCCTCGTGCCCCCCTCTCGGTCCCTCTCGTGTGTTCCGGATGCTTCCGGGGATTCTAAGATCTTTGGCGTTGATTTCGTCCGATTCCGAGAATATTTCGTTACTAGGATTTCGAAACCAAAAACAGCGAAAAACGGAACTGGCACTTCGGCATCTTGTTAATAGGTTAGTTCCAGAAAATGCACGAATATGACATAAAGTGTGCATAAAACATGTAGATAACATCAATAATGTGGCATGGAACACAAGAAATTATCGATACGTTGGAGACGTATCACACATGCCCCCCTGGTTTTGGAAATAACATTTCCAAAATCATTATGCTTTCCCCTCGAAGGGTCATGTCGTGGCAGAGCAGAGCCGTTACAGCATCCGTCATCATTATGCCCTGTCTTCTCAGTTTCTCTAGAAATTCTGACAGCTTTGGCATCGATCCCTCGGAAGCTGTAATGGCATTAAACCTTCACCATATTTCTCATTATTTAACCGTGCCGACTGGTTAGCTCTCTTTATCCTTTATTCCATCCCAGCTATCGGCACCAAAAAACCCTCTCCTCCTGTAGCAATGTCTTCCTCTTCCTCTTCCTTCTCAAAACTCTTCCCCCAATCTTCGCCGAAGAAGAAGAACGAGGACAGCCTCCACCCCGACAAGAATCCCTTCTCCTCCAACAAGAAGGAGAAAGAAGGAGAAGCAGCGAAGGCCAAGGCCTCCCCTCCGCCAAGCTCCCGCCGAAGAAGCGCCCCGCATGTGGGCGGACAGCGAGGACGAAGATGATGACGAAGAGGAAGAGGAGGAGGATGAATCCTCCTCCTCCATCGGGTATCCGCCGACCAAGCGCTTCCGCTCCTGGGCGGACAGCGAGGATGATGATGATGACGAGGAGGAAGAGGCTCCGGCCAAGGGCTGGGGCAGCAGCGACGAGGAGCTCCTCGGGAGCAGCGCCGACGACGTCGACGGCGGCGATGACGAGGACAGCTGACGACTAGTAGTATAGGACTAGTAGTAGCAGTGCACTAGGCACCGTATCCTCTTTTGAGAGCCATCGGCTCTTTCTTGTAAAGCCGCTCCTTGGAATTAATGAAATTGTTCTTTCCATTCATCCTTTAATCGCTCCAATTTCATTCCTTCCGTTTGTCATGCTAAGACCGATAGTAACGCGTCGGACTTCTTTCCTTTTGAACGCCGCGAAGCCGGATTCTAACTAGCTCGTAGGCTAAGAGCTTCTCAATTTAGGCTGCGATTAGATATCTGACCAAAATTCTTCGCAATTCCTTAGCCGACAACAACTTCATCGGCTATTTTGAGGATCCGAGTCCCTTTCCTTTTCTTGCAGCAACAAAGACAGCTCCAAACCCCGTACTAGACGATGGCTTTTCCTTCCCAGCTCCTCCCCGAGACGATCATGATGCAGCCGCAGCTCGAGGTGACTCTAATCGGCTCTTAAAAACAGGGCATCTTCCAGTGCTTGTTGCCCCCGAGTCTTAGCCGAGGCAAAACAGAGCCGTATGGACCCGGGCTCGATCATGTCCGAGGGAGCTTCTTATGCCGAGCTAGCCGATTTGAACATAAATCGGCTTCCCAAAGCAGAGAGCCTTCAAGGTGAGCTGCCCCCGAGTTTCTTCCGGTCCTCGCCGGCCGATAGGCTCCTTTCCTTTGGTGGACCCGATGCAATCCATCCTTGACCTGATCCGCACGCCCATGCTGCTCCTGACATTGTTCTTGAAGAGAGGATCTGAGCTTCCAAACTGCGAGGAGTTCCTTCATAAAAAATCTCCCTTTTGTACTCCATTGACCCTCTGATCGTAACAGTTGCTCCTCTTGAGTCGATGGCCATGCATCGACTTTCATATCCTTAAGGCGATGCCTGCTGCATCGGCTGTGCTCGAAAAATTTCGAATTTTCACTTTTTTTTTTTTTTTTTTTTACGGCCGACCTGTGCATCGGCCCCCATATTCCAATACTCATCAACAGAAGATGAGGTGCTTCCGTTGCATATCCTCGTATTTTATCTACCTGGGTGCCCCCCGAGCCGATTCTGTCAAGAGAATTGATGGTATGGGCTCTGTTGGATAACATGTTGAACCCGTGCGTAATGGTGGGTGAGGATAATTTTGGCCGATTGCTCGGAATCGGCCTCCACGTTGCTTGCTCGTTGAAGGTTTTGTAAGTTCCCTTCATCAATTTTTGGGGCCGATCACAAGGATCAGCCTCTCCTGGTTTGCTCATTGGTTTGATCTTGCTACTTGGTCAAGCTGGATAAAACCAACCCGACCTCTGACTTGATGCGCTTGCTGTCGTCCACCTTGAGTGCACCGTAGAGTTGTGGAGCACTAAGATCTGTCGGCAAGACGAGTACCATGTTTGTGCCAGCCGATGTCTCATCATCGGCTTTCCTCCGTTTAGGGCGCCACTCCATTTTCCGTGGACGACCCTCTTCATCCAGGGTTCGCTCGAACCTTTGCAGCCGCATCAGGTCGTGCCTTCCTTAGCGTATGCGGTATAACCTTTCGGCCTCCTCCAGCCGCGCAATCGCTGAACCCTCGCGCTTTTGGGAACGGCTGAGCCCGTCAGTGGCACCACCTTGGCCGATGGTACCTGTCTTCTTCCACTTCTCCCTCGTCTTCTCGAATCCTCAAGATCCGCCCAACGAGGTGACTCAGCCGCGTTTGCTTTGTGGCAGGAGAGGCCCTAGGCGCTCGAACACGTACACGTTGGCTGCCTCCTTCTTCTTCTTGTTGCATTCTCGGGCAATTGCCGATTGTGGGCAATCGGCTCATTCCCGAATCCCAAGCAGAGGTCCGAAGAAGGGGCAGTCCCAATGTCCGGCGTTGTCATCTTGCTCCCTTGATGCTTCCGTGGCACGGCGCTCGTGCTCCTCATCATCGCGATCCCGCCGACGATATCTTCTGGCTTCTCTAGCCACACGATCTCCTCTATCATCGTAATTGGACCGTCGGCGTTGGTCATACTGACTCACATATTTGTTGAGGAGGTGATCAGAGAGGGGTCGCTGATATCTTATATTCTTCACCTCTCCCTCTGTGACATAGCGCTTGCCATCATGACGGAGCCGATCGCGTGGAGCGGCCTCCTCTCAGTATCCTTGCTATGAGAGCAGCCGCCCTCATCTCCATCTTTGCCGCAGTGGTTTCCGTGTCCTACCATGTTGATGCCGAACGAGGGACCCGGCTGGCAACCTTCAGGGTAGGTGATTTCCACCATGTTAACGGCGGGAAGGGTTGGGTGTCGACCTTCATGGCGTACCGGGTTGAAAATTAGCCGCCCCTTCTCTATCGCCGCTTGGATGTGCCGACGCCACACCCGGCAGTCGTTGGTGGCATGGGAAAGCGAGTTGTGGAATTTGCAAGTACGGCTTTCCGTTTAGCTCTTTCGCCGTGGGGAACTTGAGACCTTCAGGAACCGTCAACTCGTTTCTCCTTGAGCAGGAGGTCGAAGATTTGTTCAGTCTTGGTCACGTCAAAATCAAATCCCCGGGCGGCCCCGGTGGCTTTACCCATTTGCAGTGCCACGGGGGTTCCTCCCCGAGTCCACTCAGCCATCGCTATTTCTTGGTCTCCCGCCGGCACTTCATCTTCCTCTCGTATCGACCATAACTACCGCACGCTTGAACTTGTCTTGGTACAGGTCGGGGTGGCGCTGTTCATATGCCGATAGTTTCTGAACCATGTGCGCCAGCCGAGGGATAATCTGCTTGGGAGGCCATGTCCTTGAGCTGTGTTGCAAGGCCTCGCTACCGCCAACTCGATCGCTTCCTTTTCAGCTTATACGAACCGAATAACATCGGTTCCTAAGATTCCCGAAGCGCTCGGATGTATTTTGTCACCGTTTCCCCGCGCTTCCGACGTAGTTGTGCTAGATCGGCAATGCCGCACTCGGAAGCTTCGAATGGTATTGCATATGGAACTGTTCTTCCAATTGCTTCCAAGACCGGATGGAGTTTGCTGGCGCAGAGAGGTGTACCATCCAAAAGCCGATCCCGTGAGGGACCGTGAAAAGAGCCTCACGCGTAGCTGATCCGACACCGAAGCCGGTCCTAGTTGAGCCAAATATCGGCCGACGTGCTCGATGGAGCCGGAGCCATCCGATCCACCGAATTTGGAGAAGTCGTGGAGCCGATATTTAGGTGGCAGCGGGATCATCTCGTAATCGTCGGGTACGGCTTGGAATAGCCGATCGCCTCTTCTTTTCGGCATCATGCCGAACTCGGTCTCTCGCATGGTACCGATCTGATCCGCCGTGCTGGCCGTAGGAGTTGCACTCGAAGATTCGCCGGGTGGCGTACTTGGCCTGCCATGTTTGCTTTTCCAGCTCCGGGGCTCGGGAGTTTCGTCGGTGTGGCGTATTTAGTTAGCCACGTCTCGCTCGTCGCCGACGTTCCTCCTCGTCTTCGCCGGAGTCCCCGATGTTGTGGCCTGGTTTGTGAGTGCCCAGCCACCACAATCCGGCACATACATGCACGCATATCCATGAGGGATCTCCTTAGGCGCCTCCATTAAGAACCGGTAGTCACTAGGGTCGCCACCAATCCCGTAGACGCGGAATGCCGGTGTAGTCAGCACTTCAGCAGGTGCTGCCAACGCATATGGCAGCGGTGGACGGGACTGGAGTGGCAACTCTCCTTGATGAGTCCCGAGAGCTGGTCCTGACGGCGAGTACTGGTGGCTCATGATCTCCTGGATCACGCGTAGAGCGACACGCTCCAACACGTTGACCAAGTTCTCAGAGTGGCGGTGTAGCGAGTGAGCCACCAGGTAGTTGATCTCCTCGCCGTTGCACCCCGGTGCGTTCCTCCGACGGGGTAGAGAGGTCTATCCCATCGAGCGCACCTGCGGTGAGAACCCCTTCCATCTGATGCCATGGGAACGGGTTCTCTGAAAAGAGCCGATGAGGTCGGCTTCGAGGGTGGCCTTGATCTCGTTGTATTGCTTCTTGAGGTCGTCAGGCAGATCCTCGTAGGTGACTGGCGTGCCGTCCGCCATCTCATATGTAGATGGCGATGTGGTTGATGTAGACGATTGTCCCACCGGGCGTGCCGAATGTGTTGACCGCCAAAACCCACCGGCGTGGCAGCGGCCTTGTCAACACCGTAGAGCCGGGAAGAGCCTAGAGCTGCGGCTGGCCGAGACCCCTCCGAGCGACGGCCCGCAATGCTCTTCTCGGTCACACGCGGCGATGCGAAGTGCAAGGGCGTGCCACCCGACCTATACCCGGTCGTGAAGGTGATGGGGATGCCTCGCTTAGTTTCCTCGCAGGCATACATGTAAACATTAAATACGAGCCTCGATCGGCTCTCGAGTTATCCCGTGAATCGGCTCAAAGAGCCGATCCACCCATGATTCGTACGGGGTGCACGAATACTTGGTGGTCCTGCTTGATCAAGATGAAGCCGATGAGATCTACGACGATTTAGGGTTTTCACCGCATAATCGGATCATCCTACTCCAGTGTTGGGCCTCGCGGCCACGCACGGTGCTCGTGAAGCCGATCCTAAACAAGGCCTAAAAACCAACATGAAGTTGATCCTCGGAACATCCCGTTTAGGACTTGCGAACGCCACCCTACGTGCCACTCGGATCCTCCCCCTTTGTAAGGCCTAACTATTGCGAGATATTAAACTAATCCTTGTAGAACAAGGAGCAATCGTAACGGATCAGATCTACTAAATAATGATCAAGCGGGGTGCCGCCCCACACCCGAGATAGGCGTGAGGGCGGCTAGATATGCAAGGGTTGCACTACGTAAGCATGCTTAAACGAAGAACAATGCTAACCCTAACACATCTAATGATAACTACGTTGCTCGCCATCAAAAGCGCTTCGAGACGAGCAACGCATGAACAACGTGGGCTTGTGCTGCCTAGATCGCAAGATGCGATCTAGGCAGCATGTCGCTTACCTGATAGAAACCCTCGAGACGAAGGAGTTGGCGATGCGCCGAGATTGGTTTGTTTTTGGGGTTGAACGTGAGTTGTTGTTTATTCCATAAACCCTAGGTACATATTTATAGTCCAGGGGACTTTCTAACGTGGGAATATCCCATCGTGCACGATACAAACTCTAACCCTTATCTAAGATAATAAACTACTAAATAAAGATACTCGGGCAATTCAGCCCAAACCCTTCGTGCCAGGCCGCTTCAGAAATCTTCCACATGTAATCTTCCAAGCCCGGCCCACCTCTGGATTTGTCTAAAATCTGGTGATAACAACCGTCGCCTACCTCGCGACGGAAGTTATTGGCGCACAGCGACGGTGCAGCTCCCACAGAGGGCGCAGCGACGAGTCCCGTCGTGCCTAGCTCTGCGTGCCGGCGTTAATGAGCGCCACCGCTCATCCGCCTCCCTCCGGCCTATAAAAAGGGGCGCCTCTCATCGTCCCTCTCATACACAAACCCTAGCGCCTCTCTCCCAAACCCTAGCCACCACCATCTCCCAACAAGACTCGACGCTATGTCTGGTAGAGGCGGAGGCCGACCTCGCGGCCGCGGCCGTGGTCGTGGTCGTGGACGTGGCCGCGGCATAGCTGAACGCTCGCCGTCGCCTCCCATGCCGTCGTCTTCATCATCGGAGATGGACATGGAGCCGGACGTGCTGTTCGAGTTCGTCCTCGTCCTCAAGGGCGACCCGCGCGGCATTCAGAGGCTGCCGGACTCCTTCGCCGAGTACGTCGGCGGCGTACGCCCGCGCAAGATGCATCTGCGGGAGCATTCGTGCGGCTACTACCTATGGATCGTCGACGCGATCTACGACGCGCGCGGCAAGATGTACCTCAACATCGGCTGGGAGAAGTTCGCGCGCCACCATAGCCTCCAAGCCGGCTTCATCCTCGTGTTCTCCTACTTCGGCAACAGGGACATGAGCGTCAAGGTCTTCGACGAGAGGCGCTGCCGCCTGGACTACCACGGCGACAGGGACTCCCACGACGACAGCACCGACGAGGAGGACGACTGAATGAGTGTTGTTTCTTCGCAGCGAATACGTGCACGGATGTTTCTGCCTGTTCGCCTCATCGGTAGAACCAACAAGGGCACCATCCTCCCGCTGGATTTTCCAGTTTAGGTGACTGGGTGTGCCCTCGAGTGTTCTTTCTTAGCAGCGAACACAGCAAACCTCCGATGCACGGCCTAGTTAGGTTTAGTTTATTTGCAATATTTTATATTTGTGTCCACCACGGTTCCAACTATGTATTAGTTTGTGGAAACCACGTTTCCAATTATGTATTAGTTTGTGGAAATTGAAATAAAAATGCCAAAAAAGTAATTTAAATGTTTGGGGGCGGCGTTTGGGGCACGCGGCTGGGGAGCGACGTCCCCCAAAGGCGGCACGAACAAAACACGTCCCCCAAACGCTCAATCCGGCGCGGTTTGGGGGACGCGACTGGAGATGCTCTTAACTCTTTACAAATGTAACTAGATTATTGACTCTAGTGCAAGTGGGAGACTGTTGGAGATATGCCCAAGAGACAATAATAAAAGTGTTTATTGTTATATCTTAGTGTTCATGATAAATGTTTACATCCCTTGCTATAACTGTATTAACCGAAAATATGAATATATGTGTGTTGTGTAAACTACCAGAGTCCCTAGTAAGCCTGTTGTTAAACTAGCTTGTTGATTAATGGATGATCATGATTTCCTGATCATGAATATTGGATGTTGTTAATAACAAGGTTATGCCATTGGGTGAATGATATAATTTACACACATCCATAATAAGCGTAGCATAAGGTCAAGTCATTAAGTTCATCTTGTTATAAGCTTTCGATACATAGTAACCTAGTCCTTCGACCATGAGATCATGTAAATCACTTACACCAGATGGGTACTTTGATTACATCAAACGCCACTGCGTAAATGGGTGGTTATAAAGATGGGATTGAGTATTCGGAAAGTATGAGTTGAGGCATATGGATCAAGAGTGGGATTTTTCCATCCCGATGACGGATAGATATACTCTGGGCCCTCTCGGTGGAATGTCGTCTAATTAGCTTGCAAGCATGTGACAAGGTCACAAGAGATGACATACCACGGTACGAGTAAAGAGTACTTGTCGGTAACAAGGTTGAATTAGGTATAGAGATACCGATGATCAAACCTCGGATAAGTAAAGTATCATGCGACAAAGGGAATCAATATCGTATGTTAATGGTTCATTCGATCACTAAGTTATCGTTGAATATGTGGGAGCCATTATGGATCTCCAAGTCCCTCTGTTGGTTATTGATCGGAGAGGAGTCTCGATCATGTCTGCATAGTTCACGAACCGTAGGGTGACACACTTAAGGTTCGATGTTGTATAGTAGATATGGAATATGAGATGGAGACCTAATGTTGTTTGGAGTCTCGGATGGATCCAAGACATCACGAGGAGGTCCGGAATAGTCCGGAGATTCATATATGGGAAGTCATTTTCAGGGTTACCGGAACATTTCAGGATTTTTTGGTATTGTACCGGAGGTTCTAGAAGATTCCGGAGGGTACCATAGTGGGGCCCACCTATTTCGGACGGCCAACATGGACCGGAGGGGTCGCATATGCCCACATGGGCCAGGCACACCAGCCCCCCAAGGACCATGTGGGTGGATCAAGTGGATAATATTAAATCCCTTGAAAATAGGGACTTAACTTGGGTGGGAATTTCCTCCTTGTTTTGGCCGACCCTAGGGCTTGGAGGAGGGGCCAAGGCAGCCCCCCACGCCTATATAAGAGGGAGGGGAGGGTTGGGGCGCAGCACATGATTCCCCAGACCCTAGCCACCCCTCTCTCCCTCCTCCTTCTTCCTGCGTAGGCTTGGCGAAGCCTTGCAGGAATTTCTCCTCCACCTCCACCACCACACCGTCGTGTTGCTGGGATCCCGAGGGGATCTACCACCTCCGCTGCCTGCTGGAACGGGGAGAGGAAGGGCGTCATCGACACCGTATGTGTGATCGAGTACGCAAGTGCTGTTGGATTGCAACACTGGAAGGATCGTTTATATCAACCACGAGATCTGATCTCGTTAAGGCTTTGGATATACGAGGTTTAGTTTCTCATCTATCTCGTTGCTCCGATCGCATAGATTAGATCTTGGCTTTTCCATAGATTGGATCTTGGATTTATTCATCTTTGCGATAGATTTTTTTGTTTTCCATGCATTGAACCCATAAGTATTTTGGAGGAACTTGGTAGTATGCATGTTGTAGTGACAACAAACAATCTATGTGCTACTAAGGTATTAACTTTCCATTAGTTACCTCACTAGGTTAAATTTTTTTATGCTCTGTATGTCCAGTGACAATCTAGATAGCCTTTTTTTTGCTCAAGATGGTATATTAATAGTCAACATCAACATGATACCAAAGTTTTAAGGAAGTACTATACATGTTTATCTTAAACTTGGATTAAGGAGATTTCCTTTCAAATAAAGTATTAGTGAGATGTGTTGCATCATCCCTATGCTAGGACGTGATGTCTTGATGTCCATATGAATGCTCATCAACAACTTAATTTTTCTATCACACTTTACTTGTCATTAGAAGATTTACTCATGCCACATGTTTATAAGAGAGATCAAGTGCAACCATGAACCCCAGTCCATTTTAAACCATAAGAAACAAGTTTGTTTGAAATTTTACTTTCACATTAATATCAAAAATACATTACACGATGTACTTGCTTTATTTTAATTTTTATATTACTTACACACGTTGTGTCTGATAAACACCTCGGTTGAGTTGGCGATCGAAAACCTATTTTTTTGCATTTGCAGATTGTGTGGAGAGGATAGAGGATATGATCACTTTTCCCCGAGAGTTCGATATAACCCCCCAATCACCTTTGTGGGAAAATTATGCTTGATGCATGACTTTGCGCTTATGGTCTCAACGAGATGGTAAACACATGTAGTTTTGTTGCTATCAACATGCCAAAATTTTGGAAAGCTCCCATCTCCAATAGGTAGTGCAGCCATTGAAAAGGTCCATGTCGCCATTCTTGTAAGGATTTTAGGTACCACCCCACCCACGAGTCGGGGAAGTCCATTCTAGCCAAGGGCGCCTCGAATGAAGCACACCTGAATTTTGGGAGATTCTACACCCCAAGGCCACCCAAATTTCTTGGTCTACATGCAAGCTTCCATATAACCTTAAATTTTCTTTCTAAGTGTTATGGGCATACCCTACGGGTACCCATTATTAGTATACCTGGCTCGGCTCAATATGGAGCAGACCCAATAAAACGATCCGAAGAAGTAGTCGACTAGGACTCTTGTAAAACCCTAGTCTGGTTGCATATATAAAGCTAGCCAGGACACCCAATAGAGGAGGATAACAGATAGACAACATAGTTTTGTCTACGGCGGCCCCCTGTAAACATACTTGTGATCATATACTAGATTGCTAGCAGCATGTAGGGATCCTCCACCGAGGGGACCAGAAGCTGGGTATATCGTGTGCCCAATCTCGCTCCTGGAATCTCCATCGTCACTCTTTCCCGAAACCCAAGTATACAATCCATAGGCATTGGCGAGGTGATCCCTCGTCAATTGGCGCCGTCTGTGAGAACTGTGATGACTGGATTTCGTCATCCGGGCGAGATTCTTCATCATCAACCATATTCAGATCGCATCTGGGTAGAAGATCGCCGAGTTTGTCATCAACTACTTCATCGGCCTGGCCGGCAAGATTTTTTCGCGCAGATCCATATGACTAATTCGCTCGCCGTGCTAAACTTCGTCATCACAAGGGCAGGCAGATCATATCTGGCTTTTTTCCGGACGAATGATTTCTGTGACGCCTGAATCCAGGCAGCCTCGACAACCATCTCACGCGGCAACCATCGGATCCTAGGCGCACGCATCTATGACACCTCGATCCACCACATCTCTGTGACGCGAGCGCGTGCATTTCTAGCCCAAGGTCTCGAAGCATCCTCTTGGTTTTCCGTCAAGGAATTGGGTCACGTCAAGGAGACATGGTGCAATTTTTAATTGGGTGCACACGAAGCAAACTATTTCAGATTGACTACTTTCACGCAACGGGAGATTCCAGATTTATTCGATGAAGTATATTTTTGGCTCGTACTTTCACGCAACCACAATAGTTCTACATGCATACAATTTTTTGGTTCTCTCTCTTTCGTTGGGTTATTTAGCTAACAATGAAGACTAACCCTTGATGGCTTGGGCTTATATGGGAGGAATCAAAAATCGGTTTGAGTGAATTATGCGACCATCGACTTAATTGGGTCAAGGAAATAAACACGAGAACAACGTCGACCTGGGATTCACCATGTTGATCTACTCTGTTCCTTCGACTATATCCGTCACGTAGACTATTCAACATACTCGGGTGTCGCCACACGCGGATCTGCCATATCGACTACGTCCTCTTCACCAACTACTTTCGCCCAGGCGCCGCACGACTACATCGATTATGTCTACCACACGACTTGCTTCCACATCAGATTCGCCGCAGCCGATAATAAAGCTAAGTGTTCATTTTCTAAGAGTCAATTATTATTTACTTTCGTCACAACCGACACTCAGGGATGTGTCATTACATCGTTACTACAAATACACTCAATTACTCGGTGGAATTATTTTCTTCGGCCTAGTGGATTTATCTTCTTCCGCTCTAAATATATTTTTTCCCCGGCTTAGTGGATTTATCTTCGTCAGCTCAGTGGATTTATCTTTTTCGTCTTACTAGATTTGTCTTCTTCGGATTCATCGTATAAGGTTATCACTGGACCCGGCGTATTTCCGGGTCAGTGGATTTATCATCTATGATTGTTACTGGATTTATTTTCTTTGGGTCATTGAATTTACTTTATTCGGATTCATCTATATGGATATTACTGGTTTACTCTTATCCAATACTACCCGATGCGTTTCTGGGTCAATGGATTCATCTTCTATGGTTGTTACTGGATTTATTCTCTTCGGGTCAATGGATTCACCTTCTATGATATCAGCGGATTTCATCTTGAATATATGCTTCATATTTAACGGCGTAATCTTCAATGTGTATTCATCTCAAATACTTCATCTTGGATTCATCTTCAGTACTTCATCATTAATGACGTAATCTTCAATGGTTTAATCTTCAAACGATTTCATCTCCAATAGCGTAAATTTTCAGTGGATTTATATTATATTATTCTAAATGGCTTCATCCTAAATGGCTTCACATTATAAGATGCCGCGACTCCGTCAAATTCTTCCGACGTCATGGCTAACACTCGGGGGCTCAACAATGACTTCGCCCCGGGTCGCAACTGCGACATGACGTCTAAGCAACAATCATGACATCACCCCAACAGAGAGCTCGGGGGCTCGACTATTTCTCCATCAACAATTGGGCGGCATCCACTTTCGTTATTTTGTGGTTTCTACTCCGGCTCGACTTTTTTGCTGCACCCGAAGACTTCATCGACTCATCTTCACGACTTACCTCTGCGTCGACTCCGTTGTACCCAATAAGCTAAGTGTTCTTTTAATTTACATAAAGCTGATTATTATTTACTTCACCCAACACTCAGGGGCTGCGCTGTACGAATTCACTTTACATCTCAGGCCGACAAAAGAAGGACTAAAACTAGGAAAATCTACATCAACGAAGAACCCGACAAAAAATTTCTTCAAGGAGGAACCCGACAAAAATTTTCTTCAAGGAGGAACCCGATGAAATTTTCTTCAAGGAGGAACCCGCCGAAATTTTCTTCAAGGTGGAACCCGACAAAAATTTTCTTCAAGGAGGAACCCAACGAAATTTCTTTCAAGGAGGAACCCGACAAAAAAATTCTTCAAGGAGGAACCCAAAAAAAATTCTTCAAGGAGGAACCCGCCAAAAAATTTCTTCAAGGAGGAACCCGGCAAATTTTCTTCAAGGAGGAACTCGACGAAATTTCCTTCAAGGAGGAACCCGACGAAATTTTTTCAAGGAGGAACCCGACGAAATTTTTTCAAGGGGGAAAAAGAGGTGAAAAATTCTTCGTGTTCATTGACTCGTCATTTATTCCGATCGAGAGCACAGGCGGTGTACCTGACGAAAATATAGAAAAGCCCGACAAAATGGTCATTACATCAGCCGAACAAGGCGCTAGACAACATATTATTGGAGTGCGTCCGCCACGGTAAAAACTCCGAATGCAGTGACTCGTAAAAAGGTCACGAAGATAAGACCCCAGGATCCATCCTGTGTGGCGTGGCATCGCACCCGAATACGCTCTCCCACTCTATCCACATCAACAGATGTGAAGAAAAATCCCGGCGGACGCTCTGTGGATCCGATAATTTTGCTGGGATTCAGTTTCGGCAAGAGCTAAAGTGGCACATTCTGAATTATTACGCCAGTATACTGAATTCGTGTTCGGGGACACGAGTTTGAAGTAGGTTTATCCGGATTTGCCACTAGATCAATTAACTGGTACCTGATCCATCAGATGAACCAGCCGCATTTACCAATATCCATGTACAATATAGTTGTCGAAGAAAATATAGCGTCTCCTTGAACTCGCAGAATTCGAAAAAAAGAGAAAGCATAGAGATTTCATTCGATTCTGCGAGCCGAATAATATAGTAAAGTTGTATACTGATGGCGTGTAACTCACACGTTCGTTGGGAACCCCAAGAGGAAGGTATGATGCGCACAGCAGCAAGTTTTCCCTCAGAAAAAAACCAAGGTTTATCGAACCAGGAGGAGCCAAGAAGCACGTTGAAGGTTGATGGCGGCGGGATGTAGTGCGGCGCAACACCAGAGATTCCGGCGCCAACGTGGAACCTGCACAACACAATCAAAGTACTTTGCCCCAACGAAACGGTGAGGTTGTCAATCTCACCGGCTTGCTGTAACAAAGGGTTAACCGTATTGTGTGGAAGATAATTGTTTGCAAGAAAACGAGTAAAGAACAAGTATTGCAGCAGATTTGTATTTCAGTATAAAAGAATGGACCGGGGTCCACAGTTCACTAGAGGTGTCTCTCCCATAAGATAAAAGCATGTTGGGTGAACAAATTACAGTCAGGTAATTGACAAATAGAGAGGGCATAACAATGCACATACATGTCATGATAAATATAGTGAGATTTAATTGGGCATTACGACAAAGTACATAGACCGCCATCCAGCTGCATCTATGCCTAAAAAGTCCACCTTCGAGGTTATCATCCGAACCCCTTCCAGTATTAAGTTGTAAAACAACAGACAATTGCATTAAGTATGGTGCGTAATGTAATCAACAACTACATCCTTAGACATAGCATCAATGTTTTATCCCTAGTGGCAACAGCACATCCACAACCTTAGAACTTTCTGTCACTGTCCCAGATATCATTGGAGGCATGAACCCACTATCGAGCATAAATACTCCCTCTTGGAGTTAAGAGCAAAAACTTGGCCAGAGCCTCTACTTATAACGGAGAGCATGCAAGATCATAAACAACACATAGGTAATAACTTGATAATTAAAATAACATAATATTCTCTATCCATCGGATCCCGACAAACACAACATATAGTATTACAGATAGATGATCTTGATCATGTTAGGCAGCTCACAAGATCCAACAATGAAGCACAATGAGGAGAAGACAACCATCTAGCTACTGCTATGGACCCATAGTCCAGGGGTGAACTACTCACTCATCACTCCGGAGGCGACCATGGCGGTGAAGAGTCCTCCGGGAGATGAATCCCCTCTCCGGCAGGGTGCCGGAGGAGATCTCCGTAATCCCCCGAGATGGGATTGGCGGCGGCGGCGTCTCTGTAAGGTTTTCCGTATCGTGGCTCTCGGTACTGGGGGTTTCACGACGGAGGCTTTAAGTAGGCGGAAGGGCAGGTCAGGAGGCGACGCGAGGGGCCCACACGACAGGGCCGCGCGGCCAGGAGGTGGGCCGCGCCGCCCTGGCGTGTCGCGGCCTCGTCGCCCCACTTCGTTACGTCTTCGGTCTTCTGGAAGCTTCGTGGCAAAATAGGACCCTGGGCGTTGATTTCGTCCAATTCCGAGAATATTTCGTTATTAGGATTTCTGAAACCAAAAACAGCAGAAAACAAAGAATCGGCTCTTCGGCATCTTGTTAATAGGTTAGTTCCGGAAAATGCACGAATATGACATAAAGTGTGCATAAAACATGTAGATATCATCAATAATGTGGCATGGAACATAAGAAATTATCGATACGTCGGAGACGTATCAGCATCCCCAAGCTTAGTTCCGCTCGTCCCGAGCAGGTAAAACGATAACAAAGATAATTTCTGAAGTGACATGCCATCATAACCTTGATCATACTATTTGTAAACATATGTAATGAATGCAGCGATCAAAACAATGGTAATGACATGAGTAAACAAGTGAATCATAAAGCAAAGACTTTTCATGAATAGTACTTCAAGACAGGCATCAATAAGTCTTGCATAAGAGTTAACTCATAAAGCAATAAATCAAAGTAAAGGTATTGAAGCAACACAAAGGAAGATTAAGTTTCAGCGGTTGCTTTCAACTTGTAACATGTATATCTCATGGATAATTGTCAACATAGAGTAATATAACAAGTGCAATATGCAAGTATGTAGGAATCAATGCACAGTTCACACAAGTGTTTGCTTCTTGAGGTGGAGAGAGATAGGTGAACCGACTCAACATAAAAGTAAAAAGAATGGTCCTTCAAAGAGGAAAGCATCGATTGCTATATTTGTGCTAGAGCTTTTATTTTGAAAACATGAAACAATTTTGTCAACGGTAGTAATAAAGCATATGAGTTATGAAAATTATATCCTACAAGTTGCAAGCCTCATGCATAGTATACTAATAGTGCCCGCACCTTGTCCTAATTAGCTTGGACTACCGGATCATCGCAATACACATGTTTTAACCAAGTGTCACAATGGGGTACCTCCATGCCGCTCGTACAAAGGTCTAAGGAGAAAGCTCGCATTTTGGATTTCTTGCTTTTGATTATTCTCAACTTAGACATCCATACCGGGACAACATGGACAACAGATAATGGACTCCTCTTTAATGCATAAGCATGTGGCAACAATTATTATTCTCATATGAGATTGAGGATATATGTCCAAAACTGAAACTTCCACCATGAATCATGGCTTTAGTTAGCGGCCCAATGTTCTTCTCTAACAATATGTATGCTCCAACCATTAAGGTGGTAGATCTCTCTTACTTCGGACAAGACGGACATGCATAGCAACTCACATGATATTCAACAAAGAATAGTTGATGGCGTCCCCGAAACATGGTTATCGCACAACAAGCAACTTAATAAGAGATAAAGTGCATAAGTACATATTCAATACCACAATAGTTTTTAAGCTATTTGTCCCATGAGCTATATATTGCAAAGGTGAATGATGGAATTTTAAAGGTAGCACTCAAGCAATTTACTTTGGAATGGCGGATAAATACCATGTAGTAGGTAGGTATGGTGGACACAAATGGCATAGTGGTTGGCTCAAGGATTTTGGATGCATGAGAAGTATTCCCTCTCGATACAAGGTTTAGGCTAGCAAGGTTATTTGAAACAAACACAAGGATGAACGGTGCAGCAAAACTCACATAAAAGACATATTGTAAACATTATAAGACTCTACACCGTCTTCCTTGTTATTCAAAACTCAATACTAGATATTATCTAGACTCTAGAGAAACCAAATTAGCAAGCTCTATGTGTTTCTTCATTAATGGGTGCAAAGTATATGATGCAAGAGCTTAAACATGAGCACAAAAATTGCCAAGTATCAAATTATCCAAGACATTTTAGAATTACTACATGTAGCATTTTCCAATTCCAACCATATAACAATTTAACGAAGAAGAAACTTCGCCATGAATACTATGAGTAGAGCCTAAGGGCATACTTGTCCATATGCTACAGCGGAGCGTGTCTCTCTCCCATACAGTGAATGCTAGGATCCATTTTATTCAAACAAAACAAAAAACAAAAACAAACCGACGCTCCAAGCAAAGCACATAAGATGTGACGAGAATAAAAATATAGTTTCGGGGAGGAACCTGATAATGTTGTCGATGAAGAAGAGGATGCCTTGGGCATCCCCAAGCTTAGACGCTTGAGTCTTCTTAGAATATGCAGGGGTGAACCACCGGGGCATACCCAAGCTTAGAGCTTTCACTCTCCTTGATCATATTGCATCATTCTCCTCTCTTGATCCTTGAAAACTTTCTCCACACCAAACTCGAAACAACTCATTAGAGGGTTAGTGGACAATAAAAATTAACATGTTCAGAGGTGACACAATCATTCTTAACACTTCTGGACATTGCATAAAGCTACTGGACATTAATGGATCAAAGAAATTCATCCAACATAGCAAAAGAGGCAATGCGAAATAAAAGGCAGAATCTGTCAAAACAGAACAGTCCGTAAATATGGATTTTATTAAGGCACCAGACTTGCTCAAATGAAAATTCCCAAATTGAATGAAAGTTGCGTACATATCTGAGGATCACTCACGTAAATTGGAATAATTTTCTGAGTTACCTACAGAGAATTAGACCCAGATTCGTGATGAAGCAAAGAAATCTGTTTCTGTGCAGTAATCCAAATCTAGTATTTACTTTACTATCAAAGACTTTACTTGGCACAACAAAACATAAAACTAAGATAAGGAGAGGTTGCTACAGTAGTAAACAACTTCCAAGACTCAAATATATAAAAAATACTGTAGTAAAAACATGGGTTGTCTCCCATAAGCGCTTTTCTTTAACGCCTTTCAGCTAGGCGCAGAAAGTGTGTATCAAGTGTTATCGCGAGATGGAGCATTGATATCATAAGCTCCCCCATCTGTAGTGGTACTAAGGGCTTTGTCAATTTTAGGCCTATAATAATATTTCTTTGGTTTAGGCACTTTAGAGACATACATAAACTTTTGCTCCTTTCCCACATAAGCTTTCTCTCTAAACTGTAAAGATGAAAAGGTTGAACCCAAGGTTGCCATAGCTTTTTCAAGTTCGCCAATCCTATTAATTTGATTATCATGGTCAACACAAGTTCCTAAGACACTAATTCTTTCATCAATTCCTCCTAAGGATTTATCAAGTTCATCAGTTTTATCAAGTAACATTTCCAACTTAGTTTCAACACTCGGAAATTTTTTCTCTATGGTTTCCAATTTTTTCATAACATCCTCGAGGGGGGTTTCAATTTTAGTTTCATTAACAGGTGGTGTTCCAAATAAACTCTCAATAATGCAACTAGCTTCTAAAGCGGGAGCGCCTAGGAAGTTACCTCCCGCGAGACAATCAAGAACATATGTATTCCAGCTAGAGATACCAACATAAAAATTTCTGAGTAGGATAGTGGTAGAGCGTTTCTTAGTGCACCTATTATGAGCATCACTAATTCTATACCAAGCATCTTTTAAACATTCTCCCCCTTGTTGCTTAAACGAACGAACTTCAACTTCAGGATTACTCATTTTAGCAGTAGTAAATAAAACAAACTAGATAAAGTAAATGCAAGTAACTAATTTTTTTGTGTTTTTGATATAGCAAACAAGATAGTAAGTAAAGTAAAGCTAGCAACTAATTTTTGTGTGTTTTGATATAATGCAGCAAACAAAGTAGTAAATAAAATAAAGCAAGACAAAAACAAAGTAAAGAGATTGGGAAGTGGAGACTCCCCTTGCAGCGTGTCTTGATCTCCCCGGCAACGGCGCCAGAAAATATGCTTGATGGCGTGTAACTCACACGTTCGTTGGGAACCCCAAGAGGAAGGTATGATGCGCACAGCAGCAAGTTTTCCCTCGGAAAGAAACCAAGGTTTATCGAACCAGGAGGAGCCAAGAAGCACGTTGAAGGTTGATGGCGGCGGGATGTAGTGCGGCGCAACACCAGAGATTCCGGCGCCAACGTGGAACCTGCACAACACAATCAAAGTACTTTGCCCCAACGAAACAGTGAGGTTGTCAATCTCACCGGCTTGCTGTAACAAAGGGTTAACCGTATTGTGTGGAAGATGATTGTTTGCAAGAAAACAGTAAAGAACAAGTATTGCAGCAGATTTGTATTTCAGTATAAAAGAATGGACCGGGGTCCACAGTTCACTAGAGGTGTCTCTCCCATAAGATAAAAGCATGTTGGGTGAACAAATTACAGTCGGGAAATTGACAAATAGAGAGGGCATAACAATGCACATACATGTCATGATAAATATAGTGAGATTTAATTGGGCATTACGACAAAGTACATAGACCGCCATCCAGCTGCATCTATGCCTAAAAAGTCCACCTTCAGGTTTTCATCCGAACCCCTTCCAGTATTAAGTTGTAAAACAACAGACAATTGCATTAAGTATGGTGCGTAATGTAATCAACAACTACATCCTTAGACATAGCATCAATGTTTTATCCCTAGTGGCAACAAGCACATCCACAACCTTAGAACTTTCGTCACTCGTCCCGGATATCAATGGAGGCATGAACCCACTATCGAGCATAAATACTCCCTCTTGGAGTTAAGATCAAAAACTTGGCCGAGCCTCTACTAATAACGGAGAGCATGCAAGATCATAAACAACACATAGGTAATAACTTGATAATTAACATAACATAATATTCTCTATCCATCGAGATCCCGACAAACACAACATATAGTATTACGAGATAGATGATCTTGATCATGTTAGGCAGCTCACAAGATCCAACAATGAAGCACAATGAGGAGAAGACAACCATCTAGCTACTGCTATGGACCCATAGTCCAGGGGTGAACTACTCACTCATCACTCCGGAGGCGACCATGGCGGTGAAGAGTCCTCCAGGAGATGAATCCCCTCTCCGGCAGGGTGCCGGAGGAGATCTCCGAGAATCCCCCGTGATGGGATTGGCGGCGGCGGTGTCTCGTAAGGTTTTCCGTATCGTGGCTCTCGGTGCTCGGGGGTTTCGCGACGGAGGCTTTAAGTAGGCGGAAGGGCAGGTCGGGAGGCGACGCGAGGGGCCCACACGACGGGGCCGCGCGGCCAGGAGGTGGGCCGCGCCGCCCGGCGTGTCGCCGCCTCGTCGCCCCACTTCGTTACGTCTTCGGTCTCTGGAAGCTTCGTGGCAAAATAGGACCCTGGGCGTTGATTTCGTCCAATTCCGAGAATATTTCGTTACTAGGATTTCTGAAACCAAAAACAGTAGAAAACAGCAACTGGCTCTTCGGCATCTTGTTAATAGGTTAGTTCCAGAAAATGCACGAATATGACATAAAGTGTGCATAAAACATGTAGATATCATCAATAATGTGGCATGGAACATAAGAAATTATCGATACGTCGGAGACGTATCATATACCCAAAGCTTCGGGTTTATAAAGAAATATATCTAAATAGACAAGATAGTAAATTAGTTTATTCGACCCGAATTTCGTGTTTTGTCTTGCAGATAAATATATAAAGGTTTGTAGACTCAACTCGACTATGCGACTCGAGTGGAGCCTACTCCCATCGGGAGCACATGGACTTCATCAAGTCCTCCAGCAGGAGTCGATAAAAAGAGGGCTATGCCCAGGAATATAGTCAAGTTCTTCAACGAGTAGTACAACTCAAGTCTATACCCAGGTGCAAACACCTGCCCATAGACTCGAGGGATACTCCCATCGGGAGCGTTGGTCGCGCACCCGATAGAAAAATAACTTCGAGAATCATCGACATCATGATCTACGACATTGACCTGATATATTTCCGGATCAATGGCCTCGCCTTGTATTTCTTCGACTTCGGAGATGATTATGATTGGAGTCTCTACGCAAGTCTTCGATTTCCCTAGACACTCGGGGGCTACTGTCATGGGCATACCCTTCGGGTACCCATTATTAGTATACCTGGCTCGGCCCATTATGGAGAAGGCCCAGTAAAGTGACCCGAAGAAGTAGTCGACTAGGACTCTTGTAAAACCCTAGGATGGTTGCATATATAAAGCTAGCCAGGACACCCAATAGAGGAGGACAACATATAGACAACATACTTCCGCCTACGGCGGCCCCCTGTAAACATACTTGTGATCATATAGTAGATTTCTAGCAGCACGTAGGGAGCCTCCACTGAGGGTACCCGAAGCTGGGTATATCATGTGCCCAATCTCGCTCCCGGAATCTCCATCCTCGCTCTTTTTCAAAACCCAAGTTTACAATCCATAGGCATTGGCGAGGTGATCCCTCATCACTAAGGCATTATCTGTACCATCCCACATGAAATCTCTTGAAAATCTAATGATTTATGGAATTGTGATTTGTGGCAAGGTGAGCACCGAAATGTGATAAATGGCAAGGGAGGTACAAGTCGATATGATGTAGGTGCAATGAACAAAATGGTGATGTGCTTCCCAATAGGATGTTTTGTTAACTAGCAGTTGGAAACCACTCTTCCAAGCCTATGCACCATAAGTACTAGTCCTAGGTACTCAATTTGAAAGTCAACTATAACCGCCTCGAAATTTTTGAAGGGTTCGTACCATAGAAAACAAAAAATTACCGCAAGAACAACCAAAACCAAGATGCAATCTATAAAAAATCCAATGTATAATCTACTAGATTGAAGCAACGAGATATATTAGAATCTTACCCTTGAATATCTCGTGGATGTAGTAGTCGTACTCTTGCCGAACTCAAGTTCGTGATGAAGTCCTTCTAGCGCTGCAAGTGGCCAGCACCTCCGTACTCGATAACACGTACGGTGTCGATGAAGACGCCATTTCCATGTTCCAGCGGGCAACGTATGTAGTATATCCTCCGGGAATCCTAGCAACACAATGATGTGGTGGTGGAGGAGAAATCCTGCAGGGCTTCGCCTAAGCCTACGCAGGAGGAGAGGGAGGGAGGAGACGTGGCGGCTAGGGTTTCCAGGGGTGGAGTGGCTAGCCCCTTGCCTCTCCCCTATATTTTTAGAGGTAGGGGTCACCTAGGGCTGACCTCTTTGGTCCCACCTCCCTTAGGTCGGCGCATGGAGGGGGTGAGAGAAAACTTCCTCCCCAAGTTGCACCCTAATTTTGTGGGATTTCATCTTATCCTCGAGGAGACGACTATGCCTTGAGGGCTAGTTCGGTTGGCTCATTAGGGCTAAGCTGCACCCCTTGGCTCATGTGGCCTCTCCCGGGTCAGCGGGCCCACTGGTGGCCCCTCCAGAACCTTCTAGAAACACTCCGGTCAAAACACCAAAATATTCCCGAACTATTCGCAAACCCGGAAAATGACTTCCCATATATGAAAATTATTCTCCGTACTATTCTGAACCTCCTCGTGATGTCCTAGATCCAATCTGAGACTCCGAACAACATTCAGTCTCGAATCCATATTCCCGTATCTTCCCTAAACGACATTGAACCTTAAGTGTGTCACCCTATAGTTCACGAATGATGCAAACATGATCGAGACATCTCTCCGATAAATAACCAACAACGGGACCTCGAGATCCTTAATGGCTCCTACATATTCAACTATGAAATCTTGATCGAATGAACCATATACTTGGAATTAAATCCCTTTGTATCACGATACTTTACTTATCTGAGATTCGATCGTGGGTATCAACTACACCTAGTTCAATATTGTTACCGATAAGTACTCTTTACTCATTCGGTGATATTTCATCCCTTGTGAGGTAACTAAGGAAAGGTAATTAACACAATCTCATGGTCTAATGATTAGGTTACTATGCATTTGAAAGGTTACAACAAAACAAACTTAATGACTTGATCTTATTGCTATGCTTACTTTGGGTGTGTGTCCATCATATCATTCTCCTAATGATATAATTCCATAATTAAGAACATCCAATGTTCATGATCAGGAAACCTTGATCATCGGTTAATCAACAAGCTAGTTAAATGATAGCCTTACTAGGGACTCTAGTTTTTTTACAAAGCACACATGTATTAATTTTCTGGTTAATACAAATATAGCATGAGATATTAACCATTCACCTTAGGTGCATGAACATAAAATATAATATAAATCAAAAAACAATTATTCTGAGACTTGAACGAATAACCGTCTTGCAATAAACATAATTCAAAAATAATGTTCATGCTTAACACATGCACCAAATAATAATTATTTAGATTTAAAACTAATCCCTAAGGTAGCCGGAGCGGGAGCGTTTCGATGGCGATCACATCGATCTTAGATCAATTTCCAACGCGCATCGTCAGCTCGTCTCTCTCGAGTCTTCGTTTATTTCACAATTCCTGTTTCGAGTTACAAATGTGAGCAACCGAACCAGTATAAAATACCCATGCACTACTAGTATTACTAGTAAGGTACACATCAATATCATGTATATCAAATATACCTTTCTTCTTGATGTTTCCAGCCTTCCGATCCACAAGGTATTTGGGATAGTTACGCTTCCACTGCTCATCGCCCTTGCAGTAGAAACACTCAGTATCAGGATGAGAGCCAGCCTTGGGCTTCTTTGGAGGCGCATCAACTTTCTTTCCACCCTAGTATCTCTTGTTCTTAGGCTTGCACTGCTTCTTGATACAAGTGGTCTTATTTACTATCAAAATTTGGTGCGCCCTCTTGATTTCCACTTCAAGAGTTTTAAGCATTGAGAAGAGCTCATGCAGCTTTCTTCTTCATGCATTGCATCTTGTAGTTCATCACAAAGTTTTCTAACTAGCTAGGTGGTAGTGATTGGAAAACATGGTGAATGCCCAACTCATTAGGAATCCTTATTCCCAGCTGTTGGAGCTCGTTCGCGTGCCTAGACATCTTGAGCACATACTCGCTAACAGAGATATTCTATTCCATCTTATAGTTAAATAACTTCTCAAAGGCTTTATGGTTTTGAACGGCTATGTGAGTCTCAAATATCATTTTGATCTCTGCATGATCTCATACAGACCATTGTTCTTGAAATGCTTCTGAAGCTCTAATTCTAAACTGTACATGGTGTCACACTGAACTACTCCATAGTCATCTTTACGTGTGCGAAAAATATTTTTCTCGTCCTCGAAGCAGTCTCTGCAGGTGGGTCACTTAGCGGTGCATCGAGCACATAGATACTTTGAGCAACATTGAGGATAATCCTTAGATTGCGAAACCAGTCCGTCAAGTTGCTTCCAGTGTTTTTATCTTTTCTTTGTTTTCTGTGAGTGCACTAAAGTTGATTGCAGGTGGCGTCATGATCTACAACATATTTGCAAAGATATTTAGACTAAGTACATGATAAATTGATTTCAAATTTTAATTCTAAATTACTAGGTGAACTCCCACTGAAAACAACATCCCTCATGTTGCTTTAGTGATTACACGAACCAAATCCACTACAGCAAGTCCGATCTTCACGAGAGAAGATGTAGCTTCAAAGGCGAACAACGACATGTTCATCATATCATTCATCTAACTCATGCTTTAGCTTTTAGTTTTCCGTGTTCCAGGCCATGTCTACACATGCTAAGATTGTCACGTTTAAACCTTATGATGAGAGCATATTGCACACCGTTGGGGCACTCAACGAGGAAGGTATGATGATCACATTAGCAAGTTTTCCGTCAGTAAAAAAAACCAAGATTTAATCGACCAGTAGGAGAAAGACGTGACTTCTGAAGGTGTTGCCAGCTGACTTGTGGCAAAACGCACTACTGGCATCAGCAACAACGTGGAACCTGCACACAACACAACCAAAATTCTTTGCCCCAACTTACAGTGAGGTTTTCAATCTCAACGGTTTTGCTGAACACAAAGGATTAGACGTATAGTGTGGAAAGATGATGATTGTTTGAAGTGGAATGAAAGAGAACAGTGCTTGCAGTAAGTAAACAAAATGGGATGATTGTATCAGTGTAAAAGAAAGGACCAGGGTCCACAGTTCACTAGAGGTATCTCTCCATAAAGATAAGTAACATATTGGGTGAACAAATTACAGCTGGGCAATTGACATAATAAAGACCACACATGAAAAGATGATTACTATGGGATTCGTTTCGGCATTACAACATAATACATAGACCATAATCCAACTGCGTCTATGATTAATAATCCATCTTCCGGTTATCATCCAACCCCCTTCCAGTATTAAGTTGCAAGCAACAGATTATCACATTAAGAAATGTGTGTAAAGTAAAAAATAGAATTACCCTTGGATAAAACATGTTGTTCTCTCCCTAGTAGCAATATCACATCTACAATCTTAGAAGTTATTGTCACTGTTCCAGAAAACTAGAGGCATAAACCTACTATCGAGCATAAATACTCCCTCTTGGAGTCACAAGCATTTACTTGGCCAGAGTAACTACTAGCAACGAAGAGCATGAAAGATCACAAATAATGTATGACAAGTATATATAATCGATCTCAACATAGTATTCAATATTCATCGGATCCCAAAAAACACAATATGTAGCATTACATAAGGATGATCTTGATCATGATAGGCAACTCACAAGATCTAAACATGAGGCGCAAATTGGAGAATACAACCATCTAGCTACTGCTATGGACCCATAATCCAGGGATGAACTACTCACACATCACTTCGGAGGCGGGCATGGCAATGTAGAGGCCTCCGGTGATGATCTCCCTCTCCGGCAGAGTGTCGGGAAGAGCTTCAGAACCCTCCCTGAGCTAGGGGTCTGCGATGGCGGCCACGACGGAACTTTTCGTGGATGGAGGCTCGGGTGTTTAGGTTTTTCTCGAGATCGTGAATAAATTAAATAGGCGGAAGGGAGAGGTCGGTGGAGGCCAGGGTGGCCCACACCACCCCTTGGCGCGGGCCTAGGCCTGGCCGCGCCAAGGCATGGTCTGGCCGCCCTACCTCTTCGTCTCTCCTCCGGATTAGGTCTTTGTTACGGTAAAATATTGACTTCGGCTTTTGTTTCGTCCAATTCCAAGAATATTTGCTGTACAACTTTTCTGAAATACAAAAAAGCAGAAAACATGGAACTGACACTGTGACATCTTGTTAATAGGTTAGTGCCGGAAAATGTATAAAAGTGCAACGAAGTGTAAGCAAAACATATATAAATTAGGTGTAAAACAAGCATGGAGCATCACAAATTATAGATACGTTTGTGACGTACCACCTTACTATTCTACATGTGCAAATCTAGCTTGCACCTGTTGCATGCACACGTAGAATCTATCACACCCGATCATCGTGTGATGCTTCGAAACGATAAGCTTTTGCAAGTGTGCATACTCAGGAAGAACACATTATTATCTTCATATTTAGTGAGAGGGGTCATCTTATAATGCTACCGTCGTGATTTAAGTAATATAAGATACATAAAAGAATTAATATCTCATGAAATTTATAATGTGACAGGATATGGTCTTTCATCTTGTGCCTTTGATGTCCATCTCCAAAGCACGGGCATGATCTCCATCATCACCAGCAAGGTGTCAAGATCCATGGCGTTGCTTCATGGTTATCCACCATCTATAGAAATTATTACAACTACTTTAAGTAAAGCTATTACATGATGAATTGGCATGCGGGTCCAAAAATTATAAAGACAGCGATTAGAGGGAGTGGTGTTTTGGAACATGGGAGCATATGCTCCCTCTATTTTGAAATGCATCTTACACATATTTTGAATTTCAAAAAAATTGAAACGAAAAATTCGCATGTAAATCTTCTCGTGCTACACACTTACAAAGTTGTTTCATAAAAAATCAACTTATCATGTGACGTGTGTAAAAAAGACAAAATTCAGTGCTAAAAATAATGCTTTTCACAAGATAAGTTTTCTCTTTTTTATATAGACCATAAAAAATATTAGTTTTTCGTGCAACTTGACGAACGAATATATATTATAAAGATGTACATGTAAACATTTTTGTTAAAAAATTTCGACATTTTAAAATCTGATTTTTTGGTAGAGGGTGCATACGCACCCGGGAGCCGAATTGAATTTCCGGCGATTAGGCTCATGTCGGTTTCCATATTACAATAAAGATCATCTGATACATTGAATATAATCATATAATGGCCATATAATATCACATGCCCCGCAAAATAAGTTAGAAGCCTTTAATTTTCTTTGCATGTTTTGTGTGTTTTGAGGACTAATTTCGAATAAGAACCATTCTTACCTACGAACAAGAACCACAACATTGTTACAATTATTGTCAAGCGACCAATTGCAAATTGAATCTCAACTATGGCGGGAGAGACATACATCTGCAAAGCTACGTACTTGTGCAATACAAATTGCACATCAAAGGTGGAGAAAGTCTCATGTGCGACCATCCCCTCAAGATGCAAAGTACACAAGAGAGGTGACAACAAAAGTATCGATACCCACAAAACCATTGTGTTCAACTCGTGCAACAAATCTACACATCAGATCGGCTCTGATACCACTGAAGAGTTTGTAGCATAGAAAAAAATTCTACCGGAAGAACGAACAAAACCAAGATCCAATCTAGGAAAAAGACAAGTCTAATCTATTAGATTGAAGCAACGCGATAGATTAGGTTCTTAACCTTGAAGAACCAAAGTGGTGACGAGATCAGATCTCATGGATGAGGTAGTCGCACTCTTGTTGAACTCAAGTTCGTGATGAAGTCCTTCCGACGCTGCAAGCTGGCAGCACCTCCGTACTCAGTCGCACGTATGGTCTCGATGAAGATGTCATCTCCATGTTCTAGTGGGTAGTGGACATAGTATATCCTCTGGGAATCCGAGTAGCAGAACAACGTAGTAGTGGTGGTGGAGAAATCCTGCATGGCTTCGCCTAAGCCTGCAAGGAGGAGAGGGAGAGAGGAGAAGTGGCGGCTAGGGTTTCCAGGGGGTGGAGTGGCCAACCGTATTAACCCTCCTCCCCTCTATTTATAGAGGGAGGGGTCGGCTAGGGCTGCCCCTTTGGACCCACCTCCCTAGGGTCGGAGCACGGAGGGGGGGGGAGAGAAAAATTCCCCCCAAGTTGCCCCCCTAATTTTGTGGGATTTAATCCTAGCCTTTTTTTTGGGGCCGTCTAGGCCTTGTGGGCTGGTGTGCTTGGCCCATTAGGGCTAGGATGCACGGATCAGTGGGCCCACTAGTGGCCCCTCCAGAACCTTCTAGAAACACTGATAAAACACCGAAATATTCTCGAACTTTTTCCAGAAACCCTTGTGAGCTAGTCACATCCTTGCAAGCCAATTGGATGCTACCTCACTGCGAGGGCCCTGGTTATATCTCTTCATCATTTGGATGGAAAAATACCAATCTTGATCCATGAGCCTCAACTATCACTTTTAGAATACCCAATGCCACTTTTTAATCACCCAGTTACAATGTGACGTTTGATGTCATCAACGCATTCCTCCCGTATTAATGATCTCATGGTCTAAGGATTAGGTTACTATGCATTTGAAAGGTTACAACTAAACAAACTTAATTACTTGATCTTATTGCTATGCTAAGTTTGGGTGTGTGTGTCCATCATATCATTCTAGTAATGCCATGATCCCGTTATTAACAATATCCAATGTTCATGATTATGAAACCTTGATCATCGGTTAGTTAACAATCTAGTTAAACGAGAGGCTTACTAGGGACTTTGGTTTGTTTGCAAAACACACTGATATTAATGTTTCCGGTTAATGCAATTATAGCATGAGATATAAACATTTATCATAAACATAGAGATATAACAATAACCACTTTATTATTACCTCTTGAGCATATCTCTAACATTTTTGAAGTATGTCAGAAAGGTCCAAGTTGGTGTAACAAATATGGACTACGATACTCTTTTACTTAAGGAACCTGAAAAACCTCCTCATACAAATGGTGCATTTGATATTCCTGCTAATGATGTGACATATATTATGAAAGAACAATGTTTAGGTGATGGAAGTATTGTAACTTCTCACTATTTATATATGATTAAAGAAATATTTTTTTAATTTAAAATTTCTAGTATTTCTCAAGATGAAGTCAGGAAAAAAACATTATATGTATCATTGAAGGGTGAAGCTAGAAATTGGCAGCATTCTTCGAAGCATAATGAAAGACTTAATTGGGAATATCTTAAAAGGCATTCTATGTGAAGTATTGATTCCCAATAAAATCTTATGATGATAGATCACATATTTATAACTTTGTGCCTTATAAATCCTAGAGAAGATATTGCTCAAGCTTAGAGAGATTAAAGGGCCTTCTTCTTAAAAATCCTGCTCATGGTCTTTCAAAGAGCATATTGTCAAAGCTATAAGTAAGGTTTCCTCAATGTCATAAGGACTTCTTGGATAATTCATCTATACGAAGTTTCACTCATAATATTGTTGATGAAGCTTGGAATTTATTGGACATGATTTTTGAAAATACTAATATTTGGGATCTAGATAGAGGTAATGAGCCAAATTTGAAATTCGAATACTCATGTGTTAAAGAATTCTCTTCCTCTACTTTAAATTGAATGCAAAGTTTAATCTTGAATATCACATGATAATTGAAGGTGTTAAAGCCTTCACCTCACATGTTTCTCTCCCTAAAGAAGGATTTACTAAATGTGTTGAACATGTTAAAACTTCCGAGCTAGTAGCTACATGTACCCTTCCTGTTGAAATTGTTGCATCTACTGGAACTGATCGATATTACGAAAAACCACCGTACATAGCTTCTAAAAATTAAAAAGAACCATAAAATGCTAAATTTGGTGACTAGGATAAGTACAAAAAAGAATTGTGTAACCTATGAGAAAGTGCAGGTAGAACATCAAATTTTAGCCATCAAAGAGCTGAAGATGCCCGTCATGTCTATTTATGTGAAGATTCAACTGGAGTTGTTAAAGGAAATAAAAATAAATGTGGTAAACCTATTATTCTTGTTAGAATGTGGACTTCATGTTATCATGGATTTTGTGATCTTGGAGCCAACATAAATTCAACTTCATAATAAAGAATTTATATCTCCATTGGGAAGATTAGAGATGTAGCGAGGTCCTAGTCCATGGCGATAGGAGGGGTAGCGAGGTCTTAGAATGTGCATGAATTTAAGAAATTTAAATAAATCTATACATAAGGACCATTCACATTTACCATTCATTGATCAAATTCTTGAACAATTGTCTAAACATTCTCATTTTTGTTACCTTGATGATTATACTGGTTTCTCTCAAATTTCTATGCATAAAGATGATCATGAAAAGACAAATTTTAATTGCCTCCATGGTAATTTTGCGTATAGAAGAATGCCATTCGACGTATGCAACGTCCCTGCTACTTTTCAAAGATGCATGAATACCCATATTTACTGATTAGATTGAGAACATTATGGAAGTCTTTATGGATGTTTTTTCTATGTATGGTACTTTATTTGATAATTGCCTATTCAATCTTAACAAAGTTTTGCAATGGTGTGAGGATCAATACTTGCTCTTGAATAAGGAGAAATGTCACTTCGTGGCGACAAAATAAGTTGTTCTTAGACACACAATTGTTCTTAGATACAGAATATTAGATAGATGTACTGAATTTGATAGAGCTAAGGTGAAGGCAATTGGAAAGCTACCTTATCCGCGAGATATAAGAGGTATACGAAGTTTTCTTGGAAATATGATTTTTATAGGAAGTTGGTTAAAGATTTCTCTAAAGTTTCTAAGTCTCTTATTATTCTTTTTTAAAATGGATGTTTTTTTTCTTTTGATGATGATTGCATTGAATCCTTAAAAATATTAAAGAGAGCTTTAATTTTTGTTATGTCATTTAACCACCAAACTGAAACTTGCCTTTTCAAATTATGTGTGATGTAGTGATTATCTTGTAGGAGCTATTCTTGGTTAATGTGTTGACAAGAAACTGAATGTGATTTACTATGCTAGCAAAACACTTATCGTGCTCAAAGGAATTATAAACTGAAAAAGAATTTTTGGCTATCTACAACTAAAATATGTCTAGATACATCTATATTAGTATCAAGTAATATTAATCGGAGAGAGGATTATTTTTGCTTGTGGTAAGTTTAGATCTTACATTGTAGACTCTAAAGTCAATGTGCATACTGGCCATTCAACTCTTAAATATCTAAAGAATAAAAAAATGCTAAACCAAGAATAATAAGACAAATTCTTTTACTACAAGAATTTGATTTGATTGTTAATTGGAAAAAAATGAAGATAACCTTGTTGATGGTCATTTGTCTAGAGTAGAAAATATACCTGATGATCATATTTCTATTGGTGACTTTTTTTTAATGAACAACTTGCAAGTATTAAAGTGGAATCACCTTGGTTTACTGATTATGCTAATTTCGTTGTTGCAGAAGTTATGGTATGTAAGTTTACTATGGAACAATGAAAGAACTTACCATTTTATGATCGTATGCAATACATTTGGACGACCCATTTTTGTAGTATAAGAAATTAAGAAGTATGTTGATGGCATTATTAAACTCGTTGTGCACCCAAGTTTGAACAATTATCGTAAGGAAATGTCACTCATGCAATTGCTTCATGGTGTACTTCAAAGTAGGCACGGGCCAAACTCAAAAACAGCTTCGGGATTTGTTTATAAATCATGCAGCAACGACACACATGACACCAGTGCAAAAGACAATATACTTTTCCCCAATGGTTGCAACCACATAATTTTTTCTAGCAGATATTTTTGCAAAGAAAGCAAGTACATATTTTGTACCTAATGGATGATCGAGTTGCATTAGAAAATGAAACGAGCACACATGACACCAATGCAAAAGACAAAATATGGACTCTTGGGGCGAGGGTGTGAAAGGATATTGAAAGAGAACGCCAATTTCTATCTAGCAAAACATCCATATAGCAAAAGAGAACCACGACTACCTTCTCTAGGTATTGTTAGCTACATGTCGTTCTAGCTTCTTATTTCACATCCTTCCGTTTTCCTATTTGGAAGCTTGACGATCAATCTCTTACATGCATGTGCCAAATTGATGGGTTCCTTCCTCTTCTAGCATTGTGTTATCACAGTGAGAGTTCCTATTATCGAAATTAATAGGTACCTGTTTAAAATAACAGAACAAGTCAGATAATGACATTATCTGCTCAGTATTTCAAACAGAATACCCCTATTTAATGCTGTCTACAGAGAGATCGGAGAAAGCTAGCACTAGAGCTGGTAGAAGAAAAGACTGGACTGCCGGGACACTCTCCATTACTGCCTAAGGTGCTGGAAAGAGGTAGAAAGTAGGCCTAGGGTGGGCCTAGCGGATTTTCTCATCCGTATGGGTGA
>NC_061512.1:161390858-161419355 GCF_022539505.1 Lolium rigidum
ACGCACACTTCTGTTTTATTATTGTATCACTCTTCCATTGTGTAAAAAATATCCTAAGAATGTACTCCCTCTAATCTATAATAAGTGCCGCTGATATAGTATAAAGTTGTACTAAATCTACTACACTTATTGTTGTTCATCGGAGGGAGTAGAAGAAGAGTAGACAGAAACGGGCACACCAAGCACAACCTAGGTCTATTATTCGGTCGGTTGTATCTTTACATATTAAGACAGGATATACTTAACTGCCCCACTGAAATTTTGACATATGGACATTAACATGGCAATGCCCGTGGTGTTTACTTCTCAATCTAACCTGGCAAAAGTTTATTTCTATTTTGTACGACATTGCTATGCGGGCCTACCTGTCATACCATTCAACCCTTTTCTCTTGTCACTCCGGCCTCCCATCCCTCTTTGTCTCTTCTCCCACCTCTTTCGTACTGCCTCCACCGGCGCCCTGCTACACTATGGTTGCACGCCACGAAGACAACGTGGTACTCGACACTAGAAGAGCCGACACGATCAATTGCTTGTACAAGACATTGCTTGTGAGTCGTTTACTTTTCATGGAGATGGTTCTAGCGATGCAGATACGAGATTCACCATGGAGTGACGCAACAACAGAGGATCAAGTATACAGTCTAGAGGAGAGGGATTGGATCAAGACACGTAGACGGCTAGCCGAAATTATGGATGATGGGTCGTGCGAAAGGCCTAATAAGTTGTGGTTTCATCTTGTTGGAGATGCCGACAAGCTATGGAATGAAGAATCGGGCAAAGGTAGTGTCATTGCCTCGATTATGTACCCTAGCCGATTAAGTACCCTAGCCATGACGATGATGGTTGCTTCACATGGAGAGAGAAAGGGTGTCGGGGTCATGAATGGAAGAGGGGTGATGTAGATGAATTGGGTGATGAATACTTATGTCACCATATATCGGAAGGAATATGCCATTAGCTGTTGAAAAGAGTATAATGGGAGGACTCTCTATTATATAGATAAGAACAAATAGATGCATATTTACATATTTTATTTGTTTAATATAAATCACGTGTCACAATCACTTATGGAGAAACCTCCCACCAAATTAGACCGGGTCAGAGGCCCATATGCCGTGGGACACGGGATTTCCTAGGCATCTAGGCCAACAAACGATGGGCTGAAAATCGGACAACTTAGATTTTATTTGGGGCTCTTATGAAAAGTAGCACATACCATAAATAAGTAATTATCACAGTATATTGGTCTTCTAAGCAAGATCAAGAGCTTTGACCTGCGGTTGGCAAGGGTAAGCTTTTGTTTGTAGTTGTCGAATTATGTTGTGACCAACTTATTTTGTATTCTACTATGGGAAAATTGCTAAAAAATATACTAAATAATAAAGTTGGCTAGAAGAACATTAACAGGGGAAAAGCTAGTTAGAAAATTTGGATATATCACTATTATCCACCTATATTGCAAACACAGCCAAGACCCTCCTTGGACTGTAGGAATTTCACTGGATATTCGTAGGATTCCAGTGCTTGATGTTTTTGTCTATATATTTTCATTGAATCAAGGTGCTACTAAATTTCATAGATTATATTGGATTCATATGCCTCGATGCAAAATGAATTTGAAAATAAGACTCAACCGTATAGGCTCGAGGCACTAATACTGCATTTTCCTGTGTTCTATACAAACGACTATTCTTGTAATTTTCTATTTTTGCACTGACAAACTCAAATCCTGTGTTTTTCTTATTCGCGCGTTTCTCAATCCTGCTATCCACAAGGGCCCTATTTGTGCCCAAAGAAAGGGAATAATGTAGTAACTGAGACCATGTAAGATCATTTTCTTTTCCAAGATTATGGTAAAAGCTCATTTTACAAGAGGCATATTTCTGAAAGATCAGCACCTAATGTATGCACGAAATTTCTCTAAGCTTCCCCATCCTATATTGTCCCTACCGAATATGATTAATTGTCTTTTTACCGCAATGAGTGGGAAAATATGTCTTATACATGTTTTATGATAATAATAATAATAATACTGGTTTATATTGGAGTTGTACTAAAGACACCAAATTAGTAATACTTTGTATATAATGTGGACATAATCTTTGACATCCTGCTAACTTACCAAACAAGCTCAAATATATTTTTCAGGTAATATTTTGTTTATAAATATGTACATGATTTGTATACATATATAATATATATAAGTGAGTTGGAAACAAACAACAACCACACGGGTAGCACTAATTTTTCTATGTGTGTTGTCTAACTGCCCATTGGGTATACTTCGTATATTTTAACAACTATTATCATGTTAGTTTCATATGGTTCATAAAATTTTATATGGATTATCAATTTGGTAAGAAAATTTGGACGGTTTACCCTACTTGATGCTGGTAACAAGGAAGTTAAGTTTTAGACTGCAACTAAATTACTCAGTGCCAAAGCATGATGCCTACTTGCCCTCGAAGTTGATGAAATATTCTTCCTTATTACACAATTATTATTTTTATTTTGAAGGGGTCAACTAATCATGGAAATATAAGTAATGTCAAATCTTGATCTACAAGATCATAACTTACAATGCCCTTGACAATTTCACTAAAGAAACATGTCATTCCAAGCCCACCGCACTACATATCTAACCCCGGGTTGACCCTTAATTTCATGCCTCCGGGTGATCTAGTTGATTTATGTAATTATATAGCGATCTGATGACATCACAAGATATGTACTCGGTATAGACCTAATTTTTATATGCGTGGTGAAGAACCCAAACAATGGTTATCTCATTAAATTAATGTTTTATGACTGCCTTAATTACATATGTACAGAAGGCTCGACCTTTTCAAGTCCCCCAAAAGGTTACATTTATGTATGTACATTTTAGGATAAGTGCCTTTCCAAGTAAAACAGAAGCCAAGCTAGTTAGGTTTAGTGATGACTTGCCACTCTTTTTCCATGAGAATGAACTTGTAATAGTGCCCCTTGTCTTACTTGCTGTTGTAATCTCCACCCACTACAGCCTTCAAAAAGCTCAAAAAAAACATAGTATTTAAGTTACCCCTTTATAATAATTAAACCGGTCAACAACTCAAGTGATGCCTTAATTGATCCAAATTTGAAAAAGGCTTGGCCTAATGTGGCAGGAGGCCCAGCTGGCACTTGATGGAATAGTTAAAAGTTGAAACGAATGGCAAAAAAGAAGAAGCCTTTGGATGCATGCATTGTTGAGACATGAACGATTGATCAGGGAGTAGGTAATGTTGGACAGAAACATGTGTGGGAGAGGTTTCATTTGTGATGGTGATGGTGATGGTTTTCCAGATTAACAACGATTATTTTGTTTTGAGCTTATTCTACATATCCATCTTAATCTTGCCATACACCAAAATTAGGACTACTCAAGGAATTAAAAGAATGAACATATATTTAATCGACTCAGCAGTTCAGTTTATGACTTTATGGGGTTACGTGTTCATTTCAGCAACTGTGTCTCTAATATTAACTTCAATGATGTGCTTCTCACAAATCATGGATCGACCTTGTGGGTGCCTCTATATGCTAATAACAAAATAAATCATCGCCACATGTACTAAAAAAGTCAAATACGGTTTTCTCATAGTACGTGCCTTCCTTTTGCTGGTCGAGTACACAATCTTGACCTTCTAAGGAATATGTTTATATATATCTAGAAGAGTACATAGTGTGGTGTGAGAAGGTCACCTGCTACAAGATTCTCAAAGCTAGACAGAGCATAACGTAAATTTTGAGTGTCTTTTCTTATGGACTTTTATGATTCTGAGCTTACTGAGTACACATTTCAGATCAGAAGTGCAAATCATATGTACTATTGAAGTATCTTCTGATTGCGCCGGCAATTAATAAGCAAACAAGCCTTCAGCATTACAATATATAGTAGTGCAAGTATAAACTGACTGACAGTTGTGTATAACAATAATAAATGCAGGTGATGTTGAAGCATGTCGAGCTCGAGCCGCTGTCGGAGGGCCAGCTCCTGGGCATCCTCAACCTCCAGCAGTGGGTGCAGGAGGCCGAGGGATCGCTGAGCCACGACATGGGGAACCTCCAGCACTCCCTCTCCGACAGCGTCGCCTCGCCGGATCTTGCCGGCAGCAACTTCATGGGGCACATGAACCACGCCCTCAACAAGATCTCCTCCATGGAAGGCATCGTCAGGCAGGTAATGTACATGATCATATGTGAATGTGAATGTGAATGTGATGCGTAGGTCGCTATCGAGGTTTTTTTTGCAAGCGTCCGGAACCCGTACGTTAAGAGACACGGCCAGCATCAGTCACACGTGTGCACTACGTCATCATGCATATACGCATGGCTGTTGAGATCAGCATGCACGCAAAGCACACGGCCAGATGAATGAACGAATAGGTTGGGCAGCCTGAGGTTGCTAGGTAGACACGTAAGTTGTGATTGTGCCCAAGTCAAATTATAGGTGTGCGCTAGACGCTGCGCACGTAGGAAACAGACACGTACCATGGGGAACTGAAACATAAGATGATGATATGATTGACAAGATGGAGGAGTTTTTTTTTTTTGACAAGATGGAGGAGTTGGGGCATCATGGTCGTGGAGAATTAGTGTGCAGGAAAAAGAGAGCACGCAGCTAGCAGCTCTATTATATGTGGAGTGATTTTGACAGGTTATTTTACACACGGTCTTATATATGTTGCCGATTGATGGAACCGTTCAATAGCTGACATTTTCTCTTAGCCTAATGTAACTTGTTTTTTTTTTTTGAGATGAGCCTACTGTTACTCGAATGAATAATGCTGACTGTTCAAATTAGTTAACGTTTCTTTCTGCTCCTACTGCTGCAGGCAGATGCGCTGAGGCAGCAGACCCTGCACAAGCTGCATCAGATGCTCACCATCCGGCAGGCCGCCCTCTGCTTCGTCTCCATCGCCGAGTACTTCCACCGCCTCCGCGCCGTCAGCACGCTCTGGGCTGCCAGGCCGCGTCTCGACGGGCAGGGGCAGGTCCCGCCCCCGTCCTAGAAGAAGGAGATCAAAGCTCAGCAGCAGCAGCCATTGCAAGGTTTAGACTAATCAATTAAGCGGAGCTAGCATGCATATGCATGCATGCACACCGGGAGCTAGAGACGGTGTACATGCATGCATGTGTGGGAGTTCCGGCTCTTGGTCGTCGGATGTGGAACTGGCAACTTAATTTTGTAAGCTGTACATACAGTGTTAATTAGCTGCTAGCTAGAGAAGAAATGCTAGGGTGTAGTGGTGACTTAATTAGAAGCCGTTTTCCTTCCTAGCTAACTTATTATGTTCACCAGCTATTGGATAATTTATGTTTCACCAGAGCAAATCCAGTTGGATAAGGTCTTTCTAATGTTTGCATCCGGGTCGGTCATTGCATTACCTTTTTCTTTTTGAACCCAGGCAATGCCTTTGATTGATTATGTCGAAAAAAAGTTGGACATCATATAAGAAATACCCGCCGACAACAATACAACAGAGAACGCATGGTGCCATCCCTGAGGCTACTTCACATGAGTCGACTACCAAGTCGCCTTAGCGACCAAAGCCGAAACCCAAACAACTCAATACAATACGGCCGAGGATAACATCCGGAGCCACCACCACCCTGACATCTACGCCGGCCCTGAGGCTGTGCCCCCACGCGAGTCGATGCACAAATCACCCGAGTGACCAAACTCGACACTCTAGCACCTCAACAAATATGAAAGAGGGGATAAACCAGGGACGTCGCACCGACATCAATGCCTAGCCGAAGACGAAATTCAAACAATACCTACCGAACCAACATACCAAGCATCGGCACGGGAGGTGAAGGGGCTAACAATGATGCCTCCGAGTAAGGGAGCGGCGACCAAAAGCTCCGCCGTCACTGACATCAACTGTGGATGGTGCAGGTTTTCACCAGGAGCCAAACTTGAAACTGTGTCTGCCTGCCGCCAATCACCAACACATTGCACTGGCCCCTCTGCCTGGCGGAACATCCAAGGCGAGGCTCCAAGAGGCAAACAATGTAAGAGACCCACCCTCACCAGATCCCGTGTGCAATCTGGGCTTTCCTCTGGAGAACCCGGGCGGAGGAGCAAAAGCACCGCCATGACAAAGACTTCAAGGAGGATGTGATGCCCAAGGGCTCTTTTTTGCTCTTGCCACTGCTTTAAGTATTTCATAATTCCTCTTTTTAAACGCGGGAAAAATATTTATTCGTTTTTATTAATAAAACAAGAAATTAAGATAGCTTTCAACATACGGCCAAGAAGAAGGCCCATAAAACAAAGAGGCTAATCTCGCCGCATTATATTTCCCAATCAGCTTCCTGGATCTTCATAGAGTTGCTTCTTTTTAATGTTGGCGAAGATAGTCTCCGGCATAGCGGAGATGCTTCTAAAAACTTTCACGTTTCTCATTCCATATTTCCCAACAAACGAGTATGATTAGCGATCTAATTGACCTCCTATGGGTGCCCTGAAGATTTGTTACAGCGCACCACAAATCCTTGGTGGCGACGAAGGAGCTCTAAATGCCCCTATCCGTGAGACCAAGACATTGTCAAACCATGCCCAAAATGTAGATGGAGTACGTAGCGACGACAAAATATAAGATGATCTGCCATCTCTTACTCCCACTTTCAAAGCTATCAGATACCACAATTCGCTATCCTCACGAAAAAGAAAAGTAATGACATTCCAAAGTTCAACCCCTCCGATAAAAAGGATCGGCGGGTCTAGATCATGTTTTGAAAAATTAACCAAGCGAAAAACTTGCATTTCTATTGGGCCCAGTTGTCCCACAAAGCCGACCTCATCGATGTTGTTTGCACACCCTCGAATTGCACAGAGCATGCAGATGTTGTCGTGTATGTACCGAAGCTTAAACGGTTCCAAATAACAGAGTAGAGGTCCCATCGAGGAGTTGGATGTCTTGGAGCAATATCCAAAGCGAGCAAATTCCCCCTCCCCCGCTTTGTCAATATTTCTCACCCACCAGTTGCCCAAAAAATATTTAGGAACCACCACATTCTTAGCTCTTGAGATGTTGTAGATAGAGCGGCAACATCCTTTGTCTTCAAGTCGTTTAACCACGACGCGCGCGTGTGATACATGTTAAATGTATCCATAAACTTTGGTGTTTATTCCATGATATTTGCATGATATGTGAGGTTCCCTACATGTTTTACATTGATTTATGGGAATTTGCAACAAGGTCCTCTTTTGTTTGTTTCTAATTCTACAAAACATGACACCCTATTTTGCGTATTTTTTTGAATTTTAGGGACCTTACGGACACAAATAGATCCACACGTACTGTCACATCATTTTTCTGAGAAAATACAAGAGGATGAGAAGAAGAAGTGGAGCTAGAGCTTCATGTGCCAGGAGATAGGGCCTATGGCGCGGCCCGGCCCCTGGACGCGCCATGGGCCCATGCCAAGCCCCGTGGACCCTTTTTCCTTGATTCCAATGGCATCCGATGAGTTTTTACCTAAAACCGACTATATATAATCATGATATCGTGAAGTCGCAAGGAAGCAGATGCAAATAGAAAAATACACGAAACAGACAAGGTGCTGGAAAGATTGGGAGAGGAAACACCGCTTGAGTCGCCATTGGTTGTTCCTCTACCTCCATCAATACCATCACCATTGTGCCACCATGATGAAGATTGAGTAATTCACCCATAGACTATGGGTTTGTGAAAGTAGCTTGTATCAATCTCTCCTATGTGCTTCACTAATTAGAGCCACACATGAGGTGTCTACATGATTGTTGGTACCTTTGTATTACTTTGGCGGTGAAACTTGTCTTATAAGATGCGTTTTGAGATGCAATTGATATTTTATTCTTGATATATTGATACATGCATATGTTACTTCATTCATGTGTGCTATGTTATGATCCAACATGTATGCATTGACCCATGAGGGGTATGTGTTAGAGATATGCCCAAGAGGTAATAATAAAATTATTTATTGTTATATCTTAGTGTTCATGATAAATTTTTACATCCCATGCTATAATTGTATTAACTGGAAACATTAATACATGTGTGTTGTGTAAACAACCAGAGTTTCTAGTAAGCCTCTTGTTAAACTAGCTTGTTGATTAATAGATGATCATGGTTTCCTGATCATGAACATTGGATGTTGCTAATAACAAGGTTATGTCATTGGGTGAATGATATAATGGACACACACCCATAATAAGCGTACACCAGTAGGAAAAGGCTAATTAGTGGCGCACCAAAAATCTATTCTGTGGCGCATGGGCGGTGCGCCACAGAATTATCGCCACAAAAATAAGAATTCTGTGGTGCACCTGCCAATGTGCCACAGAAAGTCTTATTTCTGTGGCGCACCACTGCCGGTGCGCCACAAATTTTTTTTTTGAAATTCAGAAAATGGCGGCCAGATCTAGATCTGGGGCCGCCGAATTTTTTAAATTTTTTTTTGAAATTTCGCTGGAAGGTAGCCGGAGGTGGGTGGGTGGGTGGGTCGGTGAAGGAAGAGGCCGCGGGAGGAGGAGGAGGTGCTGGTGGTGGTGGTGGAGTAGTAGGAGGAGGAGGAGGTTGTGGTGGTGGTGGTGGTGGTGGTGGAGGAGGTGGTGGTGGAGGAGGTGGTGGAGGAGGAGGTGGTGGAGGAGGTGGTGGAGGAAAAGGAGGTGGTGGTGGTCGCCGGAGGAGGAGGAGGAGGAGGAGGTGGTGGTCGCCGGAGTAGGAGGAGGAGGAGGAGGCCGGCCGGAGGAGGTCGCCGGAGTAGGAGGCTGGCCCCGGAGGAGGTTGCCGGAGTAGAAGGCCGGTCCCGGGGGAGGTGGTGGTGGTGGAGGAGGAGGTGGTGGTGGTGGTGGAGGAGGAGGAGAAGTGAGGAGAAGTGAAGGAGAAATGAAGGAGAAGTGAGGAGAAGTGGAGGAGAAGTGAGGATAAGTGGAGGAGGACGGCAGAAAATTCAAATTTCGGACGTTAATTCTGTGGCGCATGGGCACTTGGTGCACCACAGATTTTTTTTCGAATTTTCCATTTTGCAGCAAAAAATCTTTATTTTGCCGTAACTTTTTACTCTTTTCGAATTTGGGGATTCTAAAAATTGTCCAACCGGGCAAGCCCCGGTGAATTCGGATGTAGAATTTTCGTGGGAACATTTTGATATATTGTGCGTTTTTTCGAGTTCGTATGCAACCAGAAATCTAGTTTGATGATTTTCCCACGCAATTATGCAAAAAAAGTTGAAATTCATGTTTGTTAATTTTCAATGGTAAAAGATGACATAACACATGGGCATCTTTAAGAAATTTATTTTTTGAAATTTCTATCTATTTCTTTTATTTTTTACAGAGGTAAAAAAGGCGATCCACGCGGGGGGGTGGTGGAGTTGCGTGGGGTGGCAAAAAAAACTTTTGTGGCGCATGGAACCCATGTGCGCCACAGAAATGTATTATTTTTGTGGTGCACGAGGCAAGGTGCGCCACATAATGTTTTAATTCTGTGGCGCACATGACCATGTGCGCCACAAAATGCCTTAATTCTGTGGCGCATGTGGTCCTGTGCGCCACAAAATTAGTAAAACCAATGATTGGGGCTGGCCCCACCTTATTTTTGTGGCGCATGAGCTTGTGGTGCGCCACAAAAATAAGCTATTTTTGTGGTGCACCATGTCCGGTTAAGATGTCACCTATGTAGGTGGTGCGCCACAGAATTAAGATCTCACCTATAAGGCTTTTCCTACTAGTGGTAGCATAAGATCAAGTCATTAAGTTCATCTTGCTATAAGCTTTCGATACATAGTAACCTAGTCCTTCGACCATGAGATCATGTAATCACTTACATCGGATGGGTACTTTGATTACATCAAACGCCACTGCGTAAATGGGTGGTTATAAAAATGGGACTGAGTATTCGGAAAGTATGAGTTGAGGCATATGGATCAAGAGTGGGATTTGTCCATCCCGATGATGGATAGATATACTCTGAGTCCTCTCGGTGGAATGTCGTCTAATTAGCTTGCAAGCATGTGATAAGGTCACAAGAGATGACATACCATGGTACGAGTAAAGAGTACTTGTCGGTAACGAGGTTGAACTAGGTATAGAGATACCGATGATCAAACACCGGATAAGTAAAGTATCGCGCGACAAAGGGAATCAGTATCGTATGTTAATGGTTCATTCGATCACTAAGTTATCGTTGAATATGTGGGAGCCATTATGGATCTCCAGGTCCCGCTATTGGTTATTGATCGGAGAGGAGTCTCGATCATGTCTGCATAGTTCACGAACCGTAGGGTGACACACTTAAGCTTCGATGTTGTTTAGTAGATATTGAATATGAGATGGAGATCGAATGTTGTTCGGAATCTCGTATGGGATCCAAGACATCACGAGGAGGTCCGGAATAGTCCGTAGAATAAGATTCATATATGGGAAATCATTTTCAGGGTTACCGGGAAAGTTCGGGATTTTTTGGTATTGTACCGGAGGTTCTAGAAGGTTCCGGAAGGTACCATAGTGGGGACCACCTATCCCTGACGGCCAACATGGACCGGAGGGGTCACATAGGCCCACATGGGCCAGGCACACCAGCCCCCCAAGGCCCATGTGGCTGGATCAAGTGGATAAGATTAAATCCCTTAAAAATAGGGACTTAACTTAGGGGGAGGTTTCCCCCCTTGTTTTGGCCGACCCTAGGGCTTAGAGGAGGGGCCAAGGCAGCCCCTCCACGCCTATATAAGAGGGAGGGGGGGTTGGGGTGCAGCACATGATTCCCCAGACCCTAGCCGTCCTTCTCTCCCTCCTCCTTCTTGCGCGGGCTTGGCGAAGTCCTGCAGGAATTTCTCCTCCACCTCCACCACCACGCCATCGTGCTGTGATGTCTACGCACGCTTCTATTCCTGTAGACAGTGTTGGGCCTCCAAGAGCAGAGGTTTGTAGAACATCAACACGTTTCCCTTAAGTGAATCACCCAAGGTTTATCGAACTCAGGGAGGTAGAGGTCAAAGATATCCCTCTCAAGCAACCACTGCAATTACGATACAAGAAGTCTCTTGTGTCCCCAACACACCTAATACACTTGTCAGATGTATAGGTGCACTAGTTCGGCGAAGAGATAGTAAGATGCAAGTGATATGGATGAATATGAGTGGTAATAGCAATCTGAAATAAAGATGGCAGCGAGCAAACATGCAGTAGAACAGTAAATAAACGGAGTTTCGATATTTGGAAACAAGGCCTAGGGATCATACTTTCACTAGTGGACACTCTCAACAATGATCACATAAATAAATAAGTTCTCCTCACTTGTGCTACATACACTCTCTTGTTGGATAACAAACATCATTCATTGTGTAGGGCTACAAGAGCTCCCTCAAGCCGGAGTTAACAAGCTCCACAACATTCGGAATTCATATTTAAGTAACCTCTAGAGCATAATAGACCATTGCAATTTAGACCGAGTACTAACATAGCATACACACTGTCACCTTTAAGCTATGAAAGGGGGAATAGATCACATCAATACTATCATAGTAATAGTTAAATCCATAATCTAAAAGAGATTACAAAAATAACCTATGCCAAGTACTACATGATGCACACACCGTCACCTTTACATCATGAAGGAGGAATAGACTACTTTAATAACATCACTAGAGTAGCACATAGATTAATAGTGGTACAAAGCTCATGATCACATAAAGATCACATGGGAGAGAGAGATGAACCACATAGCTACCGGTACAGTCCTTAGCCTCGGGGGAGAACTACTCCCTCCTCATCATAGGAGACAACAGCGTCGATGAAGATGGCGGTGGTGTCGATAGAGATGCCTTCCGGGGGCAATTCTCCGTCCCGGCGGCGTGCCGGAATAGAGACTTCTGTCCCCCGAATCTTGGCTTCGCGATGGCGGCGGCTCTGGAACTTTTCTCGTATCGTGGCTTATTCTTTTAGGGTTTTCGCGACGGAGGCTTTAAGTAGGCGGAAGGGCAGCCTCGGAGGAGTCCTGGTGGAGCCGGACCATAGGGGGCTCCCCTTGGCCGCGCCGCCGGGTGGGGTGGGGCCCCCGGGGCTCCCCTCCGGTCCCTCTCGGCTCTCTGGAAGCTTCAGTGAAATATAAGATCGTGGGCGTTGATTTCGTCCAATTCGAGAATATTTCCTTTGTAGGATTTCTGAAACAAAAACAGCAGAAAACGAGAGCTGGCGCTTCGGCATCTTGTTAATAGGTTAGTGCCTAGGAAAATGCATCAAAACGATATAAAGTATGAATAAAACATGTAGGTATTGTCATAAAACTAGCATGGAACATAAGAAATTATAGATACGTTGGAGACGTATCAAGCATCCCGAAGCTTAGTTCCTACTCGCCCTCGAGTAGGTAAATGATAACAAGGATAATTTCTTAAGTGACATGCTACCAACATAATCTTGATCAATACTATTATAAAGCATATGAGATGAATGAAGTGATTCAAAGCAATGGTAAAGACAATGACTAAACAACTGAATCATATAGCAAAGACTTTTCATGAATAGTACTTTCAAGACAAGCATCAATAAGACTTGCATAGGAGTTAACTCATAAAGCAATAAATTCTTAGTAGAAGGTTTTGAAGCAACACAAAGGAAGATATAAGTTTCAGCAGTTGCTTTCAACTTCAACATGTTTATCTCATGGATATATCTCATGGATAATTGTCAACACAAAGTAATATGATGAATGCAAATAAGCAAGTATGTAGGAATCAATGCACACAGTTGACACAAGTGTTTGCTTCTAAGATAGAAGGAAGTAGGTAAACTGACTCAACATAAAGTAAAAGAATGGCCCTTCGCGAGAGGAAGCATGGATTACTATTTTTGTGCTAGAGCTTTTCATTTTGAAAACATAGAAACAATTTTGTTAACGGTAGTAATAATTCATATGTGTTATGCATAAGACATCCTATAAGTTGCAAGTCTCATGCATAGAATACCAATAGTGCTCGCACCTTGTCCTAATTAACTTGGATTTACATGAATTATCATTGCATAACATATGTTTCAACCAAGTGTCACAAAGGGGTACCTCTATGTCGCTTGTACAAAGGTCTAAGGAGAAAGTTCGCATTGGATTTCTCGCTTTTGATTATTCTCAACTTAGACATCCATACCGGGACAACATAGAAAACGAGATAATGGACTCCTCTTTAATGCATAAGCATTCAACAACAGAATAATATTCTCATAAGAGATTGAGGATTAGTGTCCAAGCTGAAACTTCCACCATGATTCATGGCTTTAGTTAGCGGCCCAATGTTCTTCTCTAACAATATGCATACTCAAACCATTTGATCATGATAAATCACCCTTACTTCGGACAAGACGAACATGCATAGCAACTCACATGATATTCAACAAAGGTGTAATAGTTGATGGCGTCCCCAGAAACATGGTTACCGCTCAACAAGCAACTTATAAGAAGTAAGATACATAAGTAACATATTCAATACCACAATAGTTTTTAAGGCTATTTTCCCATGAGCTATATATTGCAAAGACAAGGAATGAAATTTTAAAGGTAGCACTCAAGTAATTTACTTTGGAATGGCAGAGAAATACCACATAGTAGGTAGGTATGGTGGACACAAATGGTATAGTTTTTGGCTCAAGGATTTGGATGCACGAGAAGAATTCCCTCTCAGTACAAGGCTTTGGCTAGCAAGGTTGTTTGATGCAAACACAAGTATGAACCGGTACAACAAAACTTACATAAGAACATATTGCAAGCATTATAAGACTCTACACTGTCTTCCTTGTTGTTCAAACACTTCACCACAAAATATCTAGACTTTAGAGAGACCAATCATGCAAACCAAATTTCAACAAGCTCTATGGTAGTTCATCATTAATAGGTGCAAAGTACATGATGCAAGAGCTTAAACATGATCTATTTGAGCACAACAATTGCCAAGTATCAAATTATTCAAGACAATATACCAATTACCACATGAAGCATTTTATGTTTCCAACCATATAACAATGAACGAAACAGTTTCAACCTTCGCCATGAACATTAAAAGTAAAGCTAAGAACACATGTGTTCATATGCAACAGCGGAGCGTGTCTCTCTCCCACACAAGGAATGCTAGGATCCGATTTTATTCAAACAAAAACAAAAACAAACAGACGCTCCAAGTAAAGCACATAAGATGTGACAGAATAAAAATATAGTTTCACTAGAGGTGACCTGATAAGTTGTTGATGAAGAAGGGGATGCCTTGGGCATCCCCAAGCTTAGATGCTTGAGTCATCTTGAAATATGCAGGTATGAACCACGGGGGCATCCCCAAGCTTAGAATTTTCACTCTTCTTGATCATATTATATCATCCTCCTCTCTTGACCCTTGAAAACTTCCTCCACACCAAACTCAAAACAAACTCATTAGAGGGTTAGTGCATAATCGAAAATTCACATATTCAGAGGTGACACAATCATTCTTTACACTTCTGGACATTGCACAAAGCTACTGAAAGTTAATGGAACAAAGAAATCCATCAAACATAGCAAAACAGGCAATGCAAAATAAAAGGCAGAATCTATCAAAACAGAACAGTCCGTAAAGACGAATTTTTCTGGGGCACTTAACTTGCTCAGATGAAAATGCTCAAATTGAATGAAAGTTGCGTACATATCTGAGGATCACACACGTAAATGGGCAGATTTTTCTGAGTTACCTACAGAGAGGCCTACTCAAATTCGTGACAGTAAGAAATCTGTTTCTGCGCAGTAATCCAAATCTAGTATCAACCTTACTATCAAAGACTTTACTTGGCACAACAATGCAATAAAGTAAAGATAAGGAGAGGTTGCTACAGTAGTAAAAACTTCCAAGACACAACAAAACAGTAGCAAAATAAAAACATGGGTTATCTCCCAAGAAGTGCTTTCTTTATAGCCATTAAGATGGGCTCAGTAATTTTAATGATGCTCACATAAGGATGAGAGTTGAAGCAAAGAGGGCATCACAAAGCAAGTATGAAACAAATTTAAGCCTAACCCACTTCCTATGCATAGGAATCTTGTACACAAATAAATTCATGAGGAGCAAAGTGACAAGCATAGGAAGATAAAACACGAGTAACTTCAAGATTCTCAACACAAAGAGGGGAAACTTAATATTATTAAGATGCATATAACCATGTTTCCCTCTCTCATAATAACTTTCAGTGGCATCATGAACAAACTCAACAATATAACTATCACATAAAGCATTCTTATTCACATGCATAAAAGTATCATTACTCTCCACATAAGCATAATCAATTTTATTAGTAATAGTGGGAGTAAAACTATCACAACCATCATTGTAATCATCATAAATTGCAGGCATGATATAATCATAATAAACTTTATCCTCCATAGTAGGTGGCACCAAAATACCACTATCATTATAATCATCATAAATGGGAGGCAAAGTATCATCAAAGAAAATTTTCTCCTCAAAACTTGGGGGACTAAAAAGATCACAACCAGCTTCCCCAAGCTAAAATTCTTCCATAGCATTAGCAATAATAGTATTCAAAGAGTTCATGCTAATAACATTGGCATTATCATGCATATAAAGTTCTATAGGTTTTTTAATTCTCTCTTCAAACACATCATGTCCTAATTCAATATAAAGTTCATAAAGCTCTCTGATTTTGTTGTTGTTTTCCATTAAGCCTAACTAGTGAAAATAAAAACAAGAAACAAAAAGATGCAATTGCAGGATCTAAAGAAAATAGCTTCGAGCACTCACACACCGGCAACAATGCTAGGAAATAGCTTAGTAGTCGGAGGATGTGAATACCTTTTACCTTACCTCCCCGGCAACGGCGCCAGAAAAAAATAGCTTGATGTCTACGCACACTTCTATTCCTGTAGACACTGTTGGGCCTCCAAGAGCAGAGGTTTGTAGAACAGCAGCAAGTTTCTCTTAAGTGAATCACCCAAGGTTTATCGAACTCAGGGAGGTAGAGGTCAAAGATATCCCTCTCAAGCAACCCTGCAATTACGATACAAGAAGTCTCTTGTGTCCCCTACACACCTAATACACTTGTCAGATGTATAGGTGCACTAGTTCGGCGAAGAGATAGTAAGATGCAAGTGATATGGATGAATATGAGTGGTAACAGCAATCTGAAATAAAGATGGCAGCGAGCAAACATGCAGTAGAACAGTAAATAAACGGACTTTCGATATTTGGAAACAAGGCCTAGGGATCATACTTTCACTAGTGGACACTCTCAACAATGATCACATAAATAAATAAGTTCTCCTCACTTGTGCTACATACACTCTCTTGTTGGATAACAAACACCATTCATTGTGTAGGGCTACAAGAGCTCCCTCAAGCCGGAGTTAACAAGCTCCACAACATTCGGAATTCATATTTAAGTAACCTCTAGAGCATAATAGACCGTTGCAATTTAGACCGAGTACTAACATAGCATACACACTGTCACCTTTAAGCTATGAAAGGGGGAATAGATCACATCAATACTATCATAGTAATAGTTAACTCCATAATCTACAAGAGATTACAATCATAACCTATGCCAAGTACTACATGATGCGCACACCGTCACCTTTACATCATGAAGGAGGAATAGACTACTTTAATAACATCACTAGAGTAGCACATAGATTAATAGCAATACAATGCTCATGATCACATAAAGATCACATGGGAGAGAGAGATGAACCACATAGCTACCGGTACAGCCCTTAGCCTCGGGGGAGAACTACTCCCTCCTCATCATAGGAGACAACAGTGTCGATGAAGATGGCGGTGGTGTCGATGGAGATGCCTTCCGGGGGCAATTCCCCGTCCCGGCGGCGTGCCGAAACAGAGACTTTTGTCCCCCGAATCTTGGCTTCGCGATGGCGGCGGCTCTGGAACTTTTCTCGTATCGTGGCTTATTCTTTTAGGGTTTTCGCGACGGAGGCTTTAAGTAGGCGGAAGGGCAGCCTCGGAGGAGTCCTGGTGGAGCCAGACCATAGGGGTCGTGCCCCCCCTTGGCCGCGCCGCCAGGTGGGGTGGGGCCCCCAGGGCTCCCCTCTGGTCCCTCTCTGGCTCTCTGGAAGCTTCCGTGAAATATAAGATCGTGGGCGTTGATTTCGTCCAATTCCGAGAATATTTCCTTTGTAGGATTTCTGAAACCAAAAACAGCAGAAAACAGGAACTGGCGCTTCGGCATCTTGTTAATAGGTTAGTGCCGGAAAATGCATCAAAACGATATAAAGGATGAATAAAACATGTAGGTATTGTCATAAAACTAGCATGGAACATAAGAAATTATAGATACGTTGGAGACGTATCATGCTGCTGGGATTCCGAGGGGATCTACCACCTCCACTGCCTGCTGGAACGGGGAGAGGAAGGGCGTCATCGACACCGTACGTGTGACCGAGTACGGAAGTGTTGCCGAATTGCAGCACTGAAAGGATCGCTTACATCAACCACGAGATTTGATCTCGTTAAAGCTTTGGATCTACGAGGGTTAGTTTCTCATCTATCTCGTTGCTCCGATCTCATAGATTAGATCTTGGCTTTTCCATAGATTGAATTTTGGATTTATTCGTCTTTGCGATAATTTTTTTTGTTTTCCATGCATCGAACCCATCAGTGGTATCAAAGCCGTGTCTATGCATAGATCTGTTGCACGAGTAGAACACAATGGGTTTGTGGGTGTTGATGCTTTTGTTGCTTTTGTTATGTGTACTTTGCACCTTGCGGAATGGTGGGATGAAGCGGCCTGGGCTAACCTTACATGACCGCGTTCATGAGAATTGCTCCACGCTTGACATGCAACGTGTATTGCATAAGTGGGCTTTGCGGGTGTCTGTCTCTCTCACCATAGTTAAGATTCAATCTACTATTTCAATTGACAACACTAGTATCAACGTTGTGGTTCATGTTCGTAGGTAGATTGGATCTTACTCGAAAACCCTAAACCACGTAAAATATGCAAACCAAATTAGAGGCGTCTCACTTGTTTTTGCAGGGTTTGGTGATGTGATATGGCCATGATGTGATGATGAATATTTATGAGATGATCATTATTGTATTATGGCAACCGGTAGGAGCCTAATGGTTGTCTTTATTATTTCATGACTTGCGTGTCAATCACCATGTAATAGCTTTATTCCATTACTATGAGTTAGTAGTTGTAATAGTTGCTATGGATGGTGGACAACCATGAAGCGGTGCCATGGACCTTTGTGCAATGCTGGTGATGATGGAGATCATGCTTGTGTGCTTTGGAGATGGAGATCAAAAGCACAAGAAGAAATGCCATATCATATCACATATTATGAATTGCATGTGATGTTAATCCTTTATGCATCTTATCTTGCTTAGATCGCGATAGTAGCATTATAAGATGACCCCTCACATTAATATCAAGATAATAAAGTGTTCTCCCCTCGTATGCACCGTTGCTAAAGTTCGTCGTTTTGAAGCATCTCGTGACGATCGGATGTGATAGATTCTACGTTCACATACAACGGGTGTAAGTCATGTTGCACAAGCGGAAATACTTGGGTTTGCTTAACGAGCCTAGCATGTACAGACATGGTCTCGGAACACAGGAAACCGAAAGGTTGAACACAATTCATATGGATGATATGATCAACATGTTGATGTTCACCATTGAAGCTAAATCATCTCACATGATGATCGGACTTGGTGTAGTTGATATGGATCGTGTGCCACTAAACAACTATGAGGGATGTTGTATTAAGTGGGAGTTCATTAGTAATTAGATTAAAACATGAACTAATTATCATGAACATAGTCTGAATAGTGTTTTGAATTAAATTTCTAGAATTGACATCCGTTATATGCGCTAGTCTAGTAATTGAGATAGAAACACTGTTAAATCTGACAAGTAACTTTACGGACTGGTACCGTATTGTTAAAGAATCAAGAAATGATTAAGTCCTATTGTGAACTTTTCGTAAACCTCACATTGCTGATTCAAAAGAGCAATGGTTTCAATTACTACCTAAAATCATCTTGTATCCGTAAAACTTGAAGTTCAAATCCGTTTGAAAAGTAAGGAGCTAAAAAGTTAGTTTTCAGAAATAAGCAAGGTGTAAGATATATGTGATATCTAAGACCTTAGTGCAAGATGATAGAATATAATTTAGTGATATAATATAATTTAGTGAGACTACATAAACTCATAAGTTTTATGGGAATGTACGAAGGTTGAAGACGCTAGGCGTCCCGATCCTCCAACTAGTTGGGCACTAACGATATTCACATATCCATGAAGTGGTCGTCCTTGGTACGCACCGTTGCTAAGACTCATCGTTTCGAAGCATCACGTGATGATCAGGTGTTATAGATTCTACATGTGCATACAACGGGTGCAAGCCAGATTTGCAGATGCGAATACTAAGATTAAATTTGACGAGCCTAGCATGTACAGACATGGTCTCGGAAAGACGTCATGATTTGATGGATAAAAAAATATGAGTGAAATTGTTCATCACATTAAAAAGTTACTAATAGTGAAATCTGGAACACTTATCATGTGATGATCAACTTAAAAGTAAGAACCTCAAGGTTATTGGCATTTGACCAACGTACCTAGAAGTTATTGATGGTGAAGTGTTTTCTGAAAATGAGGAAAGCTAAAAGATAAAGTACAAAAGATTTTGGCAGAAAGAAAGAAAAGACTAGAAAGTCTAGCTTAGGTTTATATAGATGACATACATGTTATGAATGTATTCTTTGTTTGGTCACAGAATGAAATTCTTGGTTATTTGTATCATATTGGTTGGTATGAGGTGTCATACAAAACAACGCAATACAAGAATACAATGGCCTAAGTGACTCACAAGGAATATGGTAGGAATGCACGTCTCGAACAAAATAAAGTGTTATTGTGTTTGTCGTGGGGATTCTACCTAGCCCTTCAGATATATAATAAAGAACTTCACAATTATTGTTTTGTTCTGGTCAAATGAAACAATGAGTTGTTCAAATTATGACAGTATTCCATGTACGATGGATAAGTTATTATAAATCTTTGTGGCGAAACACACATGCATAACACTGACACTAAAATACCATAAGGCAAATGATGTGAATTCCACTTATTAGTGGAACCGCCATTTAGGTCATGTTAGAAATGAACGCATGAAGGAACTCCATGAAAATGGATTTTTGGAGTCATTCGATTTTTGAATCGTTCGGCGCTTGCAAATCTCTTCTAAAGAGAATGACTGAAATACCATTCATAGGCCAAGAGTTGAATGGGTAGCTAGCTTAGTGGAAACATGCATGATGATGTATATGGTTATTAGGTATAGCTGTGTGCGGAAGATTCCTCTACTTCATGAAAACTTCCAACAATGAATTGAGTGTATATATAAGGATATATTTATTCAATAAGGAAGAAGTTTGAAACATTTGAATAGATTCAAATAAATTTTAGCATGAAGTGGAAATCATCGTAATAGGAAAGTCAAATATCTATGATTGGATCATGGTGGAATTATTTGAATTACGAGTTTAGTGAACATATAAGAGAGTTATGAAATTGTTCTACAACTCACGTTTTTTTGGAGTACCATAGTGATGATGGAGTATCCGAGAGACGTATCCATACCTTGTTGGGTTAATGATGAGATAAAATAAAATGACGCCATTATATTTTTGTGGGTTATGCTTTAGAGACTACCGCTTTTAAACTAAATAGAGCGTCATCATAATCTGTTGAAATGACTCCATACGAGTTATTGCATGGGTATAAACCCTAATAGTCCTTTCTTAAATTTTGGTATGCGTAGCATAAGTAAATGAGTTTAAAACCAAAATCGGATAAATGTATTTGTTGGTTATCCCAGAGAATTAATTGGGAATTATTTGCACTATGGAGTCAAAAATAAAAGTGTTTGTCGATGTTTCTTCCTTATTTCCAAGAAATTGTTTCTAGCGAAGTATTTGAGTGGGAGGACAATGGAACTTGATGAGGTTTATGAACCTGAGCATGATGATCAGAGTAGCGCAGCATCAGAAATGGTTCCTGAAGAGGCCACGACGATCATGGCTCCCATGTCTACAAAGTGTTATAGTCATGGAGATCGAAGTACATATTGAACCTTGTAGGTATGGTTTACTTTGTGATCAACTAAATGATTTGTGAACAAATGATTGATTTTGAACAATAATAAACCAACTACATACAAATAAGTTATGTTGGGCCCTAACTCCGTTAAAATGGCCAAGTGCCATGAAATCCAAGATAGGTGAATACTTTTTGAAAGTAAATGGATCTATAAAATTGATGGACTTTGATACAATATCCTTGAAGAAGCTCGACTTGTCAAAAATTTGTTTACGACAAAGTTTAAAGAGTTGACTACGATAAGATTAGATCTTCTGTAGCGATGCTTATAGTCTATACGGATTATTCTAGTAATTACTACATATTTCTTTTATGAGATATAGGATGGAAGAAATACATTGCTTACCAGAAGTGTGCATTGAGGATGTATATAAGATACAACCAAGAGTTTTGCTGTTCCATGAAATGCTAGATAGGTATACAAACTTCAACTGGATGAAGTGAGTATCACGGAGTTGGAATCTTCACCGGATGAAATAATCAAAGAGTTTTGATTTCATCAGAAACGATGAAGATGCTTGCATTTGCAAGAAATTAAGTGGGAGCGCTGAGAAATAGTTATAATATTATATGTGGATGATATATCATTGATTATAAATGATGTAATTATGTACTTGATGTGATTAAAAGGTTTCATTGAGAATTAACTACAATAAAAGGATATGGACTAAAACATATTTAGCGTCAAGATCTATGAAGATAGTTTGAAGCACATAATAAGTTTAAGTCTAAGTACATATAGTAAATATTGAAGCAGTTCAATATGAAAACGTTAAGAAGGTGTTCTTTTCCATGTGGAGGTTTTAACAAGACTTGAAGTGTATTTGACACTCAATGAGTAAAAACACATGAAGTGATTTTAGATTGTGAATAATATGTACACAATCAGATATCCTATGCTCTAAAGTGTTACGAGCATATACCAGAATGATTCATGTGATGATCATTGGACAACAGTAAAAATATCCCTGAGTGCTTCAGAAGAACCAAGGATATATATAGTTTTGTATGGGGTAATGACAAATAAATCGCTGTAAGGTGTTGCACCGATATTAGTTTGGTCATATATAAAAATGAATTTCAAATCTCAATTAGGCTAAGTGTTCATTAAAAGGTAGCACAATGCTAGATTTAGATGAGTTCTAAATAATGTGACAGATTCTACAAACGAATGCAGAGTATGTCATTGTTTTGACAATGACCGAGGGTGTTTGAGTCGAGGAGTTCTTTGAGAACTTGGTGTAGTTCTGGTAGTGTTAGAACTTTGAAGCTATATTGTGTGTGATAATATTAGTGACATATTTCAGACCGCAGAATTAAGGTTCCACCAGAAGACTAAACGTATACGATTAATGGCGACTCATTTGGAAAATGAGTGATGCATGGAGACGCAAATGAATTGCAAAATACATACGTTTCTGAACGTGTCAGATTCGTTGACTGATACCTCTCCCTTGAGCTAACATGATAAGCACCAGAAGGCCACGGTGTTAGAGCATCTCCAGCCGCGTCCCCCAAAGCGTCCCCCAAAGGGATTTGGGGCGCGCCGGACCAAAAATGCGTTCCAGCCGCGTCCCCCAAAGCCCATTTTTGTCCGGCGCGCCCCCATACGGTGTCCAGCACCCCGAGCCCGTCTCCGTCCCACAGGGGACGCACCGGGGACGCCGGACACAACGAAAAGCGAGGCGGGGAGTGGCGGGGCCGACCCGTCAGCGGCACAATTAATTTTAACCTAGTTGACTGCCAAAACCCACCGGCGGGCAGCGGCCTTGTCAACACCGTAGAGCCGGGAAGAGCCTAGAGCTGCGGCTGGCTGAGACCCCTCCGAGCGACGGCCCGCAATGCTCTTCTGGTCACACGCGGCGATGCGAAGTGCAAGGGCGTGCCACCTGACCTAAACCTGGCCGGGAAGGTGATGGGGATGCCTCGCTTAGTTTCCCGCAGGGCATACATGTAAACATTAAATACGAGCCTCGATCGGCTCTCAGGTTATCCTGTGAATCGGCTCAAAGAGCCGATCCACCCATGATTCGTACGGGGTGCACGAATACTTGGTGGTCCTGCTTGATCAAGATGAAGCTGATGAGATCTACGACGATTTAGGGTTTTCACCGCATAATCGGATCATCCTACTCCAGGTTGGGCCTCGCGGCCACGCACGGTGCTCGTAAGCCGATCCTAAACAAGGCCTAAAAACCAACATGAAGTTGATCCTCGGAACATCCCGTTTAGGACTTGCGAACGCCACCCTACGTGCCACTGGATCCTCCCCCTTTGTAAGGCCTAACTATTGCGGATATTAAACTAATCCTTGTAGAACAAGGAGCAATCGTAACGGATCAGATCTACTAAATAATGATCAAGCGGGTGCCGCCCCCACACCTGAGATAGGCGTGAGGGCGGCTAGATATGCAAGGGTTGCACTACGTAAGCATGCTTAAACGAAGAACAATGCTAACCCTAACACATCTAATGATAACTACGTTGCTCGCCATCAAAAGCGCTTCGATACGAGCAACGCATGAACAACGTGGGGCTTGTGCTGCCTAGATCGCAAGATGCGATCTAGGCAGCATGTCGCTTACCTGATAGAAACCCTCGAGACGAAGGAGTTGGCGATGCGCCGAGATTGGTTTGTTTTTGGGGTTGAACGTGAGTTGTTGTTTATTCCATAAACCCTAGGTACATATTTATAGTCCAGGGGACTTTCTAACGTGGGAATATCCCATCGTGCACGATACAAACTCTAACCCTTATCTAAGATAATAAACTACTAAATAAAGATACTCGGGCAATTCAGCCCAAACCCTTCGTGCCAGGCCGCTTCAGAAATCTTCCACATGTAATCTTCCAAGCCCGGCCCACCTCTGGATTTGTCTAAAATCTGGTGATAACACATTGATGTCTACGTTCCCCCTCCTTTCCTGTAGACAGTGTTGGGCCTCCAAGAGGAGAGGTTTGTAGAACAGCAGCAAGTTTCCCTTAAGTGGATACCCAAGGTTTATCGAACTCAGGGAGGAAGAGGTCAAAGATATCCCTCTCATGCAACCCTCGCAACCACAAAGCAAGAAGTCTCTTGTGTCCCCAACACACCTAATAGGTGCACTAGTTCGGCGAAGAGATAGTGAAATACAGGTGGTATGAATAAGTATGAGCAGGTAGCAACGGTGCCGAGAAAAGTGCTTGGCGTGTAGTTGATGGTGGTGGTATTGCAGACAGTAGTAACGCGATAGAAACAATAAACAAGCGAGTAGTAACTCAGCGGTAGTAACGCAGACAGTAGTAAATAAGCGAGTAGTAACTCAGCGGTATTTAGGAACAAGGCCTAGGGATTACACTTTCACTAGTGGACACTCTCAACATTGATCACATAACAGAATAGATAAATGCATACTCTACACTTTTGTTGGATGATGAACACATTGCGTAGGATTACACGAACCCTCAATGCCGGAGTTAACAAGCTCCACAATAATGCTCATGTTTAAGTAACCTTTAGTGTAAGATAGATCAACGCTACTAAACCAAGTACTAGCATAGCATGCACACTCGTCACCTTCATGCATATGTAGGAGGAATAGATCACATCAATATTATCATAGCAATAGTTAACTCCATAATCTACAAGAGATCATGATCATAGCATAAACCAAGTACTAACACGGTGCACGCACTCGTCACCTTTGCACACATGCAGGAGGAATAAACTACTTTAATAACAAATCACTAGAGTAGCACATGGATAAATTGTGATACAACATGCTGCAATCTTAAAGAGATATAAATAAGCACCTCACTATGCCATTCAATGAGTAAGTATTCTGTGAAATCTAGCCTAAGAGACCCACACGGTGCACACACTCGTCACCTTTACACACGTGGGACGAGGAGTCTCCGGAGATCACATAAGTAAAACCCACTTGACTAGCATAATGACATCTAGATTACAAGCATCATCATATGAATCTCAATCATGTAAGGCAGCTCATGAGATTATTGTATTGAACTACATAGGAGAGAGATGAACCACATAGCTACCGGTACAGCCCCGAGCCTCGATGGAGAACTACTCCCTCCTCATGGGAGCAGCAGCGGTGATGAAGATGGCGGTGGAGATGGCAGCGGTGTCGATGGAGAAGCCTTCCGGGGGCACTTCCCCGCTCCGGCAGGGTGCCGGAGCAGAGATCCTGTCCCCCAGATCTTGGCTTCGCGATGGCGGCGGCTCCGGCAGGTTTACGTGGGTTTCGTCAATTGGTATCGGGTTTTCTGATCCAGGGGCTTCTTATAGGCGAAGAGGCGGCGCCGGGGGTCGAAGGGCTGGCCAAACCCTAGGGGCGCGGGCCCCCTAGGCCGCGCCGGGTATGGTGTGGTGGGCCTGTGCCCCCCTCTGGTCCCTCTCGTGTGTTCGGATGCTTCCGGGGATTCTAAGATCTTTGGCGTTGATTTCGTCCGATTCCGAGAATATTTCGTTACTAGGATTTCTGAAACCAAAAACAGCGGAAAACGAGAGCCGGCACTTCGGCATCTTGTTAATAGGTTAGTTCCGAGAAAATGCACGAATATGACATAAAGTGTGCATAAAACATGTAGATAACATCAATAATGTGGCATGGAACACAAGAAATTATCGATACGTTGGAGACGTATCAGCATCCCCAAGCTTAGTTACGCTCGTCCCGAGCAGGTAAAACGATAACAAAGATAATTTCTGGAGTGACATGCCATCATAATCTTGATCATACTATTCGTAAAGCATATGTAGTGAATGCAGCGATCAAAACAATGTGTATGACATGAGTAAACAAATGAATCATAAAGCAAAGACTTTTCATGAATAGCACTTCAAGACAAGCATCAATAAGTCTTGCATAAGAGTTAACTCATAAGGCAATAATTCAAAGTAAAGGTATTGAAGCAACACAAAAGAAGATGAAGTTTCAGCGGTTGCTTTCAACTTATAACATGTATATCTCATGGATAATTGTCAATGCAAAGCAATATAACAAATGCAATATGCAAATATGTAAGAATCAATGCACAGTTCACACAAGTGTTTGCTTCTTGAGATGGAGAGAGATAGGTGAACTGACTCAACATTGAAAGTAAAAGAATGGTCCTCATAGAGGAAAAGCATCGATTGCTATATTTGTGCTAGAGCTTTGATTTTGAAAACATAAAGAGAGCATAAAAGTAAAGTTTTGAGAGGTGTTTGTTGTTGTCAACGAATGGTAGCGGGTACTCTAACCCCCTTGCCGGACAAACCTTCAAAGAGCGGCTCCCATTTTATTTTATTTTTGGATGGCACTCCTTCCAACCTTTCTTTCACAAACCATGGCTAACCGAATCCTCGGGTGCACTGCCAACAATCTCATACCATGAAGGAGTACCTTTTTATTTTAGTTTTATTATGATGACACTCCTCCCAACCTTTGCTTACACAAGCCATGGCTAACCGAATCCTTCGGGTGCCGTCCAACAATCACATACCATGGAGGAGTGTCTATTTTTGTTAATTAATTTGGGACCGGGAATCCCATTGCCAGCTCTTTTTGCAAAATTATTGGATAAGCGGATGAAGCCACTAGTCCATTGGTGAAAGTTGCCCAACAAGATTGAAAGATAAACACCACATACTTCCTCATGAGCTATAAAACATTGACACAAATAAGAGGTAATAAATTTTGAATTGTTTAAAGGTAGCACTCAAGCAATTTACTTTGGAATGGCGGAGAAATACCATGTAGTAGGTAGGTGTGGTGGACACAAATGGCATAGTGTTGGCTCAAGTATTTGGATGCATGAGAAGTATTCCCTCTCGATACAAGGCTTAGGCTAGCAAGGTTGTTTGAAGCAAACAAAAGTATGAACTAGTACAGCAAAACTCACATAAAAGACATATTACAAGCATTATAAAACTATACATTGTCTTCCTCGTTGTTCAAACACCTTACTAGAAATTATCTAGACCTTAGAGAGACCAATTATGCAAACCAAATTTTAGCATGCTCTATGTATTCTTCACTAATAGGTGCAAAGTATATGATGCAAGAGCTTAAACATGAGCACAACAATTGCCAAGTATCACATTACCCAAGACATTTATAGCAATTACTACATGTATCATTTTCCAATTCCAACCATATAACAATTTAACGAAGAAGAAACTTCGCCATGAATACTATGAGTAGAAACCAAGGACATATTTGTCCATATGCTACAGCGGAGTGTGTATCTCTCCCATAAAGTGAATGCTAGGATCCATTTTATTCAAACAAAACAAAAATAAAAACAAAACGACGCTCCAAGAAAAAGCACATAAGATGTGGCCGAATAAAAATGTAGTTTCAGGGGAGGAACCTGATAATTTGTTGATGAAGAAGGGGATGCCTTGGGCATCCCCAAGCTTAGACGCTTGAGTCTTCTTGATATATGCAGGGGTGAACCACCGGGTGCATCCCCAAGCTTAGAGCTTTTCACTCTCCTTGATCATGTTGCATCATACTCCTCTCTTGATCCTTGAAAACTTCCTCCACACCAAACTCGAAACAACTCATTAGAGGGTTAGTGCACAATATAAATTGACATATTCAGAGGTGACACACTCATTCTTAACACTTCTGGACATTGCATAATGCTACTGGACATTAGTGGATCAAAGAAATTCATCCAATATAGCGAAAGAGGCAATGCGAAATAAAAGGCAGAATCTGTCAAAACAGAACAGTTCGTATTGACGAATTTTAAAATGGCACCAGACTTGCTCAAATGAAAATGCTCAAATTGAATGAAAGTTGCGTACATATCTGAGGATCATGCACGTAAATTGGCATAATTTTCTGAGCTTCCTGCAGGGCAGTGGGCTCAGATTCGTGACAGCAAAGAAATCTGGAACTGCGCAGTAATCCAAATCTAGTACTTACTTTTCTATCAACGGCTTAACTTGGCACAACAAAACACAAAACTAAGATAAGGAGAGGTTGCTACAGTAGTAAACAACTTCCAAGACACAAAATAAAAACAAAGTACTGTAGGTAAATAACACATGGGTTATCTCCCAAGAAGTTCTTTCTTTTTAGCCATTAAGATGGGCTCAAGCAGTTTTAATGATGCACTCGCAAGAAATAGTATTTGAAGCAAAAGAGAGCATCAAGAGGCAAATTCAAAACACATTTAAGTCTAACATGCTTCCTATGCATAGGAATCTTGTAAATAAACAAGTTCATGAGGAGCAAATTAACAAGCATAGGAAGATAAAACAAGTGTAGCTTGAAAAATTTCAGCACATAGAGAGGTGTTTTAGTAACGTGAAAATTTCTACAACCATA
>NC_061512.1:161419455-161560300 GCF_022539505.1 Lolium rigidum
ATAGATTAGAGTAATGGAGTATGTTAGAAGTCCGTTTCGAAGAAAAATTGTAGAAGTTGGTTTCTGTGTGGTTCAGCTTTTCTCTCGCACCTTTGTGGCTTGGTGCCTTGTTGGTGTGGTTCTCTTTGTTTCCGATGCATCAGGCTAGCCATAAGTGCTAGTATTACAATGCAGATTATACACATCTGTCCCACAAAAAAATCGCTCGATGATGGCAGTTAATTAAGGAGGAGAGAGGAGAATAGAGTAACATAGGTGGATCATCGTATCATAGCGCATGTCACGAGAAAAGTTAATGTCAAATAAATCTTGTGCACACATTTGCATTGAGATTCTAAAAAGTAATAAATATAGCATAACTATGATACTACTTCATGATACTAACCACTATAGAGATAGTATCATACACAAGTACGTATCATATGCATGATACTACAACATGATACTTACCACTATGGCCAGCCTCATGCATATGGTGAATGGATGCAATTAATTGATGCATTAGACCATGTACAACGATCTTATCTTAGCATTGCTACATAAGATGCATGATTGCTGAGTTGGAAGAGAATAAAATAGTAAAAGTTATTTGACTTCTCTAGTTCTCTTAGGCTGGTGCCAACGCAGGCGCTAGGAGGGCGCTACCGCCCGATAGCGAGGCGAGAGCGGGCGAGACGGTAGCGTCGGGCGGTGGCGCGGCGCCCGGCGTTAGGGCGCGGTGACCGCCCGCTATAGCCGCGTTGGAGGCGAGAGCGGGGCGAGAGGGAGGCGATAGCGGTGCTAGTGGGGGCGGTAGGGAGGCGGTAGGGAGGCGGTAGGGAGGAGAGAGAAGTGAGAGCTGGCACTATAGCCCGTGCACTGGCACCGTGGGGTGAGAGTGAGGTGAGAGTGGGGTGAAAGTGAGAGAAAAGCTGACATGGCGAGGCTATAGTGGGGTGATGCATTGGCACCAGCCTTAGCCAAGAGGTGATATTTTATTAAGGATGATGAGACTATTCTCTTCATCGTGCACCATGGCATCTCTTAGTTTCATGCAACATGAAAGCCGTTTTCGCCTAATGCAACACCGGTGACATCATTTTGAACATGTATGGAGCAGGTATAAAAATAAAGTTACTTTCTTAATTAAACACTCGGGACATGAACAATGGTGGCATACATAACTAGTTGCTCCATGTAAAAAAATTATCAGAAGCAACATGGTGAATTTTATCTCTTCAATGGAAGCTACAACTTTAGTTAGAAAAAGGAGAGGAGGGACCCCACAAATATGACACTATGTATCTCTTTCTCTCTCCAAAAAACATGTTTTTAAGGCTTAAGATCCCGCTTTCTGAAGAGGAGGCTGCCTCCTCATCCGAACCTACTTTGGACCACCAAACCTAGCTAAAGGTGTGAGGCAGCACCTCTAGAGCAGTGCATTGGGCATGCCCTCATAGCACCAAGTTGCTTCTACAGTTCTACATGGATCATGTCTTAGCCATTTGGTGTGGCCTAAATCAGACAAGTAATTTAGATCGGAGGGAGTAGTAAATTTTCTCGTACCAGTGTATCACTAAAAAGAGAAAGGTGCATTCTAAAACTCAATGTTAAATATGTACAAATTTTTTAAAAATGTTTTGTTCAAATCTTAGTCTAAACCATCAGATTCTATATATGAAACACACTAACAGCTACGGAGTCAAGTTTCGAAAATTTCATCAAGACCAAGCGAACAGTGAAGATGTAGCAAATTAGACTCACAAGTCAATAGAGTAAACATTTTAAAAATCTAACACAACATTTGAAACAATGATATCATTGCATTCCATGTGTCCCATATGAATACATGCGCATTTGTTTTTATCGTGCTAGCTAACAGTCCTACGCACAGATGTTTGCTCCTAGTCTTGGGTCATTGCGGTTGCCCAGCCATCACCTTATATGCGCCTTGGTAGGGTTTTTTTCTTGGTTGGAAAAAATACCGGTGTCCACCAGTATTACCGGGTTTCAAAAATAGCGGTCCAAATGTTGCCTGAGGTGGTTCAAACTATTTATAATTTCATCAATATTTGCTAAAAATATTTAAACTTGGACAAACTATAAATATACCGGTAGGTTCAATTCGGCAGTAACCGGAATAACCGGGTTACGCAGAATTTCAGAAATACTGCTTGCCACACACGAGCATAGTAGAAGATGGTCGTGCCCACAATTGTACTTTAGACTTTCGCAGTACAACTCTTCGAAACAGTGAGTGCAACAGAGCCAACCGGAGACGGTAGTTGCCACAAAACCAATCTAGGGTTCCGTCCTCCTCGTCCGCGACACCACGCCGCTGGTTTGCTCTGCCTCTAGCGGATTTGGGACCTTGGAGGTATGGCGGAGCATGGGTCCCACGCTGGCGGGAGTTTATGTTCCTTTTTAGATTGTTTTTCTTTATTTTGATGTTGAGGCGGTGGCTACATGCCAAAGTCAGAATAAAGTCCTTCTTGTTCAATCCTAGGGCGCGGTCGGTTTTCATGTTCACGGCCAGTCTCTTCCGATCTATAATTGTCAGTGCGCTGGTCCTTTGGGGTCTTAGCACGCTGCCTTCTCGTTTGTCTACTACAACAATCTATAATACTCCGTACAACTTTGCCTGACTTCGATGATGGAGGGACGATGACGACGGTGTGCCTTCGGCTCGTGCTAGTGTCTGTGGTCATCGCTAGGTGGTCCAAATATATATTTATAATTTTTATTATTTTTTAGGATACTTATATTGTTGATGATTATTAATAACTTGGTCGATTTTTCAAAAAAAATAAAAAGTGACAGTATGTGCATGTTTGGCTCACCAGTCACCAAGGGCTAGCAAGGCCACGGCAGCAATGTACCGACTCGATCCCATTGTCAAATCCATCGCCGATTCAGATACATTATCCAAACAATCACGGCCGCGCGCAAACTACGCAGAGTTTTTTTTTTGGAAACTGCTGGGCGTCCCCCGGGGGATCTGATTTCCCAGCCCCCGGGTCGCCAGCCGTCGGATCGACTATCTTGGACGGCCAGATCTGGTTTTACCAAATGTAGCAAAAAATCACCTCCCGGCAGCAAAATAATAACCCGCTTTTGCTACATTGTAGCAAAAAACGGTTCAGTCAAGAAATCGAATAAAAAGGCTGGGCTCGCCGGAGACCTCGCCGGAGAGCTCGCCGGAGACCTCGTAGCAAAAAAAAGTATGCTATTGTAGCATAAAAATGTTAATGTAGCAAAACCCAATATCATCGGAAAATTTTGACGAAGACCTCGCCGGAGACCCTCCTATACTAAAGTAGCAAAACAACAAAACAATTATAGCAAAAAAAAGCATAACATCATTTTTTACAAGGTCTCTGGCGAGGTATTGCTATTGTATCAAAAACAGACTTCACCCAATACATCACCGAAAATACTTAATAGCAAAATATATATACTAACATAGCAAAACCATAGAACGGTTGTAGCAAAAAAAATCTATATATGACAGCAAAATCCATGTAATGCATGTCGCAAGCCGTCGGCAGCAAGGAAGGCCACCGCGGGCAGCAACTTGGCCCGCCGTCAGCAGCAACGAGGGCCGATGTCGGCAGCAACCTGGCTCGCCCATGGTAGCACCGCCGGGTCGGTGGCGCCGTGCTTGTGCTATGTGTAGGCGCAGCGGCGGAGAAGCAGCAGGGATTCGTGGGTCCACCGGAGGAGCAGCACGGTGTGGGGGCGGCGGGGGAGCAGCATGGTCCTGGGGCACTCCGCGCGGCCCGTCCCTGCTCCAGCCGCAAGGTCCTCCCGCGCGCTCCAGCCGCGTGCGCCGAGGGTAGCCATCTTGGCCTTCCCCGGGCGGCGGCCGGCGGGAACAGCTGGCCGGCGGCCGCGGAGAACCTGGCCGGCGGCGTGCGCGGACCAGGTCGGCGCCGCGAGTGGGGACCTGGCGGCGGCGCGAGCGGACCTGGGCGGCGGCGCGAGCGGAACCCAGCCGGCGGCGCGAGCGGACTCGGGCGGCGGCACGTGCGGGAACCAGCCCGGCGGCGCGAGCGGGCCTAGGCGGCGGCGCGAGCGGAACCCAGCCGGCGGCGCGTGCGGAACTGGGCGGCGCGTGCGGACCAGAGCTCCATCGATTTGGACGGGAGACGGCGTGAGGATAAGATGCACCGGTGGGACCCACGATTTGGATGGGACACGTGTCGCGCTACCAAGGCGGAGGTTGGGAACGCTCCGTCCCCCGGGGGCGTTGAATCATTTTCCTTTTTTTTTTGCGAATTAAGCTACGCAGAGCTTGCATGATGAATCATAACGTGTAGAATCTCTCCGAGATCATGACCGTGTCTGACAAGAGACCGGTCTAAACTCGATCGAGTACGACCCGAGTTGGCATGTCCTTGCCTTCTCTGAGCCTTTAAATACGGCCGGGAGGCGGGAGCCATCGATTGCCCTGCACCAAATCGATCAAGCTTACGATCGAGATCTAACGTTTGGAGCGAAGATGTTGGTCCGGAGGTGGTGGTTACGCCGTTCTTCTCCGACTTCGTCGATGGGAGGCGGCATATCTTGGTCCAAGACAGCACGGGGACGTCCCCCGCCGACGTGCCACAGCGAGATGTGCCTCGCTCGCTTGCAGCAGGCCTGTTCATCGACTCACAAAGCCTCGTTGGCGATGGTGCTTTTTTGGATCTTGCAATGGTGGAGGCTCGGCGTCTCTTCTTGCGTTCGTCTCGGCGGCGTTGGAATTGAACGGCGGCCGCTGGCTACGGTGGTTGCAGGAAACCCTAGGGATCGTTTTGTATTTCTCGATCTTTTAGGATTTTATCTGCAAATTCAGGATAATCATTTTATCCCGGTTTATCTTTTAGTTTCCACATGTGTTGCTTCATGTAACTTAGTGTTTGATTAATGAAATATGTGGTTACTCTCAAAAAAAAAAACGTTTCGAGCTATTAGACGCCCTTGACCCGACCTAGCGTTTCGACGAGAGATCCAGCCAGGGACAATGGCGGCGACCACGGCGGACGAAAAGAAAGCTGACGAGGTCGTGGGCAAGATGATCACGCTGATCAGCTCCGACGGCGAGAAGTTCGAGATCGCGCAGGAGGCAGCGGCCATGTCCCAGACCGTCAACCACATGATCGAGGACAACTGCGTCGACGACAAGGGCGTCAAGCTCCCCAACGTCACCTCCGGCATACTCTCCAAGGTCATCGAGTACTGTAACAAGCACGTCGCCGCCTCCGGCGATATCGCCAGCGAGCAGGACCCCAAGACCTTTGACGTCGCCTTCATCATCGAATTGGATCAGGCCACTCTGTACGACATCATCCTCGCCGCCAACTTTCTGGAGATCAAGGGCCTCCTCGACCTCAGCTGCCAGAGGGTGGCTGACATGATCAAGGGCAAGTCACCAGAGGAAATCCGCCAGACGTTCAACATCAAGAATGACTTCACGCCGGAGGAGGAGGCAGAGATCCGCAGGGAGAACCAGTGGGCATTTGAGTAGATCGATCACCTAGCTGGGGCACCACTTTGCTCTTTATATATAAGTAGCTACTTAAATTGTATACTATTTCATCGCTGTTCTTGTTTAATTACTTATAAGATAGGCTAGTTTATTTTGTTGTTCGAAACCTTGAAAACTTGTAAGCTTGATGGATACATGTTTCGCCGGTTTCCTTTTTCAATTTTTCAATGTGTTTCTCCAGCCGTAGCTTGAAGCAATTCATGCATGAATTGCAATATCGGTGGGAGAGTACGAAAGGTTGTGATGCAGAAACTTAAATTTAAAATACTTATACAAAAGACTTCATGATCATTTGAGGAAAAATATTTTAATTAAAATATCTGTGGAAGACTAAGATAACTCCGAAATCAAAATCTAGCTTTGGTTAATTAGACATAATGCCATGGCAACTAAGGATAGTATATGCAAAAAAAAAAAAAAGGTTGGCCACGAATGTTAAATCCATCATCATCTATTTTTAAGTGTCCGACGGCAACATATATGTGAAGTGTGGTGAGTAAAACTATAGGGGCGCCAAATAGACCAATATTTTAGTTGAATTGTTAGAATCTTTTCTTGTGAAAGCAAGCCGCTTTGCGTCGGGCCTTATAAAAATTGAGGAATAAAGCTTGCTTAAACTTGTTAAATCTCCAGCTGAAATCATAGCTTGGTGGTGGATGATCAGGAAGCTTAAGGGTTGAGTAGATGAATAGTCGGGCTTCACCCGGCCATCTAAATTTCGTTTTTTGCACAAGGTGGGCAGCGTGGTAATGTCGGGGGCGTTTCTGTTTACAACATCATTGTATCGTATGTTCAACATCAAGAACGAGTTCACGTCGGAGTAGCAGGCAGAGATCCGCAAGGAGAACCAATGAGCATTCAAGTAGATCGATCACCTACGGCACTTCTTTGGTCTTTACATATATAGCTGCTTAAAATATTTACTATTTCATCGCTTTTCTTGTTTGATTAATTACGAGTTAGGCTAGTTTATTTTGTCGCTTGATCAGGTTTATGGATACATGTTTCGCCAATTTTCTTGTTCAATTTTTCTCTGTGTTTCTCGAGTCGTAGCTTCAAGCAATTCATGCATGAATTGCAATTGGTGGGAGAGTACCAAAGGTTGTGATGCAGAAACTTATAATTCAAAATATTTATATAAAAGACTTCATGATCATTTGAGAAAGAAAATTTTAAAATACCCATGGAAGATTAAGATAACTCCGAAAATCAAAATCAAGGTTTAGGTTATTAGACATAGTGCCAGGCAATGAATGATAATATGCAAAAAAAAAGGTTGGCAGGGAATTTTAAATCCATGGTTCTGTGATGATTTTGAAACAATTCATCATCTACTTTTTAGTGTTCATTGGCAAAATATATGTGGAGTGTGGTCAGTAAAACTATAGGGTAGACCAATATTTTAGTTGGATTGTTAGTTTCTTTTCCAGGGAAAACAAACAACTTTGTGTTGCGCTTTATGAAGATTGAGGAATAAAGCTTGCTTAAACTTATTAAATCTCCAGCTGAAATCATAGCTTGGTGGTGGACGCTGAGGAAGCTTAAGGACTTATGTGCTTAGGGCTGAACTTGGAGCTATGATGTTTCGTTTTACATCTTATCATGCATAGAGCCAAGCCAAGCTTAAAGGAAGGAATGCAATATGATCGCTCAAGGTTTGTTGGGAACGATGGGGACTTCCATCGGTTGCGTGTTAACTTATATAGGCCATCAACAGCAGAGCTAGATACATGGAAGGTTACAACAAATAGAGGAAAACACGGGATTGATCTTGATCTTATAAACCGATCATATCAATGACAGAATAGTTTGAACTACCGTCCACCTCTATCTGTACTTCTGTCTAGGTTCATCTGAACTTCTATATCGTGAACACTAGATACTCTAACATCCCTCCTCAATCACAACCTTCTTGAGGTTGAGATTGTACTTGAACTCTTCAAACTGGTGAACTGGTAAGGCCTTGGTGAAGCAATCTGCCACCTGATCTTTGGATGGAATAAACCTGATTTCCAGTTGTTTGCTTGCTACTCTTTCTCTTACAAAATGAAAATCAATTTCAATATGTTTTGTCCTAGCATGAAATATAGGATTAGCAGAAAGATATGTTGCACCCATATTATCACACCACAAGCATGAAGTTTCATATCTTCGGACTCCAAGTTCTTTCAGTAGAGACTCAATCCATATAACTTCTGCTGTGGCATTTGCTAGAGATTTATACTCAGCTTCTGTACTTGATCTTGACACTGTTGCCTGTTTTCTAGCACTCCAAGAAATCAGATTAGGTCCAAAATATACAGCAAAACCTCTTGTAGATCTTCTGTCATCTACACAGCCTGCCCAATCTGCATTTGAGAAGGCACTTACCAATGTAGAAGAAGATCTTCTAAAGGTTAGCCCAAGACTCACTAACAAGGTATTAACTTGTCAATGCCTACGAATTGTAGACTAGGGTTTAGTTGGAAGTAGAGGGCAAGTAGATCTCGAAGGTTCAGCCGGAAAAGTACTCGACTATTAGAAAACTAGGGTTGTGTTGTCAATGAAATCGATCCCCTTTCTGTCCCTCGACTCTCCCTTATATAGGAGGCGGAGCCGAGGGTTTCGTGGTGTACAAGTTTACAAAGTTCGGGAGACTCTTTGAGTTCGTCCCGTAATAGTTACATGTCGAATATTCCTAATACAACTATCTTTCCAAGCTATCTCTTAATTGGGCTTCCGGGCTTCATAAACTTCGGGTCGTGGGCCTTCGACAAACCCCGGGTACTATCTTCGGCAGGCCCATTGGGGATGCCTATGTCACTCACCGTACCACCGACATATCTCAATATTCTCTTCTACAGCTGTCCAAAGTGTACAGTAGTGGGAGCATGAAGAAACTCGGCATACCTTGTTGATAGAAAACGCTATATCTGGTCTAGTAAGAGTCAAGTACTGCAATGCTCCTATACCTTGTACTATCTTATGGTCCTAGAAGTTCTCCTTCAGTGACAGAAAGCTTCTGTGATGCTTACAGTGGAGTGGAAAGTGTCTTGCACCCTTTTAATCCAACTCTGTTGAGCAAATCTCAAGCATATTTCTCTTGGGTTAATATAATTCCTTGATTAAATTTCTTTACCTTAGTTCCCAAGAAGAAGTGAAGGTCACCAAGATCCTTTAGTGCAAACACTGAACCAAGATCTTGAAGGAGTGCAGTGATTGCTTTGTTGGAGGAGCTAGTAACAATAATATCATCAACATATACTAGTACAAAAAATGATGATACCTGACTTATTGTATATAAAGAGTGACGTGTCTGCCTTTGAGGCCGAGAAAACCAATTTCGATGGTTAGAGCTTGTGTTCATTCTCATGACAAGCTCTAGCTCATCGGAAACGGATTCCGGATGCATCGCATGTTGCATGTGCGAGGGTGATGATTTTCCCGATATAACATATTGAGAGGTTACACCTCTATGACCATGAGAAAATCATCATCCACTCTTTTCCATGTTTTCACCTTGTGTAGAGGTAGCTCTTGTCGCCCTCTTTCCGGTAAAATTGGTTTCATCTCAATCGGAGTTTCCTAGCTCGAGATATTGCCGTTTCCGTATCGCAGTTTAGAGAAAAAAAAGGAAAGGGCGGTAGTACCGGCCAGGTACCGGTTTGGTCTCTCGTGAGACGTTGGATCCGGTCCGGTATTGGGCCGGCATCGACCCGGTAGTACCGCTCGAGCTGTAGTACCGCTTTCACAAGCGGTAGTACCGCTTTGGGTCGTTTTTGACCGTTTTCGCACAGTTTGCGCGCGAGCGGTGGTACCGCTTTGACAAGCGGTAGTACCGCTCGGGCGCGAATCCGACCGTTTTTCCAGCCCAACAGCCTATATTTTGGAGCCCCTATATATACCCCTCTTCCACCTCCGACCCAACCACTTCTTCCCCTCCATTCTCTCTCCTCCATTGTTGACCTTGAAGTGTTTCTTCCTCCTCTTGATCCCTCCACTATTTCTTGCTATTTTTGGGGGAAAGGAGAGAGGAGATCTAGATCTAGAGCTTCACCAACTGAATCTCTCCAAGTGAGGGGATCTTGCTAGATCTAGATCTTGGAGTTATTTGGTGTTTCTCCACATATTTTGTTCTTCATCTCCTATTCCCCCAATATTTTTTGTAGCTTTGTTGGAATTTGGGAGAGGAGAACTTGGGCATCTTAGTGGTGTTCTTAGCCATTGCATTAGGTGCATCGGTTTGGGTTCTCTCCGGGGTTTCGTCTCGTAGAGGGTGTGTTGACCTTAGTGGTGTTGTTGCCTTCGTGACCTTGTTACCTTTGTGGTGTTGTAGCCTTTGTGGCCTTGTCGTCTTTGTGGCGTGGTAGCCTTTGTAGCGTTGTTGCCTTTGTAGAGTGTGTTAGCCTTTGTGGTTTTGGAGTCGGTTGTGGCGCGTTGGTGTCTTGGTGGCCTTGTTGCCGGTGTGGTGTGTTGTAGCCTCTTGTGGCCTTGTACTTGAGAGCCTCCGTGTTGTGGAGTTGCCTCAAGCTTGATACTTGGGTGTTTGCCCAAGCTTGTACGGGTTCGGTGACCACCCTCAAGGGTCCCTTAGTGGATCGAGGCTTTCCCCCTTGGAGGAAAGGCTCGAGGAGAATACGGTGGCCCTAGTGGCTCATTGGAGTGCCTCGTGCCTCCACACCGCTCCAACGGAGACGTAGCACCCTTGGGTTTGAACTTCGGGATACATCGTCGTCTCCTCGTGCACCGGTTACTTCTCAACCCAAGCTCCTTTACATATGCGCTTTACATTGTGATATCTATCATGCTTGATGCTATACCTAGCTTGTTATCACCTTGTTGCTCATCATGCTAGCATAGGTTGTTGGTGCTCTTAGGCAAACCCTTAGTTGATAGGCTTTGAGCTAAACTATTAAACACTTAGCAGTTTTATTCCGCCTAGTTTAGCTCTCAAGTAGAAGTTTTTATACACCGCCTATTCAACCCCCCTCCCTCTAGGCGACGTCCTAGTACATTCAGCCACGCCGCTGGTTTGCTCCACCTCCAGCGGATTTGGGGCCTTGAGGTATGGTGGACCACGGGTCCCATGCTAGCGGGGAATTTATGTTCCTTTTTAGATTGTTTTTTACTGTCTTTATTTGGATGTTGAGGCGGCGGCTACATACCGAAGTCAGAATAAAGTCCTTCTTGTTCAATCCTAGGGCGCGGTCGGTTTTCGTGTTCACGGCAGTCTCTTCCGATCTATGCTTGTCATCATTGGCGATGGTTGCTGCTCTGGTGCGCTAGTCCTTTGGGGTGTTAGCATGATGCCTTCTCGTTTGTCTACTACAACAATCTATAATACAACTTTGCTTTTTTTTGCTTGACTTCGATGATGGAGGGACGATGACGATGACGACGCGCCTTCAGCTAATGCTAGTGTATGTAGTCATTGCTAGGTGGTCTAAGTATTTATTTCTAATTTTATTATTTTTTAGAATATTTATATTGTTGATGATTATAAGTAGTTTGGTCGAATTTTCAAAAAGAGAAAGAGTCAGTGCGTGCATGTTTGGCTCACCAGTCACCAAGGGCTAGCAAGGCCTCACGGCAGCAATGTACCGACTCGATCCCATTGTCAAATCCATCGCCGATTCAGATACATTATCCAAACAATCACGGCAGCAAACTACGCAGAGCTTGCATGATGAATCATAAGTTCATAACGTGTAGAATCTCTCCGAGATCATGACCGTGTCTGACAAAAGACCGATCCAAACTCGATCGAGTACCCCGACCAGACCCGAGTTGGCCTCTCCTTGCCTTCTCTGAGCCTTTAAATACGGCCGGGAACCATCGATTGCCCTGCACCAAATCGATCAAGCATACGATCCAGATCTAACGTTTCGAGCTATTACCTATTAGACACCCTAGAGCCTAGACCCGACCTAGCGTTTCGACGAGAGATCAGCCTGGGACAATGGCGGCGACCACGGCGGAGGAAAATAAAGCTGACGAGGTCGTGGGCAAGATGATCACGCTGATCAGCTCCGACGGCGAGAAGTTCGAGATCGCGCAGGAGGCAGCGGCCATGTCCCAGACCGTCAACCACATGATCGAGGACAACTGCGTCGACGACAAGGGCGTCAAGCTCCCCAACGTCACCTCCGGCATACTCGCCAAGGTCATCGAGTACTGTAACAAGCACGTCGCCGCCTCCGGCGATAGCGCCAGCGAGCAGGACCTCAAGACCTTTGACGTCGCCTTCATCAAATTGGATCAGGCCACTCTGTACGACATCATCCTCGCCGCCAACTTTCTGGAGATCAAGGGCCTCCTCGACCTCAGCTGCCAGAGGGTGGCTGACATGATCAAGGGCAAGTCACCAGAGGAAATCCGCCAGACGTTCAACATCAAGAATGACTTCACGCCGGAGGAGGAGGCAGAGATCCGCAGGGAGAACCAGTGGGCATTTGAGTAGATCGATCACCTAGCTGGGGCACCACTTTGCTCTTTATATATAAGTAGCTACTTAAATTGTATACTATTTCATCGCTTTTCTTGTTTAATTACTTATAAGATAGGCTAGTTTATTTTGTTGTTTGAAACCTTGAAAACTTGTAAGCTTGATGGATACATGTTTCGCCGGTTTCCTTTTTCAATTTTTCAATGTGTTTCTCCAGCCGTAGCTTGAAGCAATTCATGCATGAATTGCAATATCGGTGGGAGAGTACGAAAGGTTGTGATGCAGAAACTTAAATTTAAAATCTTTATACAAAAGACTTCATGATCATTTGAGGAAAAATATTTTAATTAAAATATCTGTGGAAGACTAAGATAACTCCGAAATCAAAATCTAGCTTCGGTTAGTTAGACATAATGCCATGGCAACGAAGGATAGTATATGCAAAAAAAAAGGTTGGCCACGAATGTTAAATCCACGGTTCTAAGATGATTTTGAAACAATTCATCATCTATTTTTAAGTGTCCGACGGCAACATATATGTGAAGTGTGGTGAGTAAAACTATAGGGGCGCCAAATAGACCAATATTTTAGTTGAATTGTTAGAATCTTTTCTTGTGAAAGCAAGCCGCTTTGTGTCGGGCCTTATAAAAATTGAGGAATAAAGCTTGCTTAAACTTGTTAAATCTCCAGCTGAAATCATAGCTTGGTGGTGGATGATCAGGAAGCTTAAGGGTTGAGTAGATGAATAGTCGGGCTTCACCCGGCCATCTAAATTTCGTTTTTTGCACAAGGTGGGCAGCGTGGTAATGTCAGGGGCGTTTCTGTTTACAACATCATTGTATCGTATGTTCAACATCAAGAACGAGTTCACGTCGGACTAGCAGGCGGAGATCCGCAAGGAGAACCAATGGGCATTCAAGTAGATCGATCACCTACGGCACTTCTTTGGTCTTTACATATATAGCTGCTTAAAATATTAACTATTTCATTGCTTTTCTTGTTTAATTAATTACGAGTTAGGCTAGTTTATTTTGTCGCTTGATAAGGTTTATGGATACATGTTTCGCCAATTTTCTTTTTCAATTTTTTCTGTGTTTCTCCAGTCGTAGCTTCAAGCAATTCATGCATGAATTGCAATTGGTGGGAGAGTACCAAAGGTTGTGATGCAGAATCTTATAATTTAAAATATTTATATAAAAGACTTCATGATCATTTGAAAAAGAAAATTTTAAAATACCCATGGAAGACTAAGGTAACTCCGAAAATCAAAATCAAGGTTTGGTTAATTAGACATAGTGCCAGGCAATGAATGATAATATGCAAAAAAAAAAGTTGGCAGGGAAAGAAACTCGTCTTATAATTTTGGAAAATCTCTCAGGCTAGACGACGGCGACAATAATGAGAAGATAGAACTAATCTAGGAGTATTCTAGTTCCATACACTATCTGTTATTGTGTACAATATTATATTACTCAGATAGTTGTGGTTGTACCCTTAAGTTTTTCTCAAATATTTCACCACTTGTTTTGTGAGTACAGATATACGCAGAAAAACACACTTTCATGTTCTAGTATGTCTGCTGCATGGGCATGGTGATTCAGAAAAGAACAGTTGAAAATGTGAAAAGGTTCAGCGGATAATATCGGAAAATATTCTTAATGACTAGTTGACTACACACCAGCATATAATTGGATACAAAAAGTTGTCCTCAAGAATTTAATGTATGTGAGTTAAATATTGATGTAGCCCTTCCGTCTCTCCTGCCAATAATCCAAGTTATTCAGTGTGTAGATATGGCAGGACTACTTAGAACTTGATATAGCGGGACTACTTAGAAACTTGTAACTCTCAGAAACACCACAGTATATATATTGTTATGTCTAGAGCTGCCTCCATGAAGAACAGGCTCTCGCGTTCAGCAAGCTCCTTGGCATCCTCAGTCAGGACAGCCAGAGTGTGCCAAGATCTGGTTTATTCCCAATTAGTATTATATAAGGGTGTTCTCGTCAGCATGGCCTCGGAGTTCCTCGAGCCACCTTGCCATATGATCAAAGGACTGGCGCTTTGTCATGTCATACTATGCATAAGCTCCTACTGCACCTCTGTAGTACGGACTTGTTGATGCTCGGTATCTGTAACCACATTCAGTGCAAGTCTTATTAGGTATTGAAAATGAAGAGTTATATAGACGAAGCAAGTTGGGTTAGGCTATTATCACTATTACAATTCACTTACAACAATCATAACAACAAGAATACATTAAGTTGCAAATCTAACAAAATATTTATGAAAAAACAGCTAGATGATGATACTTAATCCTTCCATTCATAATATAAGAAGTTCCATGATTTGTTAGGACAGGAGCTGGACCAATCTTGCAATACACAATTACAATGTAAGTACCTATAGATACAGATGCAGCGGCATTAACCTTTATGCCACATAAAGTGCATATATTAGTAGAGTAATTTTTGGTTGTACACGAATCATTATACACATTACATTATATTACGTGTGTAAGCTGTTTAATTTGCTGTCTACTTCTGTCACTTTATTCCTGAGAAGTTGGTTGAAGTTTTTTTTGGCAGATTCTTATCTTGTTCCTAACTGAAGATGTGGAACTATATGATACAGAGTAATCGGTAACTGAAACCTCTGAAAGTGTCAAAATGTCAGGCAGGTTATTCTGATGTAACTCACAGGTATACATTTAGGTTGAGGATTTAAGGAGCCGAGTAAGAGCATGTGACCACCTTATCAACGATTAATGAAGCAAAGCTAGTGAATGTGCATGGCAATAAATAAATGGCATAACCGAGCTGAGTTGATTTCATCTACGGCAACAAATCCCATACAAACACCAATATACTAGGAGCATATGTCAAAGTAGTATCAGCATATCTAACTTTGACAAGAGATTCTCACTCTGACTAGCTCTACACGTAGATAAAAAAAATACTAATGTATGAAGGAGAAAGTGCAGTTCAAGATTAGTTACTTCCAGGTAAGTCCCTCCATGTATGAAGGAGAAACATATATATGACTTGGCGTTAGTTACCTCCAGGTAAGTCTCTCATCCAACAAGGTGCGTACGGAAAACTGATCTCTATCTCGGAATAATGGTGCTCCATCCTGCCCAAGTATCGAACCTTGGAGCTGTTTAAATGATATGCAACTGTTCCATAGTCGTCCTCGTGAAAGAAGATAATTTCTTTGTAAGGATGAAATCCAAGACACCCAAGAACAAGAGTGTCAAAGTAAGAATTGCACTTTTCAGACCCGTCTGTAACAATGCCAACAGCATTTTCATCGTCAGAGTGCCATTCGAAACCATCTTTCTCTACCGCTTGGTTGTATTCTTGTACGAGCATGAGGTCGCTCTTCAACAACAACTCCGCCTCCTCGCTCGTCTGCAAGATCCATGGTCCACGGCTGCCATAACTCCAACAGTATCTTCTCCATGCTGGCTCGAGGTTGATTTCGGTCTTGAACACCCAGACTATCAGACCGCACGACTCATCAAGGAACCAAAGCTGAAACTTGCATCGGCCGTCGATATACAATACACAGTAGACCCCTTTCTTTGATTTTCCAAGACGAAATTGTCTGCACCCTCGTGGCAGCTTAATTGCCTCGTACTTGTCATCCGATAGGTTTATTCTACAAAAATCAAATCGGCGCTAGCATTAATAACCCAAGTAACATTATTATTTATTAAGGATGATAAAGTAATACTAGGAATCGATGTAAATATGTATGGTGTCTGAGTTTGAGTAGATGTACCTCAAAATAAAGCCACCTTGCGTTTGTCTACAGGGAACATATAGTGACCCATGCCAGTAAGCGGCGTAGTACAGATCCATATCAGAATTCCTGCATGATAGAACGTCTTGGATTGTTCCAGGGGCATCCCCATCTCGTGCAAATGACCTCTGCTTCGAGCACTTTGTCCTCGACGAGAAGACATGCATGACGTACTGCGAAGGAGGCCACTCCGTGGTGCAGGCCGTGTCGCTGTCGGCCGGTACGTCACCAGGAACTCGAGGGATGAAGAAAACCTGGTAGTGCGGTGACATGGTGGGATCGTAGACGAGGTAGCGGTTATTGTGGCAGCGTCCGCAGGACGTTGTTGCCATCCTGGGCCTCGGGCACGCACATGGCAGCGGGGGCAGCCGTGCCCACTGTCGCGTGGCGGGATTGACGACCACGTCATTCTGGATCAAGATGAGGCCATTGCAGTGATCCTTCATCTCTCCTGCAACCTCCCCATAGGCAGGATCTTCTTCGAGATAGTCTAGCCTGCTGGTGATGTAGCGCGACGTGGAGCGGCGGGAGAAGAGGATCGGGGCGTCTATCTCGACTTTGTCGTAGATGATGGCATCGAGCGAGAGCGGGAGCAGGTCCGCCCTCAGGAGACGGTGGTGGTCGACAGTGGCCCGCCAGGTGGAGCATACGCCGCGGGAGATGGCGAGGCTGCGCGGAGGGAGGTGGCGGAGGATGTCCACCAGCACGTCCGTGTGCTCCATGTCCATGTCGACCGCCAGATGCTGTCGATCTGCGGCCTGCGGGGGAGCGTGTGCTCAAAATGACACCCGGCGAGGTTGATGGCAGCAATGCGCGAGCAGAGCAGGGCCGGTCCTTTAAAATACTGATGTGTGCGTTAGAAGCATCGCCTCCTCCAAACACTTAAAATGTATCTAAAAGCAAAAAAAAGTCATATATATAAACAATTTATAATAAGTTTTCTTCGATTACCCACAGCGCAAAATTGAAAACAAAAAATTTGTAATACAAAAACAGTCACATAGATAGAAAGCTACTACGTACTAGATTATCATGGCAATAAAATCTTACTGGTTATCACGTTGAAATTCGTAAATCGAAATAGTACGTCTATAGGAGGATCGGATATCCAATCAATGAATTACGAATGCCCTGTGGCAACATCAAAGACACCATATCAAATATCAATCATCCTTTGTAGTACTAACGTTTTCAACCAAAAATCAGTCGATCGTCATGGCAAACATTAGGGCATACGTTACCGTTAGATGGAAACTAAAATTCTCCCGGTTATCCGGAATCACGCGGTCGCCCCCATCGCGGTGGCAGGTCTTACGCCATGGCGAATTGGGTGGTGGGCGGAGGAAGCGGTGAGCGATCCCGGGTGGCACCGCCGCACCGATGCTCTGATGCGGTACTGGAAGGAGAGCTTGGTACCGCTTCCTCGGCGTCGACCCAGACGATGAGCTCGGCCAGGGTAGCTCGGCGGCAGCGGCGCTGGGGAGAACTGGGGGAGCACCAGGTGCGCGCGGGGCTCTGTTTTGGTGAGGAGTGAGACTCCTCTAATAACCCTAGCGAGCGCTGCGGAGTCCTACGGCCCATCGTGTAAGAATAAAAGGCCCGGGAAGAAGTTGAAACACGCCCATCTGGGAGAAGGTTCAGTTCGGACTGTTTTGGTGTAGTTTCGGCCCAAGATGCTTCCTGTCGCCTTCCCGTGGCCGTCTTTTCCCTAAAAATCGGGAATTACTCATTCTGAGGACCTACTAAAAGTTTCATAATAAGTTTCCAATTTTTTTCAGATAAAAATATTTTTAGATTTTATGTGTTCTAAAAAGGTTTTTAAAGCAAGTACAAAAATATGGGGTGGCATCACTCAAGTTAGACCCTATCGGAATGGCAATTTCTAGACTTGACGGATTTTCTCCTTTCCTAGGTACATGTGGTTTTTATTTATTTTCGGCCGATTTTATAATAGTATGTCAAATGTAAACTAGTTTAGTTTTAAAATGATAAAATTAGTTTTAAGCTAACAAAGTAGGATTCTAGCCACTGGAAACAAATTTCAAAGATTTAACCCCTTGCTATCAATGGTCATTTTACCAATTTTGAATCCAATCAAAGAAAATGAAAAAAAAATATGTAAAACTTGCACATGGAGTCCTTTATGTGGCCTCATTGACAGAAAATAACAAAACTGTAGTATGGCAATTAAATAACACAAGTTCGTAAATGGGCTATCATGTCTGGATTATCTTGACTTTCTACCCAAATGATCTTGGTGATGGCCATATCCGTGTCATATTTGTCATAATTTTTCCAAATTATGCATACAAATGTATCTTGGCATGAAAAACAAAAGTGTCAAAATGAGTTTCCAACATTTTGTCACAGAAAAATGTTTTCCCTTTTTATGTGTCCCAAAAATGGAGGTATGTTGAAGGAATAACAAAAAAAAAAGGGGTAATATGGTATACCACCAATTTTAAGTACAATTAGACCCGCTTTAAATTAATAAAGAAACAAGGCCAGAGTACAAGGATGTTGAGAACAGCTTACAACCCAAAGAAGCTACAAGCAAAAAACAACAGAGATGAAACACAGCTTGCAACACCAAGGCCCTCTTCAACGATCAGCAGCCCGACGCCGGTGGAGCTCGAGAGGAAGACAGCAAGTGTGGCCTGGCATGGAAAACCCCACGGAATCGAGCATCAACCTCAGCCATACCATCGCCAAAGAAGGCTCTCTGCCTCCTTGCCCTGGCTCGAAGGGCGTTGTATTGTCGGCCGATGGAGGCGCTCCCCTGAGCTTGACTTCCCACTAACGGCGACGTCCGAGGAAGTAGATCCAAGCACACCGACACCATGCCGAACACACCGAGAAGCACAACGACAAGCCGGAGCTCGAACGTGTCGGAGATGAAGCGATTGGGCAAGGCGGAGAAGAGCACCAGGCACACCACCCGCACACACAACCTGCGCCCACAACCTACCCAAGCTACCGAAGACCGCGACTTCGGCAAGGTTAGCGACCCTACAGCGACACCGCGGTCCAATCCGGGATTAGGTTTTCACCCGGGGAGCAAGGAGGAGGGGGAGGGACAGTACCTCGACGGCACCCCCAACAGGGAAGGCGGCGCCCAAGGACGTCGCCATTGTGACCGCTACCGCTGGTTAGGGATTTCTCCCGGTCGCAGAGTCCTGCTGCTAGCAGCTCGGCCGAAAAGTGCCAGGGAGCTTGGACGCCATGAGGAGAGGAGGGACTGCAACCTTCAGATTTGGCGTCGACGACCACCGAGGGGGCCCGGGGCCACGGCCAGCACCCGTCGGCTCCGCGCCGCCCACACGGCCGCAGAAGCCAGCCCACACCCGCGAACACCTCTCGCCGCCGAGCAGGAATCGCCGCACCACCAGATCAGGAACGCCGCCCTGAGATCCCGAGTCCCCACCGAGGAGGCCGCCGATCGAGTCCTCCCGAGCCCATAGCGGAGCCAGGCCCTCCATCGACGCCGGAGGAAGAACCGATCGGCCGCCCCAGCCACGGTGAACCCAGCGCGATGCTCCTCCATCTATACGTCGCAGGAAGCCAAGGGCCCGGGGCCCAGATCCCCGCCGCCCCCATCACCGGCGTCGCGAGCCGGGCCCGGCGGCGCCTCGGGGAGTGACGAGGAGGGGGGACGGAGGGGGAAGGAGCGGCGGCGGCGGCTGGTAGGATTTCGCCCCCGGTCGCCCGGAGGAGGCGACGCAAGGGGGAACCGTTTTCTGTCGCAATGCTTTTACGCACGATCTGATTTTTTCTGTTTCTAAGTACCTTTGATTTATTTATTTTTTGAGTTTCAGTCGATTTTATAAAAGCATGTCAAATTTAAACTACACGTGTGTTATTGTTTGTACGTGATTATTGATTATCTAACAACATCTGTTGTTTCTGTGGAAAAAAAAGTCTTGTTGAGGTTTCTCATTTCGACCACCACTGTGACCTGCTTAATGTCTGACTAAGATAGGACTAAACTAGGCTGATTCCAGATAGTATCTGTAATTCTGTACAATATTACTCAGATAATTGTACTTGTACCTTTAATGTTTTTTCTCTAATATCTCTGCACCTATTTTAAGAAGACAGATATACACGGCAACACACGCTTTCATTGCCTAGCATGTTTGCGCCTGGAGATTCCGAGAAGAGCCAACAGAAAAGGTGAAAAGGTTGAGCTGGTTTATCTGAAAAATGTTCTTAATGACTACACACCGCCATATAATTAGATTAAAAAGTAGTCATCAAGAAAATTACAATGTATGTGAGTTAACTATTGATATGGACCTTTCGTCCCTCCTCCCAAGAATCCCAGCTATTCAATCTGTAGATACAGTGGGACTACATCGAAACATTTAATTGCCAGAAACACCAGAGTATATATGATGTTATGTCTACGAGGACATACAGCATGCGGCCTTGGCTGCAGGGGCTGCCTCCTGACCAGGGATGATAACTTTTGTTCCTTTCAGCAAACTCGCGTTTCCGCTAGAATTAGACTCGTCGTTTGCAATAAGGTTTTTCTTGCTGACGGTGCGGTATATCTCTGTGAGAGCAGTTGTGAAAGCGTTTTCGACATTGGTGGCCTCAAGTGCGGAGGTCTCCATGAAGAAGAGGCTCTCACGTTCAGCAAACTCCTTAGCATCCTCGGTCGGGACAGCCCGGAGTGTACCAAGATCTGATTTGTTCCCAATTAGCATGATAACGATGTTCTTGTCAGCATGGCTTCGCAATTCCTCGAGCCACCTTGCCATATGATCGAAGGACTGACGCTTGGTCATGTCATATACTAGCATAGCTCCTACTGCACCTCTGTAGTACGCACTTGTTACTGCTCGGTACCTGTTACCACATTTAGTGTATGCTTAGATATTGAAAGTGAACAATTAAATAAATGAAGCAAGTTGAGGTAGGTCATTAGTGCTGTTAAAGTTCACTTACAGCAACGAAAACAACAAAATTGCCATTTAATTTTAAATTTAGCAAAATATTCATGACCAAACTGCTAGATAGGACTTACTCCCTCCATTTCATAATAGAAGGTGTATCATGATGTATCATGATTCGGTAAGACAAATCTTTATGTGATACACAGTTGTAATTATAAGTGCCTTTAAATACATATTTAGTGACATAACTTTTTTTCAATTAAAATGCATAGTAGTAGAGTAACTTTTGGTTGAACCCTCGCCTAAAAGAATCATGATACAGCTTATAAAACGGTGAGAGTACTTTCTAAGCTGTTTATCTTGTTGTCTTCTTCCTTTTTTGTCACTTTATTGCTGAGAAGTTGGTCAAACGTTTTTCATCACATTCTAATATTGTTCCTAATTTAAGATGTGCAATTATATATGATGGTAGGTAACTGAATTTGTTGGAAGTGTCAAAGTCTAAGGCATGCTACTCTGTCTGATGTAACTATCGCATCTATGTTTTTATTGAGCAAATATCAACTGCATTAGTATGGACATATTTTTGGTACTGTATTGGTAGATACCCAGAATGAACAGGGAAAACGCCAGTTTGTCAATTTTAAGCATAGTTAACTACGACACCTTCTCAGAGCAAGGAGAATTTGAGTTGTACAGTTCCGGGATACTAGGCTGTTTTGTACCATTCTTTTTGTCCTTGAAACCATGTTTCAACTCCTTAGTTAATGTGAAGAGGCAAAGCTTTTGCCTCTGCTTAAAAAAAAAAAGACTTATTGCAAAGTCTTCATAATTTGCTGTCTACTTCAATGACATTAGTGCTGAGAAGATAGTCAAATGTTTTTGGCAGATTCTAATTGTAATAGTAATTGAAAATGTGCAACTACATGAGAATTGGTAACTGTAAGTTCTGATGGATGTCAAAATCTGTGCCATGCTTATCTGATGTAAATATCCATTCTAAATTTGGACTGAGCAAAGTATGAACTACTAGTATGTAAATATCCATTCCAAATTTAGAAACCTCTCTACATTCCACACAAAAAATCCTCACCCATGAATTTGAAACAGAGGAGCATATAGTTAATGCGGCTAGCCTAGTACAACATCTGCAATCCTATGAATGATCCCCCGATGAAGTGGTCAAGGCCATGGAGAGGATGCGGGGTTTTGTTAATACTTGGTTAGTTAGTAATAGTACCTTTCTTGTCCGGCGGTGTCCCAGATCTGCGCCTTGACGGTCCGGTTGTCGATGTGCAGGGTCTTGGTCTGGAACTCGACGCCGATGGTGGCCTTGGAGTCGAGGCTGAACTCGTTGCGAGCGAACCGCGCGAGCAGCTGCGACTTGCCGACGGCGGAGTCGCCGATGAGAACCACCTTGAAGACGTAGTCCACCTTCTGCCCCATCTCCCCGTAGCCCCGGGACATCTCGGGTGAAATCGCCCTGCTGAGTTTCCCTGCTTCAACCAATTAATCAGCACCGGCAGGGAATCTCTTTCTCGATCTTGGCTGGGTCCTCCAAGGACCGATCTTGGCGTCAGGAGAAGGAAAGTGCGTCCCCTTTCTCACGTTCTTGGTTTCTGAAACCGTGGGGCTGGTGTTGCAGCAAGAATAACAGAAGCAGAAGTATTGAGGAGCAGGTAGTGGGTGGGATCGATGAGAGCGCTGAATTGTTATTGGGAAGAAGAAGATGGTGGCGGCGATGATGATGAAGAATTTGTAAACTTGTTTGGTGTTAAAATAAGAGCTGGAAGTGTTGAAGCGATCAACAGGAAAGTGGAGATGCACACGAGGAGGATGGAAATTCAGCAGAGAGGGAGGAGAGGGAAAGGAAGTGCGAAGACGTGCTCGCTCAACCGTCAACGGTCCACACGAGATTAAAATATCAATCTACTTGCTAGGTTTGCATACCCCTTGTACTACCACTACTTGTTCTAGGAAGATTCTTCTTACACGAGCCTGGATTTTCAACTTTTCACTTCAAAAAATGTTCGAAACAAGCTAAATTGTTTCCGATAATTTAGGGCACGTACAATGGGATGATGTTAGCCTTTTTTTGAATTGTCACGTCAGATTTTTTGTTTAATTGAAGGAAAGAGGATGAAGGAGAGAAGGTTGTATTCACTTAGCTAAGGGATTATCTCTTAGTAAATAAGGGAACATTTTTTTTCTCCATTGTATCACATATGTCTTTCCTTAGCAATAAATTTCATACCAAAATTTAATTATTCATATTAATTGCTAGAGATGGCTGTAAGAGATAATGTCTTGTATGACTTATATCTAATGCCTTCTTTAGCTGATATGGTAGAATAAGGGAAAGCATATCTTCTCTACCATTGTACATGCCCTACGTCCTAAGCTCTCTTCCTGACATCATGGCACTCGTCTCTCGTTCACGCTAAGTCCTGACTGCGTGCCATGCGGTAAACCGACTTCCGACGGAGGAGCTCGAGGAAGGACAAGCAAACCTGCGAAGGTGAGCCGATCGTTCTTGGTCTTCCAGTGAAACCAAAAGAAAGTGAAAATATTTTAGAGAGAGGCACACGGGTTGCCAGATTGCAAAATAGCCTGCATAGCAGCTGGATCAGAGTTGACATTATGAGCAACATAGATGTCAGGACTAGAATAAGCCAAGTGGAAAAAGACCAATCAAAGATTAGGAAAAGAACAGAGGCAGGAGGGATGCATGTCATCTTCCTCGAGACCACATCAGGTGCATCTTCTTTTCTAATATGAATAGCAAATCACTGCCTTTGGATGCAAAGAATTTGAGCGTAGAATTGAAATTTGGGGGCAAATAGGCCCAATTCGACTGTTTGAGTGACCTTAGAATTGAGGCCAGGAGAGCCGTCCCTGCCCGCCTACCTTTTCACTTGCATCGTTTCCAAGAGAGATCTAGCCTTGCAGAGAGTCTACATTGCATCAGACTGTAAGAATGTCGTGGAGGATTTGAGAGAAGGAACTATGGGAAAGTACAGCTCTGTCACAAGAGAGATTGCTGCGAGATCTTCTTCTCTTCAGGATTGCATATTCGCTCATGAGGGAAGATCATCAAATTATGAAGCACACAACCTAGCCAAGTATTCTGTATCGCTTGATGTTGGTCATCAGCTTTGGCTTGATGTACCAAACTTTGATTCCATTCCTGTAAACATTCTTATAAATCAATAAAGCTTGGCAGGTTGTCTCAAAAAAAAAACTTGCATCGTTTCCGAGCTCTGGACCTCGGAAAGGCATGGAAACGCGAGAGAGCACCGGTCGCTCTCCTCCTTCCCCGTCGTTGCTCCTAACCCGACCGGCAGTGCCGCGCAGGTTCAACCCTCCTCCTCGTCTCCCTTGCCTCGCCTCCTTCTCCATGGTCTTCACCTAGACCGGCGACCCGTGCCCCAACCACCGCCGCCGCGAGCCCTATGACCGCCGCCGTGTGCCCATGCAGCGAACTCGCCCGGAGGAGATCCGGCCGACTCCGGCCCGCCCCAACGCTCCTCCCGGTGGCCACCGCCCGGACGGGATTCCGGCTTTTCCGGGCCACCGCCGGCTCGATCCATGGCGGAGGGTCGAACTCGAGCATCCTGGGGGCAGGCGCCCGGGCATGTTCGTCCAGGTATTGTGGACAAAATTTATCAAATTCCATAGTTTGTTTATCCAAACAAGATTTGGAATTGGTTACAAAATTTGATTTCAACAACAATTTCCGAACACATCCAAACAACAGAATCGAATTAGAAGCCAATTCATTTCCATCTTGGATTTAGAATTTTAGTTCAATTCAATTCCACACTCAAATTCTATGCATCCAAATACAGTTGGACTTCGAATCGGTCAACAACAATGCTACTGTGGTAAAGCATCATATGAAAAGCGGAAAAAAGTTTAGTTGATTTGTGATAAAGCAGCCTACCATCGACACACAGCAATATGAAAGCGGAAAAAAGTTTAGTTGATTTGGTCGATTTGCGATTTATTAAAACACAAGGCATATAGAGAAGGTGAACCATCTCATTTTTGTGGCCGTTGACTTGTTAAACCAGTATGTCTTGGCCGACATGGCAGGCACTGTTTAAATATTTAAACCACTCTGTTCCATGAACAACAGTCCTTCCAGCGTTCACGTTTCGTCAAAGGAAAACCTAAACATCGCTTGTATGCTTATAAAAAAAACACTCACCTACAAAGCATACATTAGTAAGCGTGATGATGACTTGCCTCTTCAGATATAGAAGTAGTTTCAGTACTGTAGCTGAGACGAACTCATCACACTCACAATACCCATGCTACTCGTAAATTCAGGTAATTTCAGTTCCTTTAGAATTGCACATGTAACAATTAGCTGGAAACGGACAACTCAAAGCAACAAACACAAGCGTTGCCCCCTTGCTTTTGCATTACACAATATAAGAAACATAACTCAGCTGAAGTAAATTCCGACACAAAGTTGCATAATCACAAAAGTTACATTGTCCATCACCAGAGGTAGAAACACATAACCATTTTAAAGATATAAGCTTTAGCATAAAACACTACATAGAATATTCAGAGTATTTAACTTGACAAAAACGAATAGTACAAAAGCAAAGCTACTGCGGAACCCAGGAAGCCCCAGAGCTGTGGTATCCCAAGTTACTTGCTGAACAAAATGAACTTCTTGGCTTTTCTGCTGGTGAACAAAGCTTTCAATAGTGTTAGTGATATCCCAGAGTAGTAGTTAGTTCTGTGAGCAAAAATGCAGCAAAATTGACTCCTTACGTCTTCCCCCTCGGCTGGCCTCCCTTGTATCAGTAGTATTGTTTCCTTGGGTTGTTCTGCACAAAATAACACAACTGTTAAGACAAACATATATAACGGAACTTCATAAAAGCAGGCCGTGGCTGACAGCATACCAGTGGGTTTGGCCTATGGCGGTAGCCAAGCATCATTCGCTTCTTGTATTGCTCATAGATGTCATCTTCAGATGAGACCACACCAGGTTGGACAGCACCAACACCAAGATGGTCCTGTTTAATATCTCCAGCCATAACTGGATCTGCACGGCCACTTCTCTCGCTGCCAAGACCCTCACCTGCATAACTTACTACATTTAGCGCCTACTTGGATCAAGTTTAAATCATGGGACAAATTCAGCATCCAACGGAAAAGCTCAGAAGGGGAAAGGTTAGCAGAAATTCTATATGCTGCAGAATCCAGAAAACATAGTTTATTTCTGGTGTTGTTCATCAAGGATTTCCCATTGGGCGTTGCTGTTAACAAGAAACTGTATGTTGCCGCATATTTGTGCACCAAGGATGGTTTGCAACAGGCAACCAAATGCATTGAGATGGGACACATTCAGACATCAGAGACAATACATATCAATATCAGAAATCTATTGAGTTATTTAACTACATCTGGATTTCTTTACTGGCTAAAAAATAATCCAATAGGTCAAGTAAGATCCTACAATGCCATACAAGCATTTACTGGAAATGGAACTCTGTATCAAGTATTCAAGGACTAACCTTCCCTCCAGCCCATCTTAGACAGAAGCTTGTGCCCAATATTGTCAGCCTGAATCTTAGCCTTCTCTGCAGCTTCTTTGGTAGCCTTTTGTGCTGCAGCATCATTACAGCGTGCCATGAATTTCTCAAGTTCTTCCTGAGGAATGAAGTCACCCATGTGGTGTCCCTTCTTAGGAGGACCTGGAAAGACAGAAAAAATTGTACTACAATAAATATCAAAGTCTCTACAGCCTACCAACAGAGCAATGGAGATAATAAATGCAAGAAAGGTACCCTGAACAAGGCAAGGAGGTGGTGGCATTTCGTCTTTCGACTGTCTTGGTGGTCTCTTCCGTTCTTCCTGTGCAGCTTTCTTCATGTAGAATTCCATCAATGCTACTGGGTCTGAGGGTGCAGACATACTGTGATCACCTGCAGTACATGAGACAGCATTGAAAACTAAAATTATGAAATAGAAACAAGATGAAACTGCTAGATATGATTATAAAAGGATATATGGTCCAAAAACACATCATAATATATCTTATTTTACGAGCATTATATATCTATTTTATGCATTAAGATAAGCGTATATTACAGAGCATGCCAAAACAAGAAAAAAGAGAACCAGAATGACAATTAATGTGGCGAACCAGACTTGTAAGTTGTAAGCACAATAAAACAATTAGGAAGATGTGAATCCAGCCTAAGAACACCAAAAAAAAAAAATCAAAGCAAGAGTAGCTGACAATCTTAAGAAAAAGAACTTGACCACTTGGACATTATCAAGAAAGACATCACCAGGAACTTACCATGACTAGATGAGTTTCCCTGAGAAGAACTGCCCTCATATGCCCCATATAAAGCAGAAGCAGGTGTTTGATAGTTCGATTTGGGTTCAAATGAGCTTCTATGCGAACCACTATGTGCTCTGGAGCTTTCAGTGCTAGAATTAACTGCATTTAGCAAGAACATATGGCATCACAACATGCACAGAAGATAAGTGATAGCAAGAGCAATGATGTTCTCTGACACACGTACCAATTTTTGAAGCCTGAGCATCTTTTGTTTGTGCAAGCACTTTTTCCTCTTCAGCAAGCCGGGTCTCATAATATTTGTAGTCTGAAGAGTTCTTATCAAATAGAAACCTGCAGATAACCAGACATGTGGTTAAGAGTTCATTATCGTAACAGCTAATCATAGATATAATTTTTTTTATTTCCAACATTAATGTAGGTCAGCAAAGCTAGCGCAGTCATACTTGAATGGTGTATCCCCAGGATTCCTCTGCCGTGTGATATCCTCAAACTGTCTCCCGTTTTTTGCGACAAAGCTTGCTAATTTGTCAGCAACCTGCCTGACAGTCATATCATTTGGTGTTGCTGAGGCTGCATGTCACTTAAGAGCTCATTAATATCAAGCGGATGAACAAGGGAATGCAAAGCAGTAGCGCCACATTTCCAACCCTTTCAATCAACATCCTTCCCAGCAATATGGATATAGTTAATCTATAAACTGCAGCCATAAGAAAAACCCAAAACCTTCACAACTTTCTTCTGCCAATAGTGTTTGGAATATAGAATTACAGATGCTGAGAACTGATGTCCACATTTGACAAGGTAAGGTACTACTGTATGCATAGCTTAGCAAAATCAGAGTTTCACTATGCTGGTGCAATGGCAATTTTTTTTTTTGTTAATCAGACAGGTATGCTTCAGATAAGCAGTGCAGCGTCATTATATGTTGCAATTCTCAAGTCAGGAATCAAGAAACAACTGTTTTTGCTCAAAATGTTCAGCTCAGAGTAAGTTGATCGCATTTGAGATAATTTTAATCACAATTGTAATCCAAGTAACAGTGCACATGTACACATACAAGATACAGTATCTCTAATGCTTAAAATGATCAGTCAAAATTTAAATCCCCGTAGCATATCTATATGTAGAGTCAATTACAGAGCTACTACCAGCAGTAAGGACATATGATCTCAGAGAGTGTGTCATCACTAGAAAGAAATGCAGTAACAGCAGCAAATGAAGAAAATGATTACCAACAGCCCCTGCTGGGGCAGCTGCCGAGGGGGCATCAGTAGACTTGTGCCGCTTCGCGTGATCCTCCCTCTTCACGCCGCCCACATCATCTTCGTCGTCCTCCTCCTCGGCCCCGAACTTGACGGGCAAGATGGGGGCCTTGTTCTTCTTCAGGCTGAAGGCCAGCTTCCCGCCCGACAAGACGGGCACGGCCTTCTTCGCCTCGAGCGGCCTCTTGTTCATGGGGATGACAATAGGCGTCTTGGGGTTCACGAGCTTGGGCGCCGCTGCCGGGGCCGAGGCCGAGGCACTGGTGGGGGTGGCCTTCTCCTTGTCCTTCTCCTGCTGCATCTGCTTGAACCGCTCCATGAAGGAGCCGTCGTTGGCGAAGAGGCCCTTATCCATGGCTACACAATCCTTTCAAGCTCCAATCAAGACACCGCCATGGTCGTCACAGAAAAACTAATAACAACATAATCCGCCGAAACAAGTCTAGACGCAATCTAGCCAGCCACCCCCATCCCGCTCAGAAAATACACCCTACGACCGGCCGATTTGGGCGAGACTTGGCGTGCAAAAAATTGGGGAAAATTCCGGGATGGAGGCGCGAGGCTTCGAATCGCTGGATCCCATGGAGCGGGAGGGCGGATGGTGAGGGGGAGTTACCTGATCCAGAGAGATCGGCCGGGGGAACCAAACCCTAGAAAAGAATTTCTCGCGGTGGTGGGATTGGGGATCGTCGGGGGAATCGGGATGTGACGATGGGGAAGAAGCTGCCGACCGTACGGACTTGACTCGGCTCCGCCGTGGGAAGCAAACCGCAGGTTGGGCTTCCGGGCCTGGGCCGGCCCGGCCTTTTTCATTTCGTGTAACGGCCCAACTAGGCGGGCCAGGGCCCAACAAGCCCTCTAGCCTCGTCTAATCTAGAAGGCGCATTCCCGGAGCGAACTGACGCAAAACCTGCCCCTCTCCCCCTCGCGTCTCCCGGCGGGCGACGGACGGCAACCCCCCTTCTCCGGCGACCGGCGGCGGCACCACCCTCCGTCGCTACCGGATCGACGGTGCTCTCCGGCCATGGTGAGTTCCTTTCTCCCATGGATCATCTCCTTCACCCTTGCGCGCCAACGCCGCCGGATTTTGGTGGCGTGGGCACGGGGGCCGTGACTCGGCGGACTGGAAACGAAGGTCCCTTTTGCGCGCGAGGTAGTTCGGCTGGGTGTTGAGAAGTACTAGGGTGTAGTGGATTGGAGAATTTGGTGCATTTCGTACTGTGAATCGTTGGACCACCCTAGGTTTTCCAATTTCCATTGTCACACTGCCGCCCGTCATTTTTAAGGTGCATTTTGCAGCTTGTAGCCATGTGTGTCAGTTTAGTCCAACATAAGTGCCGCCTCGATGAATGTCATACTATCAGTTGTTTGTGGGTCACTGGGTGTGCTTGTGGGCGCGGTTGGGATTTGCAATGCCATGGAACTGTGTTCGTACTATATTTCCTATGACAAGTTTGGAATTATGGTGACCATTCTTGTATCTGTAAGCGGCCACATATTGTAATGGATAATGCTTAGCTGATTGTCTTCCTTATTGTCCGTAGTCGAAGAAGAGGGGCCTTTCGTTGGAGGAGAAACGGGAGCAGATGCTTCAAATATTTTACGACAGTCAAGACTTCTATCTGGTAAACCTTCTGTGGAGATTTCGCGAAACTATTCTACCACTTCTTTTTTGCAACATTAGCTATTTCCAGTGACTACTTTTTGTTCGTGCGCAACAAAATTATGTGTCCTTCTTTTCTGGTGCTAATGTGGAAGTTTTAGCTTGAAGATGCGCCGATAGGGTGTTTATATGTAGTTTAGCTGTAATCTGTAATGATGATCAATGCAAGCAATTCATATGCTACATGCCAGTCTAATTGCTCCAGTTCATTCCCATATTCTCGCTCAATATTGATTTGAACCTGTCAAATTGTCACCTCCATGTTACATTATGCATTTATTTTCCACAGGAAATCAGAATCTATTTAAAGCTCACCATTAATACCTTAACATACAACTCTATATACTGCTGCCAGCAATAAATAATACAACTGTATATGAGTGCCAACGTGCTTTGATGAACTTCTATTTCTGTGCACTAAAGGTTTAGGTTCTGATGTTCATGTGGTTGCCAGTTCTTTTGGCTTGAATAACGATCAGTAACGTCAATATCTGTTGTTTCTTCGTGTAGGCTATAGAATATGCTTTAATGTGCCATAAATTTATTATCCTCTTGTACTTCAGCTTAAAGAGCTCGAGAAGATGGGTCCTAAAAGGGGAGTGATCAGCCAGTCCGTCAAGGATGTTGTGCAAACCCTGGTGGATGATGATCTTGTCTTGAGAGACAAAATAGGGACTTCTGTAAGTTTTTCTTCTTTTATTGTAGCACCGATGGGTAAAGAGTAGTTGGACTGACTCACTGTCATGTAGCCATTTTCAGATAGGGTGTGCATTAAGTTGAATGTTTCTTTTAACTAAAGAAGGTTTATTGTCCTCTTCAAGAAAATTGTGCTTGGGTTGCACCTTACTTTAACTTTGCATGCTATATGTATCACAAAGAGAGTGCATGCCAATTGTTTGCTTAACTTGTATACTCATCCATGTACCTTTTGTTTCTGAACTCCTTAGTTTCCTTACAGGTGTACTTTTGGAGTCTTCCCAGCTGTGCTGGAAATCAGGTATTGTTATGATGAATTGAACTCTGCTCTTCTTAAACTGCATAACGTCATTAGTAAACTTTAACCTTGCATGTGTGGTTGGATTTCAATCAAAACCAGGCCACACATGTTGATGCCAATTAATTCAGTTACATGTAACTTCATTAAGAGCAACTTATAATAGTGAATGTTGGATTGCTTGTAGCTGAGGACTACTTACAATAAGCTGGAGTCTGATCTTTCAAACTCTAAAAGGCGTTACCTGGAGCTTGTTGAGCAGAGAGACAACTTGAAAACAGGCAGGGAGGACTCTGTAAGTTATTCACCGTGTCCTCTGTTGAGCTGTGTAAGAGGCATTTAGATCAAACTTATATGCATTGCTCTAGGATGAGAGAGAAGGTGCTTTGGAGGAGCTGAAGGCTATAGAGTTACGCCATAAGAAGTTAAAGGTTTATATACATCCAGCTATCTCTTCTTTGGTTTTCATCAGTGCCATGTGCAGCTCAACCACTTCTATGCTCATTTCAGGAAGAACTGGCTGCTTATGCTGATAGTGATCCATCTGCACTAGAGGCAATGAGTATGACATCTACCATTCCTCATTTAGTATAGGAATTGGCTTTTGTCGCATCTATTATTATTGTTTGATACATTTTTCTGACCTGTGTTTCCATGGAAACATCCTGTTTCATCGAAGTGCATACAGTCAATATACTTTTTTCTAAAATGTATGGTGATAATTGCAGAGGATGCTACTGAGGTCGCCCATTTGGCAGCCAACAGGTGGACAGGTACCAGTAATTCCACTTGTTAACTTTGTGAGAAATTAATGCTTGCGACTTGCCTGCCATCACTTAGGCTAATGTCATTGTGAATGAAACTTCAGAGAACATCTTCACTTTGCAACAATGGTGTTCAACTACATTCCCTCAAGCAAAAGAACAGCTCGAAAACATGTACAGGGAGGTAGGTTCTGCCCTCTCCCCATATTGTAATTAGAAATGGAATTCAGAAACTATAGAGATGGCATGCTGTTAGCCTGTTACTTCACTTATGCCAATGTACAATACTACAATTGGAACTAACGATTTGTAACCATCTAAAGCTTAGGTGAAGCAACACTTCGTAGTTAGAAGAATGCCACTTAGTACAGAGTGGATTGACATGGTTCTGATTGAGTGCAACAATAATTATTGGGTTACATAAAATCCTTCAAATGGATGAAACCATAAAATATGGCCAACTTAAGATCATCTGCCTCATAGATATTAGTACCATATTATTTTTTCAAAGGATACATTAACATACTAGTAAGTATATTGCCATGCATGCACATTAAATCTTCTTCTTTTTCCTTTAATTACTTAAGCTAGCCACAGCTAGATCTTTTCACTAGTCAATATATTTCTTATTTTTTGTTAACTAACTTTGCAGTGCTCTTGAACCTTCGTTTTTATCTTCAGTAATGTTATTAAGAGTGTAAACAATTGGTGGTTATGTTGACTATGTAAGGGTGCTTACATTAAAATTCTAGCATTCGGTTATGTTGACTATGTAAGAGTGCTTACATTAAAATTCTAGCATTCGATGTGTTCTTTCTGTTTGGGCAGTAGAATAGGGACGAGGACACCTTTGGGGAGGACCAGGGCGACCTCCATTGTGCTGGTGTCACTGTCATGGCCTGGTAATTAGTGTAATTTCATTAATTTACCAGGGTATTTGCAGTGGTCCATTGGGGCCCGCTGAGTCCATTGACCCGTACCTAGCTCTGGCCCTGCTCTACAAGGATAAGCCTAAATCATGTCCATCTGTTACTTTGTGCTTGTTGTCTTTCTGCTCGCTAACATGCCAAGTTTATTGTTGCCATAAGGCATACCAAAAAGTCTGCAACTAATCCATATTCATGCACTAGATGTTGCTTGTGAGGTATATCTCTTATCCAGGGTGTAGTGGACCCAAATGAACCATAGTTGTACATGTTGTCTTGAGTGATTTAAATTTAAGAACATAGCAGTAGAATGTCGTGCCATGCCGCCCAGCACAATGAATTACAGTGCCAGAATTCAGAAGCTTGCCATTTTTTGTTTACTAGTTTGTACTTGCCGGGATATAGAAACATGTAAAGACCTGAATCGTTCGCAAGTGACTGTAGTGTAGCTTAGCTTTGGTGTCATTGCATGTGACAACTAAAGTTTGAGATTGGCTTCTTTATCTTGTGAGAAACGTAAGCTTGTTTTTATGGAAAGTAACTTTGACTAATCCATATCCTCATTTCCTAGATAAGATAACATCCTTCAGAAACCAGTTCTGCATTCATCTGATGTGTGTTGTTGTGAAATTTCAGGCTGGCATAACTGAAGACTTTGACTATCTGCCGTAGTGCTGAACATCCTGCCTGCCTGCCCTGTTGCAGCCTTGTATGTAATCCCCCTCCGCACGTGATATTGGATTTAGAGTAGTTTGTGTGGAATTGGTGATAACACAATGCTAGAAGAGGAAGGAACCCATGAATTTGGCACATGCATGTAAGAGATTGACCGTCAAGCTTCCAAATAGGAAAACGGAAGGATGTGAAATAAGAAGCTAGAACGACATGTACCTAACAATACCTAGAGGAGGTAGTCGTGGTTCTCTTTTGCTATATGGATGTTTTGCTAGATAGAAATTGGCATTCTCTTTCAACATCCTTTCACACCCTCGCCCCAAGAGTCCATATTTTGTCTTTTGCATTGGTGTCATGTGTGCTCGTTTCATTTTCTAATGCAACTCGATCATCCATTAGGTACTAAACATGTACTTGCTTTCTTTGCAAAAATATCTGCTAGAAAAAATTATGTGGTTGCGACCATTGGGGAAAAGTATATTGTCTTTTGCACTGGTTTCATGTGTGTCGTCGCTGCATGATTTATAAACAAATACCGAAGCTGTTTTTGAGTTTGGCCCGTGCCTACTTTGAAGTACACCATGAAGCAATTGCATGAGTGACATTTTCCTTACGATAATTGTTCAAACTTGGGTGCACAACGAGTTTAATAATGCCATCAACATACTTCTTAATTTCTTATACTACAAAAATGGGTCGTCCAAATGTATTGCATACGATCATGAAAAGGTAAGTTCTTTCATTGTTCCATAGTAAACTTAGGTGGCATAACTTTTGCAACAATGAAATTAGCATAATCAGTAAACCAAGGTAATTCTACTTCAATACTTGCAAGTTGTTCATTAAAAAAGAGTCGCCAATAGAAATAGGGTTTTTATCAATCATGCCACTATGACCAACGTGAATCTCAGATTTGCCACTTGACCGATGAAAACCTCAATCTTGCCATTGCTCAGCTAAAACACTCAATTTTGCCATTTAATCATCTCCGCCATAAGATTTTTCCATGTGAAGAGTGGAGGCAGATGGTAATGCATTTAGTATGTCAAAGGGCAAGCATTCAACATTTAGAATTACAAACAAAGAGCCTTGATAATGGTCTTTCTACAAAGGCATGCGTCCACAAATTTTTACACTTGGCATACAAACTATTTTTGTTCATATGCATGAATTAATTTAGTCTGAATTTGACGAGTAAGACACAATATATATTGCTACCCTTGTAAAGTACTGACTAATGACATGACTCAAATTCAGATAACAATTCAAAGGAGTTCTGCAAGAAAGATCTTGATGAAGGACTTGCAACAACTAAGGAGCGATGGGTTGCTTCTTCAATTGGCTCATCTCTCGCTCCACCCTCATGTCGGTGGGTAGATGCGGCCTCTTTCCCATTCCCATTATTGTTCCACGTTTGTAGGTAGAGGTAAATACCGCAGAAGACACCATGATGTGGCATTTTACGGGCAACTAGAGACACCATGGTGTGGTGAACTACTACTTTGGATTTGTTAAAAGTGATGACATGTAGGTCCCACCAATTAGTTAGATATAAAATAAAGAGAAATTTTTTAAAACCCTGGAATGGTAAAATTGGTTAAGGAGCAGTGGAAAATTTGAGATTTCAATTGTCAAAACTGAGATTCAAGTCAGTCATAGTGGCAAAACTGATTATAGACTAGCGGTGGACATGATAGAATGGCAAACCGACGAGTGATGTAAGTGATCAATGGTATAAGATTGTGGTTTCTATCGATCAAATGGCAAATTTGAGATTCACGTTGGTCATAGTGGCAGAAATGATAAAACCCCATAGAAATATGATCATCAGGTATATTTTCTACTCTAGACAAATGACCATCAACAAGGTTATCTTCATATTTTCCAATTAACAATCAAATCAAATTCTTGTAGTAAAAGAATTTGTCTAATTATTCTTGGTTTAGCATTTTTTTATTCTTTAGATATTTAAGAGTTGAATGGTCAGTATGCACATTGACTTTAGAGTCTACAATGTAAGATCTAAACTTACCACAAGTAAAAATAATACTCTCTCCAATTCATATTACTTTATGCTAATATAGATGTATCTAGACATATTTTAGTTGTAGATACATCCACTTTAGCATCAAGTAATATGGATCGGATGAAGTAGCCAAAAATTCTTTTTCAGTTTATAATTCCTTTGAGCACGATAAGTGTTTTGCTAGCATAGTAAATCACATACAATTTCTTATCAACACATTGACCAAGAATAGCTCCTACAACATGATCACTACCATCACACATAATTTTAAAAGGCAAGTTCCAGTTCGGTGGTTAAATGACATAACAAAAATTAAAGCTTTCTTTAATATTTTAAAGGATTCAATGCAATCATCATCAAAAGAAGGAAAAAACGAACATCCTTTTTAAAAAACAATAGTAAGAGACTTAGAAATTTTAGAGAAATATTTAACCAACTTCCTATACAAACCATATTTTCAAGGAAACTTCTTATACCTCATATATCTCGTGGATAATGTAGCTTTTCAAATGCCTCCACCTTAGCTCTATCAACTTTAGTACATCTATCTAATATTGTGTGTCTAAGAACAACTTCATTTGTCGCCACGAAGTGACATTTCTCCCTATTCAAGAACAAGTATTGGTCCTCACGGTACCGCTGCAAAATTTTGTTAAGATTGAATAGGCAATTATCAATTACATACGTAGAAAAAACATCCATAAAGACTTCCATAATGTTCTCAATCTAATCAGTAAATATGGGCATTCATGCATCTTTGAAAAGTAGCAGGGGCATTGCATACATCGAATGGCATTCTTTATACGCAAAATTACCATAGAGATAATTAAAATTTGCCTTTTCATGATTATCTTTATGCATAGAAATTTGAGAGAAACCAGTATAATCATCAAGGTAACAAAAATGAGAATGTTTAGACAATTGTTCAAGAATTTGATCAAGGAATGGTAAATGTGAATGATCCTTATGTATAGATTTATTTAAAGTTCTTAAATTCATGCACATTCTATAGCCATTAATAGTCCTTTGAGGGATAAGTTCATTTTCTTCATTTGCAACAACAGCAATACCTCCCTTCTTATGGACACAATGAACGTGACTTACTCATTTACTCTCGGATATAGGATAAAAAATACTTGCCTCAATTAACTTAATTACATCATTTTTCAATTTCCTTCATTTTTGAATTGAGATGGCATTTTTCAATTTCCTTTATTTTTGGATTGAGAGGGCGTTAATGATCAACCATAGGCCTTGCATCTTCTTCCAAATTAATTCTACACATGCATAAACCTGGACTTACGAATTTAAAGTCATCAAAAGAATATCCAATGGTTGCCCTATATGGGCCTTCGGAACATTTAGCAAACTATCATCTTCTTTCTCTAAAAGGTTAGTAGTAATAATAACAAGATATATCTTTTTATCATCTAAACTACTGTTTGATAAAAAAATCTATTTTGGAAAATTAATTTCAGGACCAACAGTATTTAAGAAATGTCTACCAAGTATTATAGGAAAATACATATTGTGGACAAGCAAGTATCATAGAGTCAACATGATATTTGGTATTATCTACAAGCACTACCACATCACTAATCTTACCAAGGGAGATATAAATTCTTTATTAGGAAGTTGAATTTATGTTGGCTCAAAGATCACAAAGTCCCTGATAACATGAAGTCCACATTCTAACAAGAATAATAGGTTTACCACATTTATTTTTCTTTCCTTTAACAACTCCAGTTGAATCTTCACATAAGTAGATATGACATGCATCTTCAGCTCTTTGATGGCTAAAATTTGATGTTCTACCTGCACTTTTTCATAGGTTACACAGTTCTTCTTTGTACTTATCCTAGTCACCGAATTTAGCATTTTATGGTTCTTTTTAATTTTTAGAAGCTATGTACGGTGGTTTTTCACAATATCGATCAGTTCCAGTAGATGCAACAATTTCAACAGGAGGGGTACATGTAGGTATGACCTCGGAAGTTTTAATAGGTTCAACACATTTAGTAAATCCTTCTTTAGGGAGAGAAACATGCGAGGCAAAAGCTTTAACACCTTCAGTTATCATATGATAGTCAAGATTATTCAATTTAAAGTAGAGGAAGAGAATTCTTTACACATGAGTATTCGAATTTCAAATTTGGTTCATTACCTTTATATAGATCCCAAATATTAGTATTTTCAGAAATCATGTCCAATAAATTCCAAGCTTCATCAACAATATTATGAGTGAAACTTCTTCTAGATGAATTATCCAAGAAGTCCTTATGACATTGAGGAAACCTTACTTAAGTTTGACAATATGCTCTTTGAAAGACCATGAGCAGGATTTTTAAGAAGAAGGCCCTTTAATCTCCCCAAGCTTGAGCAATATCGTCTATAGGATTGATAACGCAAAAAGTTATAAATATGTGATCTATCATCATAAGATTTTATTGGAAATCAATACTTCACATAGAGTGCCTTTTAAGATATTCCCAATTGAGTCTTTCATTATGCTTCGAAGAATGATGCCAATTTCTAGCTTCACCCTTAAATGATACATATAATGTTTTTTATTGACTTTATCTTGAGAAATAATAGAAATTTTAAATGAAAAATATATTTATTTAATATATAAATAGTGAGAATTTACAATGCTTCCATCACCTAAACATTGTTCTTTCATAATATCTGCCACATCATTAGCAGGAATAGCAAATGCATCATTTGTATGAGGAGGTTTTTCAGGTTCCTTAAGTAAAAGAGTATCGTAGTCCACATTTGTTACACCAATTTGGACCTTGGTGACATACTTCAAAAATGTTGGAGATATGCCCAAGAGGCAATAATAAAGTGGTTATTGTTATATCTCTATGTTTATGATAAATGTTTATATCTCATGCTATAATTGTATTAACCGGAAACATTAATACATCTGTGTTTTGTAAACAAATCAAAGTCCCTAGTAAGCCTCTCGCTTAACTAGATTGTTAACTAACCGATGATCAAGGTTTCCTGGTCATGAACATTGGATATTGTTAATAACGAGATCATGTCATTACTAGAATGATATGATGGACACACACCCAAACTAAGCATAGCAATAATATCAAGTCATTAAGTTTGTTTTGTTGTAGCCTTTCAAATGCATAGTAAACTAATCTTTATGTGTTAATCATTAACACCAGAGGAATGGTTTGATCGCATCAAACGTCACATTGTAACTGGGTGATTAAAAAAGTGGCATTGGGTATTCTAAAAGTAGTAGTTGAGGCTCATGAATCATGATTGATATTTGTCCATACAAATGACGAAGAGATATACTCAGGGCCCTCGCAATGAGATATCATCCAATTGGCTTGCAAGAATGTGACTAGCTCACAAGGGTTTCGGAAAAGTTCGAGAATATTTCGGTGTTTTATCAGAGTGTTTCCAGAAGGTTCTCGAGGGGCCACAAGTGGGCCCATCGACCCATGCAGCCTAGCCTTAATGGGCTAGGCACACCAGCCCACAAGGCCTAGACAGGTCCCCAAAGGATAGGATCAAATCCCAGAAAATTAGGAGGCAACTTGGGGGGAATTTTTCTCTCCCTGATGAGCGCAGATTGCACACCGTTGGGGAACCCCAAGAATAAGGTACGATGAGCATAGTAGCAAGTTTTCCCTTACTAAGAAACCAAGTTTTAATCGACCAGTAAGAGAAAGGCGTGACTTCTGAAGGTGTTTCTAACTGACTTGTGGCAGGGCTCACTACCGGCGTCAGCAACAACGTGGAACCTGCACACAACACAACCAAAATACTTTGCCCCAACTTATAGTGAGGTTGTCAATCTTACCGGTTTTGCTGAACACAAAGGATTAAATGTATAGTGTGAAAAGAGATGATTGTTTGCAGTGGAATTAAAGAGAACAGTGCTTGTAGTAAGTAAACAGAACATGATGATTTTATCAGTGTAAAAGAAAGGACCGGGGTCCACAGTTCACTAGAGGTATCTCTCCATAAAGATAAATAACATGCTGAGTGAACAAATTACAACTGCGCAATTGACAGAATAAAGACCATACATGATAAGACAATTACTATGAGATTCGTTTGGGCATTACAACATAATACATAGACCGTAATCCAACTGCGTCTATGATGATTTTATCAGTGTAAAAGGAAGGATCAGGGTCCACAGTACACTAGAGGTGTCTCTCCATAAAGATAAATAACATGATGGGTAAACAAATTACAGATGGGCAATTGACAGAATAAAAACCATACACGATAAGATGATTACTATGAGATTCGTTTGGACATTACAACATAATACATAGACCGTAATCCAACTGCGTCAATAATGACTAATAATCCACCTTTCAGTTATCGTCCAAACCCCTTTCCGTATTAAGTTGCAAGCAACATATTATCGCATTAAGCAATGTGTGTAAAGTAAACAATAGAATTACACTTGGATAAAACATTGTTGTTTTCTTCCTAGTAGCAACAGCACATCTACAATCTTAGAAGTTATTGTCACTCTTCCAGAAAACTAGAGGCATGAACCTACTATCGAGCATAAATACTCCCTCTTGAAGTCACAAGCATTTACTTGGCCAAAGTATCTAGTAGCAACGGAGAGCATGCAAGATAACAAATAACATATGACAAGTATATAATCGATCTCAACATAGTATTCAATATTCATCGGATCCTAGCAAACACAACATGTAGCATTACATAAAGATGATCTTGATCATGATAGGCAGCTCACAAGATCTTAAAATGAGGCACAAATTGGAGAAGACAACCATGTAGCTACTGCTATGGACCCATGGTCCAGGGATGAACTACTTACGCATCACTTCGGAGGCGGGCATGGCGATGTAGAGGCCTCCGGTGATGATCTCCCCCTCCGACATGGTGTCGGGAAGAGTTTCAGAATCCTCCTGAGCTAGAGTCTGCGATGGCGGCCGCAACGGAACATTTCGTGGATGGAGGCTCGGGTGTTTAGGTTTTTACCGAGATCGTGAATAAATAGGCGGAAGGGCGAGGTCGGTGGCCGCCTGGGGGGCCCACACCACCCCTTGGTGTCGGCCACACCCAGGCCGCGCCATGGGGTGGTCTGGCCGCACTGTTGCGTCTGCTCGTCCCCCCTCTGGACTCTGTATTCGTCATGGTAAAATATTGACTTCGGCTTTTGTTTCGTCCAATTCCGAGAATATTTCCTGTACAACTTTTCTGAAATACAAAACAACACAAACCAGGAAACTGGCATTGTGGCATCTTGTTAATAGGTTAGTGCCAGAAAATGTATAAAAGTGCAACGAAGTGTAAGCAAAACATATATAAATTGGTGTAAAACAAGCATGGTGCATCAAAAATTATAGATACGTTATTTGCAACGTATCAGAACTCTCAAGCTTAACTCCTGCTCGTCCTCAAGTAGGTAAGTGATAACAAAAATAATTTTTTTAGGTGACATGAAGCCAACACAATCTTGATCAAGTTGTTCTAAAGCATTGTGAGCTAGGATCAAAGTACCTAAACATAGGCATCATAGATATAATTCTAACAATAGAACTTAGCAACTATATTATAAGATGAAAAGTAACTCAAACAAAGTATCATGAATAATATTGCACTGAAAGCAACTGTTTGTTTATGAGCATAGAGAAAACATAGCAAAGTGGTACCCAGCATGTCCTTTATGAAGTAGCAAAACATAAATATTAGGACACCTTTAAAGTTCAATGGGTGACTAGATACAAGTAATTTAAGAACAAGCAATAGCAAATTCATGAATCAATCAATAATAATTTTGGGACTATGCACATTATACCAAGAATGACAACTATGCTCTTTTAGTTGGTGCATAAAAAAGAAGATCAAGACTCAACATAAAAGTAAAAGTGAGACTCTTTGCAGAGGAAGCAAGATTAACAAGTTTTATAAACCTTCCAAAAAGTATGGTACTCATTAGCTTTGAGCTCTCATTACCCCTATCATAAGCAAGTTGAATGGTTAAAGTTAATGTGAGGGCAAATATGACTTATATGCTTGACAAATCACAATTTGAAAATCTCGTGCCCCTTGAATACGAGTACCTAAACCTCATGCTACTCAACTTATGTCCCAAATAAGTTCGCGTCATTGTAAGTATACATGTATCATTGAGAACACCAACAACAGGGTACCTCCTACCCCATGATATAGAAGTACTACTGCTGATATAGGAGCAATCACATACCAAAATGACAAGACAAACAGACAATGAGCATCTCAACAATCCTTTTATATACTATGGGCGTAGCTTTTTATGGAAGATGTGTCATAGAATGCTCACTATGTTCGCTGTAAATTTCCACCATGAATGATGCATGGCTTAAGTTGGTCACCCAGGCGTTTCTCTAACATATATACAAACTCCATGGACTTACAAGTTTCCATTTTATTTCGCACCGCTAGGCATCCATAAACAAAAGAACAGGATATCAACTAAATAGAAATAAGTGCAATGTTGAAAGTGTGCCCCATGAAATCATGGTTGTGCTAACTCCCAACTCGTAATTTGCAAGCATGTAATCTTCATAAGATAGTCACAATGGCTCAATTTTATTAAGTGCAATAAAGTAAATGTGTCATCAAATTCGTGAGAGCTTTACTAACTAATTTTCTCATGCCAAAATTTAATTTAGAAGATAAATAAAAATATGATGTATATACTTGGAATAGCAATGATGCTAGTAGGTAGATATGGTAGACACAATTGGCAAACTTTGGTTTTTGGTAGTTGGATGCACGAGTAGAGCTCATACTCAGTACATGCAAAGGGTAGCAAAAGACTGCGAGCGACCAACTAAGAGAGCAGTAATGGCCATAATCATGCATAGCGACAAAACATTATTAATCAAAGCATAAAGTGATATTACAAGTCAAAAACTAAATGATCATAGAGGTTTTAGTTGACTGGTTGTAGTCATAACATGGTGTAAACATGTGCCAAGTCAACCCAATAAAGCATCAAAGGAGAATACCACAATATTATGCTTTGTATGATGGAAACAACACATGATTCTTTCAATAGCACATTATGCACTATCAGCTATTTGAGACAAGTCATGCTAAAACAATAAATACTAAGCATATAATAAGAATAACATCTAACATGACATGCCAAAGCCTATGCCACATTCTAGACAAGTTTCCTTTTGCATCACTATAGGCATGAAACATTTTAGGGATTTCTATTTTCGTGCCCCTGGCTCCTTAGTTGTGCTCAGTTTTCCCCAGCCCCTTAGTGTTTCCTCAGTTTTCCCCAAGACCTTGTCTGAAACCCGCAGAAGGAGCTCGGACGGAAGGAATCCCGTTTAGTTGACGTTGGTTGGTGCTGGCAAGTGGGGCCGCTGTTGGTGCCCCGCAGTGGACATGTCTTCACTTATCCAGATCATCGTGGGACCCACAACTTGTCCACGTTAGTGCGCCGGACCCACAGCTTACCCAGGTGACCGTTGCAAAATGGGAGCCCGAGCCAGCCCGTGCCCGTGCCATTTCTTCCCCTTTCTTTCCCCGCGCCCCATTGTTCTTCTTCTCCACCAGCGGCAGCCCTTCTCCGGCAGGCGGGTGATGTCTAGTTTCTCTTCGACCTCCCGTTCTTCATGGCCGCAGTATGGACCCGTGCCTTTGACAAGATGCCCTAACTGCCCACGCCAGGAGCCTCTGAAGCGGTCGATCTGTAAGACGGACGAGAATGGAAACCGTGGACGTGAGTTCCTTGCATGCGAGAGCTTGCCATATAGAGAGGGGGATAAGGTTAGATCTCGCTCCAATTTCTCTGTTTTCTCTCGATTTTCTTGCTATTCCCTCGAATTTGGGATTTAGGGTTCCCGTTGTTGTTTTCAGATCCTGAAGAAATGCAGGCATTTCGAGTGGATCGATGTGTACGTTCGGAGGCTTCAATTGCGGGAATCAATTGGCGCTATTGGGGAGCGCAATTTGGGAGGGGGACTTGTCTGTAGAGAAGGCGGCGGAGAGAGGAGCCGTTCCGATTATGCCTAATGCTCCCAATGTAGGACTCGGAGGAAGTGAAGGGAGAACTGAAGAAAATGAACAAGCGAGTTAAGGCAGCCGATCGAGTTGAAGAAGCAAGCTAATCCGATGGCTCGGTTGTTTTTTCTGTTGTATAATTGCGATCGGATTCTTATCATTGCTCACCAGGCGCTAGAACTTGTTACAAGGGATACCTTGTTACAAATTCATTATTCAGTTACATGTACTTGTAGTTGTTTTCATAGTTAGTATGTGCATTCACCGAAATTACCAACTATATTGGAATGCTAAAAAAAGTTGATAATTATACCACTTTTGGGCCGTTTCAAATTACTAAAACGCCAAAACTATATGGGATCCCCTAAAAGAAAAAGGAAAGCGAAAGATAATTGATAATTGTTAGAGGGGTGACAATAATGCATTCACCGAAATCCGCAAATATGTATGCCTCATGTTTATACCGAAATTATACCACTTTTGGGCCGTTTCAAATTACCGAAACTATATGCCAAAACTATATCCCCTAAAAGAAAAAGGAAAGCGAAAGATGGTTGATAATTGTTAGAGGGGTGACAATAATGCATTCACCGAAATCCGCAAATATGTATGCCTCATGTTTATACCGAAATTATACCACTTTTGGGCCGTTTCAAATTACCGAAACTATATGCCAAAACTATATCCCCTAAAAGAAAAAGGAAAGCGAAAGATGGTTGATAATTGTTAGAGCGGTGACAATAATGCATTCACCGAAATCCGCAAATATGTATGCCTCATGTTTATACCGAAATTATACCACTTTTGGGCCGTTTCAAATTACCGAAACTATATGCCAAAACTATATCCCCTAAAAGAAAAAGGAAAGCGAAAGATAGTTGATAATTGTTAGAGGGGTGACAATAATGCATCCACCGACGACGAGAGAGAGAGGGGTGGCCACGAAGAGACGGGGAGGGGTATACTGCCCGTTAGATCGCTTGATCAACGGTTCGTGGAGTCGATCCGTGTGACAACGGCTCAACCAATCGGGATAAGTTTGGGCTTCGAGAGCATTTGTGACAGAACTTGAGGGCAAAACCGAGTAGTACTAACAATCCAAGGGCACATAAATAGTAAATAGACTAAGGGATTCAAACAAAAAGAATTACAAAATGAAAAATGCGTGTTTTCTACAATATAATTCATATTGGGCTACATCAAATTATTTGCAATTCAAATATACATGAGTGTGACAATTATGGCATCATAGACAAACTATGTTTTTGGGGAAGATGTTTTGCAAAGGGGTTTGAGTGGAAAACCATGCATCTTCATAGCTACACTAGTGATTCTGAGAAGTGGCAATTTGTGGTAAAACTTGATTTATATATGTTTGTTAAGGTTTTCTTGGTGGCAGTTGCGTAGGAAGACTCCATGAGTAGGTGCCACTATGTTTTTATTTTTTTGATTTTTTTGCGCATGAAATGACTCAATTAGATATGTTAATCTCATTTGTTGACTCTCTGTTGACTAGCTACTTGAGGGTAAAACTGAGTATATTGCACTTGCCGATCTAAGTACTCGAGGGGAAAACCGAGTACGGATAAAATTTCCGTATAAGGCCCGAGGTTATAACCGAGTACACCTAACGTCCCGTGGTTAGACTCGTGTCGCGGTGCACGCCGCAGCCGTGCATAGCGGACGCGTGTTGCGGTACACGCCACCTTCTTCTTTATAGAGCCCTTTTCCTCTCCCTCGACGCACTTTCTCACCGCAACCGCCTCTCCGTCCCATCATCTTCTCCACAACCGAAGAAAAACCCCGAAGAAAACCGTCGGCGATGGAGAAGAATGAGATGCCCATTGTCGGAGCATCAGCCGCCGGCGCATCGGCCGCTGCCCCCGTCCAGGCCCCTGTCGCTGCTTCCAACGTAGCAGCCGGCGCATCGGCCGCCGCCCCCGTCGCTTGGGACCCGTACGAACCAGCGCCGTATGTCGCGCCAGAGAACCCCTACGACACCAGCATCGTCGACGACGAGCCGGAGGTAACCCTTTGCTCCCTTGTTCTTATCCCATTTCAATCCTTTTGTGTTAGATCTAGCGTTATTAGGGTTCGTCTGTTCCTAGTTCAATCCATTTGTGTTAGATCTAGCGTTATTAGGGTGCGTTTGTTCCCTAGTTCAATCCATTTGTGATTTGCTTTTGTTTAAGATTTGTGCCGATGATGATGAATATTTGGGCACAAATTGATTCAGGGTTTGGTGAGTAAACAATTGGTGTGTACAAATTTGTTGTGCATGATCTGTGGTTTGCTCGACTCAAATCCTGGATATAAGTGTGTCCAATGTAACCGAGGCTACCTCTTTTTTCGAGCCCATATTATCATGCGTGATCTTTGTTCACTCTGTTCCATCGTCGTTGCAATTGACTCCGTGTTTTTTGCACGATCTTTGGTGCTACCGACAGGTGCAGAAGCAGCGACGTCGACAGCGACGACGAGTCCTTCCACACCAAGACTCGTCACGTCCTCGGGAGGCTGCAGTCCGGCCATTACGATGGCCCCTTTGCTCGAGGCGCTTACAAGTGCCCCTTCGCAACAGGAAGCTCCGCGCCACCGACTTCAACTGCCCGGTGAACCATGCTGAATCCATTGGCGGATGCGGCGCTAGAGTTGGAACGACGGTGAACGTGCATGCGTTCATGGCCAAACACAAAGCACTTGGGATTCACTCGCGCAACCTCCAGGGCGAGTCACGGGCGCAACCTCGGAGGCGTTGAACATGCCTACCTGCACTCTTCGTATGTGACTCGCTCTATCCGTAGAGCAGCTTAAATTCATGTAAAATGTAGCTTATGTTGTAGGGTTCTATCGGTACTCATCGTTGGATCCGTCGTGAACATATCTATGCTATGTTGGTCGATGTATGCAGCTTATCCTATATTTTTTCTGGATTTGTGCCCTAGATTTCCTACCTGATTGGGTAAAAACAAAGGCATAAAGAAATGAATGTCGTTAAAAAACAGAAGGAGAAGCTGCTCTAGATTTGCTACCAATTTGGGCTATCAAATATGAATGAGATCGAGCGAGATAGAGGAAAAAGGTACATTGAAAACTCCTAATCTGGGCGAAAGAGACAGAAACCACTCGTGCCCACGTCCCGGACCCACACGGCTCCACACGCTACGGCCCCACACGCTACGACCCCACACGCTACGGCCACACACGCTACGGCCACACAAACATGGTCTCGTCCTCGTCCCACGCGGTTCCTTCCTACCAGCCCCACACGACGCGGCCCCACAAACAACACGACCCCACTCGTCGGCACGGAACGGTCAACTTAACGGAATCTTGCCGTCCGAGCTGCTTCTGCTCCTTCTGCGGGTTTCAGACAAAGGCTAGGGTAAAACTGAGGAAAAACTAAGGAGCTGGGGAAAACTGAGCACAACTAAGGACCCGAGGGCACAGAAATAGAAATCCCAACATTTTACTCGTCTCCAACACCAATCAACTTATCTGAAATAACTCTCATAGATGAAAATCAATAAATACAAGAGAGATAATCATACATGAATAAAGAAAACTAACAAGCTCTGAACAAAATAAGAGTGGAAGAACAAGAGCTAAACGCAGTACTAGCAAACGTACTAGAACACTCGCAGAATAATAAGAGCGAAAACTAGAGCGTTCTATGCAATTAAAACGGAGTGTGTCTTTCTCCAAAACAAATATGCTGGGTTCCAATCATATGCTACAGCAAACAAAACAAAACAAAAAAAATGCTCCAAGAACAACACATAGTGTATGAAGCAATAAAAATATAGCGCATAGAAAGATGACATGTTTCTTTGTTGATGAAGAGGGGATGCCTTGGGCATCCCCAAGCTTTGATGCTAGTACCTCTTGGATATTTCTTGGGGTGACATGGGCATCTTCAAGCTTGAGATTTTGTCCATACTTCATCTCATCATATCATTTTTCTCTCTCTACACTTGAAAACTTCCTTCATACAAAACTTCACACAATTTTTATTACCAGCATTAGTGCAATCAAAATAACAAATCCCCCTTGGGTTCAGTTCTAACATATATATAACATATATTGAAGCATTATCTACTGTAGCAACATCTTAAAAATCTCTTTTCTCAAAAGAACTAAAAAGAAAGAGATTAAGAGGTAAATGCAAATAGTGGCAGAAATCTATCAAAACAGAATAGCAGGTAAAGATCGAGTTTTTTCGAAAATCTTCTGTTGCTAAATTCGAAAAGTGTTCAACTAACGAAAGTTATATAATAACCTGGGACATATGAGAAAAAATTGGCAGCTCAAAATTACGTTCTGGCTGGGAATACGAATTTTTATGGTGACAACACAAAATCTGTTTTCAGGACAGCAACTTCTCCAAATCTTACTTTCTTCCTATTAGAGGCTATTGTTGGCAAAAAAACGAAATAAAAATGATAAGGAGAGGTTATTACAGAGGTAATAACTTTCAAGACTCAACAAAAGAAAAATTACGGAAATAAACATGGGTTATCTCCCAAGAGTGTTTTTCTTTAACGCCTTTCAGCTAAGCGCAGAAAAAGAGCTAGCATCAAGTATTATCGAGTGAAGAAGCATCAATATCATAACTTGTCCTAATAATAGAATCATAAGGTGACATCTTTCCCTTTCTAGGAAGTGTTTCATACCTTTCTTGAGTGAGAATTGATATTTAATAATCCCATCTCTCATATCAATAGCAGCACCAACAGTTTTAAGAAACGGTCTTCCCAAAATAATTGGACAAGGATCATTGCATTCAATATCCAAAACAACAAAATCAATGGGGACAAATTTATTATTAACCATAATAAGAACATTATTAACTCTCCCCAAAGGTTTCTTTGTAGCAATATCACCAAGATGAACATCCAAATAACATTGTTCCAACGGTGGAAAATCAAACATATCATAGATTTTTCTAGGCATAACAGAAATACTTTCACCAAGATCACATAAAGCATTGCAATTAAAGCCATCTACTTTCATATTAACTTTAAGAAATAGAAGCTTCACGTTTTAATTTCTCTTCTCGAATTTGCATGAGAGCATTTGTAATATGCTTTGTAAAAGCCATATTTATAGCACTAGCATTAGGACTTCTAGAAAGATTTGTAAGAACTTAATTACTTCAGAGATATTGCAATCATCAAAATAAAAGTCATTATTATCAAAGGTAAAAGGACTATTGTCTCCTATACTCCAAAAAATTTCAGCACACTTATCAGAAACAATTTTAGTGGTTCTAGGCAATTTTGTAGAAGGAGTGGAGATCCTACACCAGTTATTTTACCATTAATAGTAGGAGGATTGCTAGAATTTGGAACTTCATTACTACTGGTGGTGGTGATGGTAAAAAATTTAGTAAAATTATTATTTCTAACAATTTCATCTTCTCTTTTCCACCTAGCATGCAATTCTGTCAACATCATGAGGCATAACCTTTAATGGCATTCATCAATTCTAACTTTAATGGTATTCATCAATTTCATCAATTCTAACTTGAATGGCATTCAAAGTTTTACTTTCTTTAACATCATGAGGCATAACCTTTAACTTAATAAATTCAACATCATGAGAAAGGCTATCAACTTTAGAAGCAAGAACATCAATTTTGCCTAACTTTTCCTCAACAGATTTATTAAAAGCAGTTTGTTTACTAATAAAGTCCTTAAGCATGACTTCAAGATCAGAGGGTGCACTTTTATTATTGTTGTAGGAATTACCATAAGAATTGCCATAAGCATTACCATTATTAGAAGGATATGGCCTATAGTTGTTGCTACCAAAATTATTCCTATAAGCATTGTTGTTGAAATTACTGTTTTTAATGAAGTTCATATCAACATGCTCTTCTTGAGCAACCAAAGAAGTTAACGGAATATTATGTGGATCAATATAAGCTTTACCATTAACAAGCATAGACATAATAGTATCAATCTTATCACTCAAGGAAGAGGTTTCTTCAAGGAGTTCTCTCGGTGTGCCATTCGGAATAATTTATCATCATATCATGAAGGAGTTTTGTTGCAGCCCCCAAAATAATGGACATAAAGGTACCTCCAGCAGCTGAATCCAGAAGGTTTCTTGAAGAAAAATGCAGTCCTTCATAAAAAGTTTGGATGATCATCGAAGTAGTCAGTCCATGACTGGGATGATTCTTTACCAAAGATTTCATTCTTTCCCAAGCTTGAGCAACATGTTCATTATCAAATTGTCTAAATTTCATTATGTCACTTCTCAAAGATATAATCTTAGCAGGAGGATAATATTAAAAGCATATTTGCATTTAACCTAAGAATCAATACTATATCTAGGTAAAGATAACAACCAATCTTTAGATCTCCCTCTCAAAGAGAAAGGAAACAATTTCAGTTTTATAATGGCACCATATACATCCTTATACTTTTGCATCTCACAAAGTTCAACAAAATTATTAAGGTAAGAAGCAGCATCATCAGTACTAATACAAGAAAATTGCTATTTTATAACAAGATTTAACAAAGCAGGTTTAATTTCATAGAAAGCTGCTTCAGGAGCAGGTGGAGCAATAGGTGTACAAATAAAATAATTGTTGTTTGTGCTAGTAAAGTCACACAACTTAGTATTTTCAGGAGTAGCCATTTTAGCAAAATTAAAACAAACCAATAGAAATAACAACTATAATAGAAACTAATTTTTTGTGTTTTTTATATAATGAAGCAAACAAGACAAAGTAAAATAAACTAAGCAAAACTATAACAATGTAAAAAGATTGGAGATGAGAGACTCCCTTTGTAGAAATCCTCTTTCTCCCCAGCAACAGCGCCGAAAAATCAGCTTGATGAGCGCAGATTGCACACCGTTGGGGAACTCCAAGAGGAAGGTATGATGAGCACAGTAGCAAGTTTTCCCTCAGTAAAAAACCAAGGTTTAATCGACTAGTAGGAAAAAGGCGTGACTTCTGAAGGTGTTGCTGGCTGACTTGTGGCAGGGCGCATTACCTGCGTTAGCAACAACGTGGAGCCTACACACAACACAACCAAAATACTTTGCCCCAACTTACAGTGAGGTTGTCAATCTCATCGGTTTTGCTGAACACAAAGGATTAAATGTATATTGTGGAAAGAGATGATTGTTTGCAGTGGAATTAAAGAGAACAATGCGTGTAGTAAGTAAACAAAATAGGATGATTTTATCAGTGTAAAAGAAAGAACCGGGGTCCACAGTTCACTAGAGGTGTCTCTCCATAAAGATAAATAACATGCTGGATGAACAAATTACAACTGGGCAATTGACAGAAAAAAGACCATACATGACAAGATGATTACTATGAGATTCGTTTGGGCATTACAACATAATACATAGACCGTAATCCAAATGCGTCTATGACTAATAATCCACCTTTCAGTTATCGTCCAAACCCCTTTCAGTATTAAGTTGCAAGCAATAGATTATCGCATTAAGCAATGTGTGTAAAGTAAACAATAGAATTACACTTGGATAAAACATTATTATTTTCTCTCTAGTAGCAACATCACATCTACAATCTTAGAAGTTATTGTCACTCTTCCAGAAAACTAGAGGGATGAACCTACTATCGAGTATAAATACTCCCTCTTGGAGTCACAAGCATTTACTTGGCCAGAGTATCTACTAGCAACGGAGAGCATGCAAGATCACAAATAACATATGACAAGTATATAATCGATCTCAACATAGTATTCAATATTCATCGGATCCCAGCAAACACAACATGTAGCATTACATAAAGATGATCTTGATCATGATAGGCAGCTCACAAGATCTAAAAATGAGGCAGAAATTGGAGAAGTCAGCCATGTAGCTACTGCTATGGACCCATAGTCCAGGGATGAACTACTTACGCATCACTTCGGAGACGGGCATGGAGATGTAGAGGCCTCCGGTGATGATCTCCCCCTCCGGCAGAGTGCCGGGAAGAGCTTCAGAACCCTCCCGAGCTAGGGTCTACGATGGCGGCCGCGACGGAAATTTTCATGGATGGAGGCTCGGGTGTTGACACCTCGCTGGTGATGATGGAGATCATGCCCGTGCTTTGGAGATGGACATCAAAGTCATAAGATGAAAGTCCATATCATGTCACATTATAAATTGCATGAGATGTTAATTATTTATGTATCTTATATTACTTAAATCACGACGGTAGCATTATAAGATGACCCCTCTCAATAAATATCAAAATATTAATGTGTTCTTCCTTACTATGCACACTTGCAAAGACTCGTCGTTTTGAAGCATCACGTGATGATCGGGTGTGATAGATTATACGTGCGCATACAAGAGTTGCAAGCTAGATTTGCACATGTAGAATAGTAACGTTTAAACGTGACGATCTTAGCATGTGTAGACATGGCCTGAAACATGGAAAACTGAAAGGTAGAGCATGATTCAGATGAATAATATGATGAACACGTCATTGTTCGCCTTTCAAGCTACATCTTCTCTCGTGAAGATCGGACTTGTTGTAGTGGATTCGGTTCGTGTAATCACTAAGGCAACATGAGGGATGTTGTTTTGAGTGGGAGTTCAACTAGTAATTTAGAATTAAAATGCACTTAATTTATCATGAACTTAGTCTAAATATCTTTGCAAATATGTTGTAGATCATGACGCCACCAGCAATCAACTTTAGTGCATTCATAGAGAAAGAAAAGAAGAAAAACACTGGAAGCAACTTGACGGACTGGTTTCGCAATCTAAGGAGTATCCTCAATGTTGCTCAAAAGACCGATGTGCTCGATGCACCGCTAGATGACCCACCTGCAGAGACTGCTTACGAGGACGAGAAAAATGTTTTTCACCCACGTAAAGATTACTATGGAGTAGTTCAGTGTGCCATCATGTACGGTTTAGAATCAGAGCTTCAGGAGCATTTCAAGAACCATGGTCCATATGAGATCATGCAGAGATCAAAATGATATTTGAGACCCACGTATTCGCGGAAAACCATAAAGCCTCTGAGTAGTTCTTTAATTGTAAGATGGAATAGAATGTCTCTGTTAGCGAGCACGTGTTTAAGATGTCTGGGCACGCAAACGAGCTCCAACAGCTTGGAAGAAGGATTCCTAATGAGTTGGGCATTCACCGTGTTTTCCAATCACTACCACCTAGCTAGTTAGAAAACTGTGTGATGAACTACAAGATGCAATGCCTGAAGAAGAAGTTGGATGAGCTCTTCTCAATGCTTAAAACTACTGAAGTAGAAATCAAGAAGGAACACCAAATGTTGATGGTCAACAAGACCACTGGTATCAAGAAGCAGCGCAAGCCTAAGAACAAGAGTGACTTCAAGAAGGGTGGCAAGAAAAGTTTATGCGCCTCCAAAGAAGCCCAAGGCTGGCCCTCATCCTGATACTAAGTGTTTCTACTGCAAGGGCGATGGGCACTGGAAGCGTAACTGTCCCGAATACCTTGCGGATCTGAAGGCTGGCAACATCAAGAAGAAAGGTATATTTGATGTATATGTTATTGATGTGTACTGATACGTCTCAAACGTATCTATAATTTCTTATGTTCCATGCTAGTTCTATGACAATACTCACATGTTTTATATACACTTTATATCATTTTGATGCATTTTCCGGCACTAACCTATTAACAAGATGCCGAAGCGCTAGTTCCTGTTTTCTGCTGTTTTTGGTTTCAGAAATCCTACACAGGAAATATTCTCGGAATTGGACGAAACAAAAACCGACGGTCTTATTTTCCACGGAGCCTTCCAGAAGTCCGAAGAGGAGACGAAGAGGGGGCGCGAGGCGGCCACACCCTAGGGTGGCGCGGCCCCACCCCTGGCCGCGCCGCCCTATGGGGTGGGACCCTCGAGCGTCCCCCGACTCTGCCCCTTCGCCTATTTAATCTCTCCGTCGCGAAAACCCTAGTACCGAGAGCCACGATACGAGAAAAGTTACTGTGACGCCGCCGCCGCCAATCCCATCTCAGGGGATTCAGGAGATCACCTCCGGCACCCTGCCGGAGAGGGGAATCATCACCGGAGGGCTCTACATCACCATGCCCGCCTCCGGACTGATGCGTGAGTAGTTCATCATTGGACGATGGGTCCATAGCAGTAGCTAGATGGTTGTCTTCTCCTCTTGTGCTATCATGTTTAGATCTTGTGAGCTGCCTATCATGATCAAGATCATCTATTTGTAATGCTACATGTTGTGTTTGTTGGGATCCGATGAATATGGAATACTATGTCAAGTTGATTATTGATCTATCATATATGTGTTGTTTATGATCTTGCATGCTCTCCGTTGCTAGTAGAGGCTCTGGCCAAGTTGATACTTGTAACTCCAAGAGGGGGTATTTATGCTCGATAGTGGGTTCATGCCTCCATTGAATCCGGGACGATGTGACAGAAAGTTCTAAGGTTGTGGATGTGTCTGTTGCCACTAGGGATAAAACAACAATGCTTTGTCTAAGGATATTTGTATTGTTTACATTACGCACAATACTTAATGCAATTGTCCGTTGTTTGCAACTTAATACCGGAAGGGGTGCGGATGCTAACCCGAAGGTGGACTTTTTAGGCATAGATGCATGCTCGGATAGCGGTCTATGTTCTTTGTCGTAATGCCCTAAGTAAATCTCATATTAGTCATCATGATATGTATGTGCATTGTTATGCCCTCTCTATTTGTCAATTGCCCAACTGTAATTTGTTCACCCAACATGCTATTTATCTTATTGGAGAGACACCACTAGTGAACTGTGGACCCCGGTCCATTCTTTTACATCTGAAATACAATCTAATGCAATCATTGTTCTCTGCTGTTCTTTGCAAACAAATATCATTCTCCACACCATACGTTTAAATCTTTGTTTACAGCAAGCCGGTGAGATTGACAACCTCACTGTTAAGTTGGGGCAAAGTATTTTGATTGTGTTGTGCAGGTTCCACGTTGGTGCCGGAATCCCTGGTGTTGCGCCGCACTACACTCCTTCACCAACAACCTTCACGTGGCCTTCGTCTCCTACTGGTTCGATAACCTTGGTTTCTTACTGAGGGAAACTTGCTGTTGTACGCATCACACCTTTCTCTTGGGGTTCCCAACGGACGTGTGCTTCACGCGTCATCAAGCTAAATTTTCTGGCGCCGTTGCCGGGGATATCAAGACACGCTGCAAGGGGAGTCTCTCACATCCAATCTCTTTACTTTGTTTATTGTCTTGCTTTACTTTATTTTATTTTCTGTTTTGTTTGCTTTCTTCATATCAAAAACACACAAAAAATAGTTACTTGTTTTACTTTACTTAATTTAGTTTGCTTTACTTATTTTTATTACTGTTAAAATGAATATTCCTGAGAACATTAAGTTGTGTGATTTCACTAGCACAAATAATAATGATTTCATATGCACACCTATTGCTCCACCTGCTGCTACAGCGGAATTTTATGAAATTAAAGCTGCTTTACTAAATCTTGTTATGAGAGAGCAATTTTCTGGTGTTAGTACTGATGATGTTGCTGCCCATCTTAATAATTTTGTTGAACTTTGTGAAATGCAAAAGTATAAGGATGTAGATGGAGACATTACAAAACTGAAATTGTTTCCTTTCTCCTTAAGAGGAAGAGCTAAATATTGGTTGCTATCTTTGCCTAAGAATAGTATCGATTCATGGACTAAATGTAAAGATGCTTTCATTGGTAGATATTATCCTCCTGCTAAAATTATATCTTTGAGAAGTAGCATAATGAATTTTAAGCAATTGGATAATGAACATGTTGCCCAAGCATGGGAAAGAATGAAATCTTTGGTAAAGAATTGTCCTACCCATGGACTAACTACTTGGATGATCATCCAAACCTTCTATGCAGGATTAAAATTTTCTTCGAGGAACCTATTGGATTCAGCTGCTGGAGGTACTTTTATGTCCATCACTTTGGGTGCTGCAACAAAGCTTCTTGATGATATGATGATCAATTACTCTGAATGGCACACTGAAAGGACTCCACAAGGTAAGAAGGTAAAATCTGTTGAAGAAACCTCCTCCTTGAGTGATAAGATTGATGTTATTATGTCTATGCTTGTTAATGGTAGATCTAATGTTGATCCTAAAAATGTTCCTTTAGCTTCATTGGTTGCTCAAGAAGAGCATGTTGATGTGAACTTCATTAAAAATAGTAATTTCAACAACAATGCTTATAGAAATAATTTTGGTAACAACTATAGGCCATATCCTTCTAATAATGGTAATGGTTATGGTAATTCTTATGGTAATTCTTACAACAATAGTAGGAGTGTACCCTATGGTCTTGAAGTCATGCTTAAAGAATTTATTAGTACACAAACTGCTTTTAATAAATCTGTTGAGGAAAATCTTGGTAAAATTGATGTTCTTGCTTCTAAGGTTGATAGTCTTGCTGCTGATGTTGATCTTTTAAAATTTAAAGTTATGCCTAATGAAGATAAAGATATTAAGTCATTTGCTACAGCAAACGCTATACAAGTTCGAATTAATGACAATATTAGATTGATGGCTGAATTGCATGCTAGGTGGGAAAGAGAAGAAAAACTAGCTAAAGAGAATAATGTAGCTAAATTTTGGACTATTACCACCACTAGTTATGTTGATGCTTCACATGTTGCTAAACCTCCTACTATCAATGGTAAAATAATTGGTGTTGGCAATGTTTCTACTCCTAGTACAAAGCGTGCAAAATTGCCTGAAACTGCTGAAACTGTTTGTGATAAAAGTGCTGAAATTTTTCAGAGTATTGGGGACAATGATCCCATTGCTTTAGATCATAATGGTTTAGATTTTTATAATTGTCATATCTCTGAAGTTATTAAGTTCTTGCAAAAACTCGCTAGAAGTCCTAGTGCTAGTGCTATAAATTTGGCTTTTACAAAACATATTACAAATGCTCTCATTAAAACTAGAGAAGAGAAATTAAAATTTGAAACTTCTATTCCTAGGAAGTTGAAAGATGGTTGGGAGCCCATCATTAAAATGATGGTCAATGATTTTGATTGTAATGCTTTATGTGATCTTGGTGCAAGTATTTCTGTTATGCCTAAGAAACTCTATGATATGCTTGACTTGCCACCATTGAAATATTGTTATTTGGATGTTAATCTCGCTGATAATTCTATAAAGAAACCTTTGGAGAGGATTGATAATGTTCACATTACGGTTAACAATAACCTTGTCCCCATTGATTTTGTTGTCTTGGATATTGAATGCAATGCATCTTGTCCTATTATTTTGGGAAGACCCTTTTTTCGAACGGTTGGTGCTATTATTGATATGAAAGAAGGAAATGTTAAGTATCAATTCCCTCTTAAGAAAGGTATGGAGCACTTCCCTAGAAAGAGAATGAAGTTACCTTTTGATTCTTTTATTAGAACAAATTATGATGTTGATGCTTCTTCTCTAGATGTTACTTGATTTACACTTTCTGCGCCTAGCTGAAAGGCGTTAAAAAAAGCGCTTATGGGAGACAACCCATTATTTTATTTCTGCAATTTTTGTTTTATATTTGATTCATGGTGGTTGTTCGTACTGTAGCAATACCTTTGTATCTTTACTTTATTGCATTGTTGTGCCAAGTAAAGTCTTTGATAGTAAGGTTGATACTAGATTTGGATTTCTGCGCAGAAACAGATTTCTAGCTGTCACGAATTTGAGTAGATCTCTCTGTAGGAAACTCGGAAAAATCTGCGAAAATTCATGAGTAATCCTCAGATATGTACGCAACTTTCATTCAATTTGAGCTTCTTCATCTGAGCATGTTAAGTGCCTCTAAAAAATTCGTCTTTACGGACTGTTCTGTTTTGACAGATTCTGCCTTTTATTTCACATTGCCTCTTTTACTGTGTTGAGTGGATTTCTTTGCTCCATTAGCTTTCAGTAGCCTTGGGTAATGTACAGAAGTGTTGGGAATGATTATGTCCTCTCTGAACATGTGAATTTTTGATTATGCACTAACCCTTTAATGAGATTGTTTTGAGTTTGGTGTGGAGGAAGTTTTCAAGGGTCAAGAGAGGAGGATGATATAATACGATCAAGAAGAGTGAAAAGTCTAAGCTTGGGGATGCCCCCGTGGTTCATCCCTGCATATTTCAAGAAGACTCAAGCATCTAAGCTTGGGGATGCCCAAGGCATCCCCTTCTTCATCAACAACTTATCAGATCACCTCTAGTGAAACTATATTTTTATTCAGCCACATCTTATGTGCTTTACTTGGAGCGTCTGTATGCTTTTATTTTTGTTTTTGTTTGAATAAATTCGGATCCTAGCATTCATTGTATGGGAGAAAGACACGTTCCGCTTTTTCATATTGAACACTGGTGTTCTTAGTTTTACTTTTAATGTTCATGGCGAGGTTGAAAGTCGCTTCATTTATTGCTATTTGGTTGGAAACAGAAAATGCTTCATGTGGTAATTGGTATATGGTCTTGAATAATTTGATACTTGGCAATTGTTTTGAGATCTCAAATAGATCATGTTTAAGCTCTTGCATCATGTAGTTTAAACCTATTAGTGGAGAACTACCGTAGAGCTTGTTGAAATTTGGTTTGCATGATTGGTCTCTCTAAAGTCTAGATATTTTCTGGTAAAAGTGTTTGAACAACAAGGAAGACAGTGTAGAGTCTTATAATGCTTGCAATATGTTCTTATGTAAGTTTTGCTTTACCAGTTCATACTTGTGTTTGCTTCAAACAACCTTGCTAGCCAAAGCCTTGTACTGAGAGGGAATGCTTCTCGTGCATCCAAAACCTTGAGCCAAAACCTATGCCATTTGTGTCCACCATAACTACCTACTATGTGGTATTTTTCTGCCATTCCAAGTAAATTGCTTGCGTGCTACCTTTAAAAATTCCATTCCTTGTCTTTGCAATACATAGCTCATGGGAAAGTAGCTTAAAAACTATTGTGGTAAAGAATATGTCGCTTATGTATCTTATTTCTTATAAGTTGCTTGTTGAGCAGTAACCATGTTTCTGGGGACGCTGATGTCTACGGGTGCTTCTATTCTTGTAGACAGTGTTGGGCCTCCAAGAGCAGAGGTTTGTAGAACAGCAGCAAGTTTCCCTTAAGTGGATCACCCAAGGTTTATCGAACTCAGGGAGGAAGAGGTCAAAGATATCCCTCTCATGCAACCCCGCAACCACAAAGCAAGAAGTCTCTTGTGTCCCCAACACACCTAATAGGTGCACTAGTTCGGCGAAGAGATAGTGAAATACAGGTGGTATGAATAAATATAAGCAAGTAGCAACGGCACCGTGAAAAGTGCTTGCCGGCGTGTGGTTGATGGTAGTAATATTGCAGGAAGTAAAGATGCAGTAAAACAGGAAACAAACAGCGATAGCAGTATTTAGGAACAAGGCCTAGGGATCATACTTTCACTAGTGGACACTCTCAACATTGATCACATAACATAATAAATAGATAGATGCTAGACTCTACACCCTCTTGTTGGATGATGAACACCACTAACTGTGTAGGATTACACGAACCCTCAATGCCGGAGTTAACAAGCTCCACAATATTCAATGTTCATATTTAAATAACCTTAGAGTGCATAACATATGAACATAACCAAACCAAGTACTAACATAGCATGCACACTGTCACCTTCACACTACGAAAGGAGGAATAGATCACATCAATACTATCATAGCAATAGTTAACTTCATAATCTACAAGAGATCACAATCATAGCCTACGCCAAGTACTACACGATGCACACACTCGTCACCATTACACCGTGCGGGAGGAATAAACTACTTTAATAACATCACTAGAGTAGCACACGGATATATTGTGATACAAAACACATTGCAATCATAAAGAGATATAAATAAGCACTTCACTATGCCATTCATAACAGTTGAATAAGTATTCTCGTGAAATATAGCCTAAGAGACCCACACGGTGCACACACTCGTCACCTTTACACACGTGGGACAAGGAGTCTCCGGAGATCACATAAGTAAAATCCACTTGACTAGCATAATGACATCTAGATTACAAGCATCATCATATGAATCTCAATCATGTAAGACAGACTCATGAGATTATTGTATTGAAGCACATAGGAGAGAGATTAACCACATAGCTACCGGTACAGCCCCGAGCCTCGATGGAGAACTACTCCCTCCTCATGGGAGACAAGCAGCGTTGATGAAGATGGCGGTGGTGTCGACGGAGAAGCCTTCCGGGGCACTTCCCCGTCCCGGCGGCGTGCCGGAACGAGACTCCCGTCCCCCGCATCTTGGCTTCGCGATGGCGGCGGCTCTGGAAGGTTTTCTCTGGTTTCGTCGAACGTGATAGGGTTTTCGCGACGGAGACCTTAAGTAGGCGGAAGGGCGGCGTCAGAAGGGGTCTGGGGCCACTAGACACTAGGGCGGCGCGCCCCCCTCCTGGGCCGCGCCGGCCTGTCATCTGGGGCCCACAGGGCCCTCCTCTGGCGGCTCTCGGGTGTTCTGGAAGCTTCGTGGAAAAATAGGATGCTGGGCGTTGATTTCGTTCGATTCCGAGAATATTTCCTTACTAGGATTTCTGGAACCAAAAACAGCAGAAAACAACAGCAACTGGCCCTTCGGCATCTCGTCAATAGGTTAGTTCCGGAAAACGCATAAATATGACATATAATGTGTATAAAACATGTAGATATCATCAATAATGTGGCATGGAACATAAAAAATTATCGATACGTCGGAGACGTATCAGCATCCCCAAGCTTAGTTCCTGCTCGTCCCGAGCAGTAAACGATAACAAAGATAATTTCTGGAGTGACATGCCATCATAACCTTGATCATACTATTGTAAACACATGTAATGAATGCGGCGATCAAAACAATGGTAATGACATGATTAAACAAATGAATCATAAAGCAAAGACTTTTCATGGATAGTACTTTCAAGACAAGCATCAATAAGTCTTGCATAAGAGTTAACTCATAAAGCAATAAATTCATAGTAAAGGTATTGAAGCAACACAAAGGAAGATTAAGTTTCAGCGGTTGCTTTCAACTTATAACATGTATATCTCATGGATATTGTCAATGTAAAGTAATATAACAAGTGCAATATGCAAGTATGTAGGAATCAATGCACAGCTTCACACAAGTGTTTGCTTCTTGAGATGGAGAGAAATAGGTGAACTGACTCAACATAAAAGTAAAAGAATGGCCCTTCGCAGAGGGAAGCATTGATTGCTATATTTGTGCTAGAGCTTTGGTTTTTGAAAACATAAAGAGAGCATAAAAGTAAAGTTTTGAGAGGTGTTTGTTGTTGTCAACGAATGGTAGTGGGCACTCTAACCCCCTTGCCAGACAAACCTTCAAAGAGCGGCTCCCATGAATTATTTTTATTTTTGGGTGGCACTCCTTCCAACCTTTCTTTCACAAACCATGGCTAACCGAATCCTCGGGGTACCTGCCAACAATCTCATACCATGAAGGAGTGCCTTTTTAGGTTAATTAATTTGGGACTGGGAATCCCATTGCCAGCTCTTTTTGCAAAATTATTGGATAAGCGGATGAAGCCACTAGTCCATTGGTGAAAGTTGCCCAACAAGAATGAAAGATAAACACCACATACTTCCTCATGAGTTATAAAACATTGACACAAATCAGAGGTGATAAATTTTGAATTATTTAAAGGTAGCACTCAAGCAATTTACTTTGAAATGGCGGAGAAATACCATGTAGTAGGTAGGTATGGTGGACACAAATGGCATAGTGGTTGGCTCAAGGATTTTGGATGCATGAGAAGTATTCCCTCTCGATACAAGGCTTAGGCTAGCAAGGTTATTTGAAACAAACCCAAGGATGAACCGGTGCAGCAAAACTCACATAAAAGACATATTGTAAACATTATAAGACTCTACACCGTCTTCCTTGTTGTTCAAACTCAATACTAGAAATTATCTAGACTTTAGAGAGACCAATTATGCAAACCAAATTTAGCAAGCTCTAGGTGTTTCTTCATTAATAGGTGCAAAGTATATGATGCAAGAGCTTAAACATGAGCACAACAATTGCCAAGTATCACATTATCCAAGACATTTTACCAATTACTACATGTAGCATTTCCCGTTTCCAACCATATAACAATTAACGAAGCAGTTTCAACCTTCGCCATGAACACTAAAAGATAAAGCGAACAACACATGTGTTCATATGAACCAGCGGAGCGTGTCTCTCTCCCACACAAGCATGAATTTATTCAGAGAACTAAGATAACAAATGAAAATAAAAGCACACAGACGCTCCAAGTAAAGTACATAAGATGTGACCGAATAAAAATACAGTTTCAAGAGAAGAAACCTGATAATTTGTCGATGAAGAAGGGGATGCCTTGGGCATCCCCAAGCTTAGATGCTTGAGTCTTCTTGAAATATGCAGGGATGAACCATGGGAGCATCCCCAAGCTTAGACTCTTCACTCTTCTTGATCATAGTTTATCATCCTCCTCTCTTGACCCTTGAAAACTTTCTCCACACCAAACTCGAAACAAACTCATTAGAGGGTTAGTGCATAATCAAAAGTTCACATGTTCAGAGGTGACAAAATCATTCTTAACACTTCTGGACATTGCACAAAGCTACTAAAAGTTAATGCAACAAAGAAATCCATCCAACACAGCAAAAGAGGCAATGCGAAATAAAAGGCAGAATCTGTCAAAACAGAACAGTCCGTAAAACGAATTTTAAAGAGACACCAGACTTGCTCAGATGAAAATGCCCAAATTGAATGAAAGTTGCGTACATATCTGAGGATCACTCACGTAAATTGGCATAATTTTCTGAGTTACCTACAGAGAATTAGGCCCAGATTCGTGACAAAGCAAAGAAATCTGTTTCTCGCGCAGTAATCCAAATCTAGTATGAACCTTACTATCAAAGACTTTACTTGGCACAACAATGCGATAAAAATAAGATAAGGAGAGGTTGCTACAGTAGTAACAACTTCCAAGACACAAATATAAAACAAAAGTACTGTAGTAAAATAAACACATGGGTTATCTCCCAAGAAGTGCTTTCTTTATAGCCATTAAGATGGGCTCAGCAGTTTTAATGATGCACTCCCAAGAAATAAGAGTTGAAGCAAAAGAGAGCATCAAGAAGCAAATTCAAAACAAATTTAAGCCTAACATGCTTCCTATGCATAGGAATCTTGTAAATAAACAAATTCATGAAGCATAATGCAACAAGCATATAAAGATAAAACAAGTGCAGCTTCAAGATTTTCAGCAAAAAGAAAGGTGTTTTAGTAACATGAAAATTTCTACAACCATATTTTCCTCTCTCATAATAATATCCAGTAGCATAATTAGCAAACTCAACAATATAACTATCAAATGAAACATTCTTATCATGAGTCTCATGCATAAAATTATTACTCTCCACATAAGCATAATCAATTTTACTAGTTGTAGTGGGAGCAAATTCAACAAGGTAGCTATCATTATTATTCTCATCATCAAATATAGGAGGCATAATATCATCATAATAAACTTTATCCTCCATAACAGGCGGTACTAAAAGACTACTATCATTATAATCATCATAAATAGGAGGCAAAGTATCATCAAAGTAAATTTTCTCCTCAATGCTTCGGGGACTAAAAAGATCATGCTCATCAAAACCAGCTTCCCCAAGCTTAGAATTTTCCATATCATTAGCAACAATGGTATTCAAAGTATTCATGCTAATATGTTCCATGGGTTTTTTAATTTTCGCATCAAACCATCCATGTCTTAAATCAGGAAATAGAATAAGAAGCTCATTGTTGTCCATTATGCCAAACTAGTGTAAACAAGAAACAAAAAGATGCAATTGCAGGATCTAAAGGAAATAGCTTCGAGCACACACACGACGGCGCCAGAAAAGTACTTTACCTGGGACCGGAGTATGAGTGCCTTTTACCTTTCCTCCCCGGCAACGGCGCCAGAAAAGTAGCTGTTGACGTGGGAGTTGAAAATCTTTGTGGTGTAACTTTTCTTCGATCCCCGGCAACGGCGCCAGAAAAGTAGCTTGATGTCTACGGGTGCTTCTATTCTTGTAGACAGTGTTGGGCCTCCAAGAGCAGAGGTTTGTAGAACAGCAGCAAGTTTCCCTTAAGTGGATCACCCAAGGTTTATCGAACTCGTGGAGGAAGAGGTCAAAGATATCCCTCTCATGCAACCCCGCAACCACAAAGCAAGAAGTCTCTTGTGTCCCCAACACACCTAATAGGTGCACTAGTTCGGCGAAGAGATAGTGAAATACATGTGGTATGAATAAATATAAGCAGTAGCAACGGCACCAGAAAAGTGCTTGCTGGCGTGTGGTTGATGGTAGTAATATTGCAGGAAGTAAAGATGCAGTAAAACAGTAAACAAACAGCGATAGCAGTATTGAACAAGGCCTAGGGATCATACTTTCACTAGTGGACACTCTCTACATTGATCACATAACAGAATAAATAGATAGATGCTAGACTCTACACCCTCTTGTTGGATGATGAACACCACTAACTGTGTAGGATTACACGAACCCTCAATGCCGGAGTTAACAAGCTCCACAATATTCAATGTTCATATTTAAATAACCTTAGAGTGCATAACAGATCAACATAACCAAACCAAGTACTAACATAGCATGCACACTCGTCACCTTCACACTACGAAAGGAGGAATAGATCACATCAATACTATCATAGTAATAGTTAACTTCATAATCTACAAGAGATCACAATCATAGCCTACGCCAAGTACTACACGATGCACACACTGTCACCATTACACCGTGCAGGAGGAATAAACTACTTTAATAACGTCACTAGAGTAGCACATAGATATATTGTGATACAAAACACATTGCAATCATAAAGAGATATAAATAAGCACTTCACTATGCCATTCATAACAGATGAATAAGTATTCTCGTGAAATATAGCCTAAGAGACCCACACGGTGCACACACCGTCACCTTTACACACGTGGGACAAGGAGTCTCCTGGAGATCACATAAGTAAAATCCACTTGACTAGCATAATGACATCTAGATTACAAGCATCATCATATGAATCTCAATCATGTAAGGCAGCTCATGAGATTATTGTATTGAAGCACATAGGAGAGAGATTAACCACATAGCTACCGGCACAGCCCCGAGCCTCGATGGAGAACTACTCCTCCTCATGGGAGACATCAGCGTTGATGAAGATGGCGGTGGTGTCGATGGAGAAGCCTTCCGGGGCACTTCCCGTCCCGGCGGCGTGCCGGAACGAGACTCCCGTCCCCTGCATCTTGGCTTCGCGATGGCGGCGGCTCTGGAAGGTTTTCTCTGGTTTCGTCGAACGTGATAGGGTTTTTGCGACGGAGACCTTAAGTAGGCGGAAGGGCGGCGTCAGAAGGGGTCTGGGGCCACCAGACACTAGGGCGGCGCGCCCCCCTCCTGGGCCGCGCCGGCCTGTCATCTGGGGCCCACAGGGCCCTCCTCCGGCGCTCTCGGGTGTTCCGGAAGCTTCGTGGAAAAATAGGATGCCGGGCGTTGATTTCGTCCGATTCCGAGAATATTTCCTTACTAGGATTTCGGAACCAAAAACAGCAGAAAACAAAGAATCTGGCCCTTCGGCATCTCGTCAATAGGTTAGTTCCGGAAAACGCATAAATATGACATATAATGTGTATAAAACATGTAGATATCATCAATAATGTGGCATGGAACATATGAAATTATCGATACGTCGGAGACGTATCAGACGCCATCAACTGTTACACCTTTGTTGAATATCATGTGAGTTGCTATGCATGTTCGTCTTGTCTGAAGTAAGGGTGATTTGTCATGATTAAATGGTTTGAGTGTGCATATTGTTAGAGAAGAACATTGGGCCGCCAACCAAAGCCATGTATCATGGTGGAAGTTTCAGCTTGGACATTAATCCTCAATCTCTTATGAGAATATTATCTGTTGTTGAATGCTTAAGCATTAAAGAGCAGTCCATTATCTGTTTTCTATGTTGTCCCGGTATGGATGTCCTCAAGTTGAGATCTATCAAAATTGAGAAATCAAAAGCGATCCATCTCCTTGGACCTTTGTACAGGTGACATAGAGGTACCCTTTGTGACACTTGGTTGAAACATATGTAATGCAATGATAATCCATGGAAATCCGAGCTAATTAGGACAAGGTGCGAGCACTATTGGTATTCGATGCATGAGGCTTGCAACTTATAGGATGTTTTATGCATAACACATATGAATTATTACTACCGTTGACAAAATTGTTTCCATGTTTTCAAAATAAAAAGCTCTAGCACATGAGTAATCCCTGCTTCCCTCTGCGAAGGGCCTTTCTTTTACTTTATGTTGAGTCAGTTTACCTACTTCTTTCCATCTTAGAAGCAAACACTTGTGTCAAGTGTGTGCATTTATTCTTACATACTTGCTTATTTGCATTCATCATATTATTTTGTGTTGACAATTATCCATGAGATATACATGTTGAAAGTTGAAAGCAACTGATGAAACTTATATCTTCCTTTGTATTGCTTCAAAACCTTCTATTAAGAATCTATTGCTTTATGAGTTAACTCTTATGCAAGACTTATTGATGCTTGTCTTGAAAGTACTATTCATGAAAAGTCTTTGCTATATGATTCAGCTTGTTTAGTCATTATCTTTACCATTGCTTTGAATCACTTTATTCATCTCATATGCTTTACAATAGTATTGATCAAGATTATGATAGTAGCATGTCACTTCGAAATTATCCTTGTTATCGTTTACCTACTCGAGGGCGAGTAGGAACTAAGCTTGGGGATGCTTGATACGTCTCAAACGTATCTATAATTTCTTATGTTCCATGCTAGTTTTATGACAATACTCACATGTTTTATATACACTTTATATCATTTTGATGCATTTTCCGGCACTAACCTATTAACAAGATGCCGAAGCGCCAGTTCCTCTTTTCTGCTGTTTTTGGTTTCAGAAATCCTACACAGGAAATATTCTCGGAATTGGACGAAACAAAAGCCCATGATCTTATTTTCCACGGAGCCTTCCAGAAGTCCGAAGAGGAGACGAAGAGGGGACGCGAGGCGGCCACACCCTAGGGGGGCGCGGCCCCACCCCTGGTCGCGCCGCCCTATGGGGTGGGCCCCTCGAGCGTCCCCCAACTCTGCCCCTTCCCCTATTTAATCTCTCCGTCGCGAAAACCCTAGTACCGAGAGCCACGATACGGGAAAAGTTACTGTGACGCCACCGCCGCCAATCTCATCTCGGGGGATTCAGGAGATCGCCTCCGGCACCCTGCCGGAGAGGGGAATCATCACCTGAGGGCTCTACATCACCATGCCCGCCTCCGGACTGATGCGTGAGTAGTTCATCCTTGGACGATGGGTCCATAGCAGTAGCTAGATGGTTGTCTTCTCCTCTTGTGCTATCATGTTTAGATCTTGTGAGCTGCCTATCATGATCAAGATCATCTATTTGTAATACTACATGTTGTGTTTGTTGGGATCCGATGAATATGGAATACTATGTCAAGTTGATTATTGATCTATCATATATGTGTTGTTTATGATCTTGCATGCTCTCCGTTGCTAGTAGAGGCTCGGCCAAGTTGATACTTGTAACTCCAAGAGGGGGTATTTATGCTCAATAGTGGGTTCATGCCTCCATTGAATCTGGGACAAGAATGTAAAGTTCTAAGGTTGTGGATGTGCTGTTGCCACTAGGGATAAAACAACAATGCTTTGTCTAAGGATATTTGTATTGTTTACATTACGCACAATACTTAATGCAATTGTCTGTTGTTTGCAACTTAATACTGGAAGGGGTGTGGATGCTAACCCGAAGGTGGACTTTTTAGGCATAGATGCATGCTGGATAGCGGTGTATGTTCTTTGTCGTAATGCCCTAAGTAAATCTCATATTAGTCATCATGATATGTATGTGCATTGATATGCCCTCTCTATTTGTCAATTGCCCAACTGTAATTTGTTCACCCAACATGCTATTTATCTTATTGGAGAGACACCACTAGTGAACTGTGGACCCCGGTCCATTCTTTTACAACTGAAATACAATCTACTGCAATCATTGTTCTCTGATGTTCTTTGCAAACAAACATCATTCTCCACACCATACATTTAATCCTTTGTTTACAGCAAGCCGGTGAGATTGACAACATCACTGTTAAGTTGGGGCAAAGTATTTTGATTGTGTTGTGCAGGTTCCACGTTGGCGCTGGAATCCCTGGTGTTGCGCCGCAATACACTCCTTCACCAACAACCTTCACGTGGCCTTCGTCTCCTACTGGTTCGATAACCTTGGTTTCTTACTGAGGGAAACTTGCTGCTGTACGCATCACACCTTCCTCTTGGGGTTCCCAACAGACGTGTGCTTCACGCGTCATCATGTACCTTACTAGTAATATTAGTAGTGCATGAGTATTTTATACTGGTTCGGTTGCTCACATTTGTAACTCGAAACATGAATTGTGAAATAAACGAAGACTGGCGAGAGACGAGTTGACAATGTGCGTTGGAAATTGATCCAAGGTCGATGTGATCGTCATCGACACGCTCCCTCTCCGTCTACCTTCGGGATTAGTTTCAAATCTAAATAATTTTTATTTGGTGCATGTGTTAAGCATGAACATTATTTCTGGATCATGTTTATTATAAGATGGTTATTCATTCAAGTCTAATAATAATTATTGTTCGATTTATATTACATTTTATATTCAGACACTGATACGTCTCAAACGTATCTATAATTTCTTATGTTCCATGCTACTTTTATGATGATACTCACATGTTTTATACACATTATATGTCATTATTATGCATTTTCCGGCACTAACCTATTGCCGAGATGCCGAAGAGCCAGTTGCTGTTTTCTGCTGTTTTTGGTTTCAGAAATCCTAGTAAGGAAATATTCTCGGAATTGGACGACATTGTTGCGGTCAGAAACCCACCGGCGGGCAGCGACTGGCAACACAGTAGAGCCGGGAACAACTAGGGCTGCGGCTGGCCCCAGTCCCTCAGAGCGACGGCCCGCAAAGCCTCCTGGTCACACGTCCGATGCTATCGCAAGGGCGTGCCACCCGACCTATACCTGGTCGGGAAGGTGTTGGTTGATGCCTCGCTTAGTTTCCTGCATGGCATACACGTAAACGTTAAATACGAGCCTCGATCGGCTCTCGAGTTATCCCGTGAATCGGCTCAAAGAGCCGATCCACCCATGATTCGTACAAGGTGTCCGAATATATGGTGGTCCTGCTTGATCAAGATAAAGTTAAAACGATCTACGATGATTTAGGGTTTTCACCGCATAATCGGATCATCCTACTCACGATTGGGCCTCGCGCTCGCGCACGGTGACCGTAAGCCGATCCTAGACAAGGCCTAAAAACCAACACGAGGTTGATCCCCGGAACATCCTGTCTAGGGCTAGCAAACTCCACCCTACACGCCTCTGGATCCTCCAACCCTTTGTAGGGCCTAACTATTGCAGATATTAAACTAATCCTTGCAGAGCAAGGAGCAACCGTAACGGATCGGATCTACTAAACTATGATCAAGCGGGGTGCCGCCCCTACACCTAACATAGGTGTAAGGGCGGCTAGATGCATAAGGGTCTCACTACGACAGCATATGATACGAAGAACAATGCTAACCCTAACACATCTAAGATAACTACGTTGCTCGCCATCAAAAAGGCTTCAGCACGAGCAACGCATGAACAACGAGATAGGCTTGTGCTGCCTAGATCGCAAGATGCGATCTAGGCAGCATGGTGCTTACCGGAGAAACCCTCGAGACGAAGGAATTGGCGATGCACCGAGATTTGTTTGTGTTGAACGTTGGTTGTTGTTTATTTCATAAACCCTAGATACATATTTATAGTCCCGGGGACTTTCTAACTCAAGCGTGCACCTAACCGTGCACGAGTAAAACTCTAACTCCTAACAGACACGTATCCTACTATGGTACAGATACACGGGCAATTAGCCCAAACTTGGTACACAAGGCCGATTCACGTATCTCTTCTATATATATATCTTCAAGTCCATCTTGATCGCGGCCCACCTCTGACTCGGTCAAATTCTGGTGATAACACATGCCCCCCTGGTTTTGGAAATGACATTTCCAAAATCATTACACTTTTCTTTCGTCGGGTCATGTCGTGGTGAGCAGTAAACCGCCGCAGTAATCCTCATCATGATGCCTTGCCCCTTCCACTTCTCCACGTGGCCGCAAAATTTTCCTCGTTGGGCATCATCTCCTCGGAAACCGCTCGTGGCATTGAATCTCCCTCATATCCCTTTTATTTAACCGTTCTAAACAGCTCGCTCCTTCTTCGTCCTCCTCGCATTAGCACCCAAAAACCCTCCTGTGCCACCATGTCTTCTTCCTCCTCCTCCTCCTCCGAGCTTTCCTACGGGTCCTCCTCCTCCCGCGAGACGCCGCCGGACATCCGTGCCCCGAAGAATGGGACGAGGAAAGCCACGCCTCCTCCATCCGGTCCGAGGACGACAAGTCCTTGACCAGCGGGGATGAAGATCTTCAGTTCCTCGCCGACGGGGAACTGGAGTCGGAAAGCGAGGACGACCGGTTCCCCTGGGACGGCTGCCCCACCTCTGAAGAAGAGGAAGAGGAAGACGACGACGACGATGACTCCCTCGAGGGCTACCCGCCGGCGAAACGCCTCCGCATGTGGTGGGACGACGATAGCAGCGACGATGAAGACGGGGATGAAGCTCCCGTAGAGGGCTACGGGAGTAGCGATGAAGAGCCCATCGGCAGCAGTGCCGATGAGAGTTCCGAGGAAGACGACGAGGGCAGCAATGGCCCGTAGATTAGGATCTACTAGTGTAGGCCTAGCAGTAGTAGATTGGTCAATAGACCCTTCTTTTGTTCTTCCTTCTTTGAGCAATCGGCTCTTTCTCTGTAAGAAATCCTGTTTATGAATGAAGAAGTTTCCCCAATTGGACTTTGCCGATTTCTTTTAAACCGATTCCCAATGAGCCGATGGCAACGCATCGGTCTCTCATAATCCGCCCTTCCTTTCTTCGACCACGGGGTGACTGCAATCTCGGCCAAAACTCAAAAAGCCGATGTCAGCGCATCAAGCCTTCATGAACTATCCTTCGTCCTTTCGAACAATGAATTTGAGTTCCGTCGGATCACCACCCTTGACGAAAATCGCGGCGCAGGACTAGCCGATGACCACCCAATCGACTTTCAAAAACAGAGCATCCACCAGGCCAGCTGCCCCCCGAGTCTTAGTCAAGGCAAAACAGAGACGAGGGCATGCCCTTCAGACAAATGGACCTGGGCTAGATCATGTCTGAGAGAACTATCATGCAGAGCCAACCGATTCCCAACAAAATCGGCTTTCCAGAGCAGAGAACCCTCAGGGTGAGCTGCCCCCCGAGCTTCTTCAGTCCACTTCTCTGTCTTTGCAGGTCAGATCGGCTCCTTTCCTTTGGTGGATCTGAGGCAACCCGCCCTTAGCCTGATCTGCACATCCATGCTGCTTTTGGCATTGTCCTTGAAGAGAGGATCTGAGCCCTTAAACCACCCCATTGAGGAGTTCTTCCATTAGAATCTCTCTTCGTGCTCCATTGACCCTCTGATTATAACAGTCATACCTCTTGAGTCGATGGCCATGCATCGGCTTTATATCCATAAGTCGATGTCTGCTACATCGGCTGTGCTTAAAAAATTTCGAATTTTTCGGCCGATTTATGTATCGGCCCCCATACTTCAATACCCATCATCAAAGAATATCTTGGGCTGCTCGGCGTTTGCAAGATACTCCTACTTCATATGCTCGTGTTTTATCCACCTAGGTGCCCCCCCGAGCCGATTCTGTCAAAAGACTTGATGGTATCGGCTCTTTAGGTAATCCATGCTGGATCAAACGTTGAACCCAGGCAGAATGGATGGTGAGGATAATTTTGGCCGATTGCTGGAATCGGCCTCCACGTTGCTTGTTTGACGAAGGTTTTGTAATGTTCCTCCATCAACTTTTTGGGGCCGATCACAAGGATCAGCCTCGCCATACTTGCTCATTGGTTTGTTCTTGCTACTCGGTCAGGCCGGTGGATAAAACCAGCCCAATCTCTGACTTTATCATGTTGGTGCGCTTGTTGTCGTCCACCTCGAGTGCATCGTGTAATCGTGGAGCACTAAGCTTCGTCGGAAGGACGAGCACCATGTTTGTGCCAGCCGATGTTTCATCATCGGCTTTCCTTTGCTTGGGGCGCCACTCCATTTTCCGTGGACGACCCTCTTCATCCAGGGTTCGCTGAACTTTTGCAGCCTAGATCAGGCCGTGCCTTCCTCAATGTATGCAAGTATAACCTTTCGGCCTCCTCCGGGCCGCGCAATCGCTGAACCCTGCGCTTTTGGGAACGGCTGAGTCCATCAGGGCACCACCTTGGCCGGTGGTACCTGTCTTCTTCTTCTCCCTCGGCTTCCGAATCCTCGAGATCTTCCAATCGAGGGGACTCAGCGCGTTTGCTTTGTGGCGGGAGAGGCCCTAGGCGCTTGAACACGGACACGTTAGCTGTCTCCTTCTTCTTCTGGTTGCATCTCGGGCAATTGCCGATTGTGGGCAATCGGCTCATTCCCGAATCCCAGCAGTAGTCCGAAGAAGGGACAGTCCCGATGCCTCGTCCCCGTCGACTCGCTCCCCGACTTTTCCTTGGCACGGCGCTCGTGCTCCTCCTCCTCGCGATCATGCCGACGACGTCTCCGTCGTCCCTAGCCGCACGATCTTCTTCATCATCGTCGTTGTATCGCCGGCGTTGGTCATACTGACTCACATACTTGTTGAGGAGGTGATCAGAGAGAGGTCGTTGATATCTTATGTTTTTCACTTCTCCCTCTGTGACGTAGCGCTTGCCGTCTTGGCGGAGCCGATCGTGTGGAGCGGCTTCCTCTGAGTCTTTGCTATGAGAGCAGCTGCCCTCATCTCCGTCCTTACCAGAGTGGTGCCCAAGTCCCACCATGTTGATATTGCATGAGAAATCTGGCTGGCACCCTCCATGGTAAGTATACTCCCCCATGTTAATGGCGGGGAAGGGGTGTGTGTCGACCTTCATGGCGTACTGGTTGAAAATTAACCGTCCATTTTCTATCGCCATTTGGACCTGCTGCCGCCACACCCTGCAGTCGTTAGTGGTGTGGGTGAACGTGTTATGCCACTTGCAGTATGGCTTTCCGTTTAGCTCTTGCATCGTGGGGATCTTGTGGCCTTCGGGTACCTTTATATGCTTCTCCGTGAGTAAGAGATCAAAAATCTGTTCAGTTTTGGTCACGTCGAAGTCGAACCCTTTTGGAGGGCCTTGTGGCTTCACCCATTTGCGGGACACGGGCCTCGCCGCTCGAGTCCATTCAGCCACCGCTACCTCTCGATCTCCCGCAGCACCTTCATCCTCGTCTGCCTCAACCAGGGTCACCGCACGCTTGAATTTGTCCTGGTAAACATCTGGGTGGCGCTGTTCATATGCTGACAGCCTTCTGCACCATGTGCGCCAATGAAGGGTAGTCTCGCTTGGGAGGCCACGTCCTTGATCGATGATGAGAGACCCACCACCGCCAACTCAACTCGCTTCTTTTTCACTTACATGAACCGAAAAGCATCGGTTCCTAATGGTCCTGAAGCGCTGGATGTATTCCCGACACCGTCTCCCCGCGCTTCGTCGTACTTGTGCTAGATCGGCAATGCCAGCCTCGGAAGCCTCTCGAGTGATACCGCTCATGGAACTGCTCTTCCAACCGCTTCCAAGTCCGGATGGAGTTCGGTGGCAGCGATGTGTACCACCCGAAAGCCGATCCCGTGAGGGACTCGCGCGAAGAACCTCACACGCAACTCGTCCGATGCTGAGATCGTGCCCAGCCTGTGCCAAATATCGGCTCACATGCTCGATGGAGCCGGAACCATCTCGATCCACTAAACTTTGTGAAGTCCGGGAGCCGATATTTGGGTGGTAGCGGGATCAATTCGTAATCGTTGGGGTACGGCTTGGTGTAGCCGAACGCCTTCCTTTTCGGCATCATGCCGAACCGATCTTTCGGAATTGTACAAATCTGATCCGCGGTGATGGCTGAAGGTGTCGAACCCTGAAGATTCGCCGGGGTGGCATACTTAACCAGCCATGCTTGCTTTTCCAGTTCTGAGCCAACTGCAGGAGCTGGGCTCTGGAGGTTTGTCGGAGTGGCGTACTTAGCTAGCCACGTTTGCTTCTCAAGATCAACTCCCGACGTCCCTCCTGCTGTTCCAGAGGCCCCTGCTGTTGCAACCTGGTTCGAGAGTGCCCAGGTATTGCAGTCTGGTACATATGCGCACGCGTATCCGTGCGGGATCTCCTTGGGTGCCTCAGGTAGGAATTGGTAGTCACTAGGATCACCACCAATCTTGTAGACGACGTATGCCGATGAGTTCGACACTTCCGGTGCTGCCCATGCGAACGGCAGCGGAGGATGGGACTCGGAGTGGCATCTCTCCTTTGTAAGTCCCCGCAGCTGGTCCCGACGGAGAATACCGGTGGCTCATGATTTCCTGGACCACGCGCAGAGCGACACGCTCCAAAGTGTTCACCGTGCTCTCGTAGTGGCGGTGCAGCCGAATGAGCCACCATGTAGTTGATCTCCCGACGCAGCCGACTCGGTGCGTTCTTCTGATGGGGCGGACAGGTCCACTCCATCGAGTGCGCCTTCAGGTGTGAACCCCTTCCACCTGACGCCATGGGAGCGGGTTCTGTGGAAAGAGCCGATGAGTTCGGCCTCGAGGGTTGCCTTGATCTCGTCATGTTTCTTCTTGAGCTCATCAGGCAGATCCTCGTACTTGACCGGAGTGCTTTCCGCCATCTCGGATGTAGATGGCGATGTAGTGGATGTCGAAGGTTGTCCCACCGGGCGTGCCAGAATGTGTTGCGGTCAGAAACCCACCGGCGAGCAGCGACTGGCAACACAGTAGAGCCGGGAACAACTAGGGTTGCGGCTGGCCCTGGTCCCTCGCAGCGACGGCCCGCAAAGCCTCCTGGTCACACGTCCGATGCTATCGCAAGGGCGTGCCACCTGACCTATACCTGGTCAGGAAGGTGTTGGTTGATGCCTCGCTTAGTTTCCTGCATGGCATACACGTAAACGTTAAATACGAGCCTCGATCGGCTCTCGAGTTATCTCGTGAATCGGCTCAAAGAGCCGATCCACCCATGATTCGTACAAGGTGTCCGAATATATGGTGGTCCTGCTTGATCAAGATAAAGTTAAAACGATCTACGACGATTTAGGGTTTTCACCGCATAATCGGATCATCCTACTCACGATTGGGCCTCGCGCTCGCGCACGGTGACCGTAAGCCGATCCTAGACAAGGCCTAAAAACCAACACGAGGTTGATCCCCGGAACATCCTCTCTAGGGCTAGCAAACTCCACCCTACACGCCGCTGGATCCTCCAACCCTTTGTAGGGCCTAACTATTGCGGATATTAAACTAATCCTTGCGTAGCAAGGAGCAACCGTAACGGATCGGATCTACTAAACTATGATCAAGGGGGTGCCGCCCCTACACCTAAGATAGGTGTAAGGGCGGCTAGATGCATAAGGGTCGCACTACGACAGCATATGATACGAAGAACAATGCTAACCCTAACACATCTAAGATAACTACGTTGCTCGCCATCAAAAAGGCTTCAGCACGAGCAACGCATGAACAACGAGATAGGCTTGTGCTGCCTAGATCGCAAGATGCGATCTAGGCAGCATGGTGCTTACCGGAGAAACCCTCGAGACGAAGGAATTGGCGATGCGCCGAGATTTGTTTGTGTTGAACGTTGGTTGTTGTTTATTTCATAAACCCTAGATACATATTTATAGTCCCAGGGACTTTCTAACTCAAGCGTGCACCTAACCGTGCACGAGTAAAACTCTAACTCCTAACGTGACACGTATCCTACTATGGTACAGATACACGGGCAATTAGCACAAACTTGGTACACAAGGCCGATTCACGTATCTCTTCTATATATATATCTTCAAGTCCATCTTGATCGCGGCCCACCTCTGACTCGGTCAAATTCTGGTGATAACAGAAATCAACGCCCAGGGTCCTATTTTTCCACGAAGCTTCCAGAAGTCCGAAGAGGAAACGAAGTGGGGCCACGAGGTGGCCACACAACAGGGCGGCGCGGCCCAAGCCCCGGCCACGCCGGCCCACTCGTGTGGGCCCCTCGTGACGCCCCTTGACCTGCCCTTCCGCCTACTTAAAGTCTTCGTCGCGAAACCCCCAGCACCGAGAGCCACGATACAGAAAACCTTCCAGAGACGCCGCCGCCGCCAATCCCATCTCGGGGGATTCAGGAGATCGCCTCCGGCACCTTGCCAGAGAGGAGAATCATCTCCCGGAGGTCTCTTCATCGCCATGATCGCCTCCGGATCGATGTGTGAGTAGTCCACCCCTGTACTATGGGTCCATAGCAGTAGCTAGATGGCTGTCTTCTCCTCATTGTGCTATCATGTTAGATCTTGTGAGCTGCCTATCATGATCAATATCATCTATTTGTAATTCTACATGTTGTGTTTGTTGGGATCCGATGAATATTGAATACTATGTCAAGTTGATTATCAATCTATCATATATGTTATTTATGTTCTTGCATGCTCTCCGTTGCTAGTAGAGGCTATGGCCAAGTTGATACTTGTGACTCCAAGAGGGAGTATTTATGCTCGATAGTCGGTTCATGCCTCCATTAAATCTGGGACAGATGATGTAAAGTTTTAAGGTTGTGGATGTGTCGTTGCCACTAGGGATAAAACATCGATGCTTTGTCTAAGTATATTTGTGTTGATTACATTACGCACCATACTTAATGCAATTGTCCGTTGTTTGAAACTTAATATTGGAGGGGTTCGGATGATAACCTCGAAGGTGGACTTTTTAGGCATAGATGCATGTTGGATAGCGGTCTATGTACTTTGTCGTAATGCCCCGATTAAATCTCATAGTACTCATCATGATATATGTATGTGCATTGTTATGCCTTCTTTATTTGTCAATTGCCCAACTGTAATTTATTCACCCAACATCTGTTTATCTTATGGGAGAGACACCACTAGTGAACTGTGGACCCCGGTCCTATTCTTTACATCTGAAATACAATCTACTGCAATTGTTCTCTACTGTTCTTCGCAAACAATCATCATCTTCCACACAATACGTTTAATCATTTGTTTATAGCAAGCCGGTGAGATTGACAACCTCACTGTTACGTTGGAGCAAAGTACTTTGATTGTGTTGTGCAGGTTCCACGTTGGCGCCGGAATCTCTGGTGTTGCGCCGCACTACACTCCGCCACCATCAACCTTCAACGTGCTTCTTGGCTCCTACTGGTTTGATAAACCTTGGTTTCTTTCTGAGGGAAAACTTGCTACTGTACGCATCACACCTTCCTCTTGGGGTTCCCAACGGACGTGTGTCAACTGCACGCATCAGACACCTAAGATGAATAGTTTATATATCATGCTATAATTGCATTAACCGGAAAATTAATACATGTGTGTCTTGTAAACAAACTAGAGTCCCTAGTAAGCCTCTCATTTAACTAGCTTGTTGATTAACTGATGATCAAGGTTTCTTGATCATGAAAATTTTATGTTCTTAATAATGGTATCATATCATTAGGAGAATGATATGATGGACACACACCCAAAGTAATCATAGCAATAAGATCAAGTCATTAAGTTTGCTTTGTTGCAACCTTTCTAATGCATAGTGACCTAATCCTTAGACCATGAGATTGTGTTAATTATCTTCAGTTACCTCACAAGGGATGCCATATCACTGAATAAGTAAAGAGTACTTATCGGTAACAATATTGAACTATAGGTTTAGTTGATACCCACGATCGAATCTCGGATAAGTAAAGTATCGTGATACAAAGGGATTTATTTCCAAGGTATATGGTACATTCAATCAAGAGGTCATCGTTTAATATGTAGGAGCCATTAAGGATCTTGAGGTCCCATTGTTATTTATTTATCGGAGAGGTATCTCGATCAAGTTTGCATCATTCATGAACCGTAGGGTGACACACTTAAGGTTCAATATCGCTTAGGGCAGATACGAGATTATGGGTTCGAGACTGAATGTTGTTCGGAGTCTCGGATTGGATCTAGACATCATGAGGAGGTTCGAAATAGTCCGGAGAATACGATTCATATATGGGAAGTCGTTTTCCGGGTTTGGGAATAGTTCGGGAATATTTTGGTATTTTGACCGAAGTGTTTCTAGAAGGTTCCGGAGGGGCCACCAGTGGGCCCACTGACCCAAGAGAGGCCACATGAGCCGAGGGGGTGCATCTCTGCTCTAATGAGCAAACCGCACCAGCCCTCAAGGCCTAGCCGTCCCCTCGAGGATAAGATGAAATCCCACAAAATTAGGGGGGCAACTTGGGGGGAGTTTTCTCTCACCCCCCTCCATGCGCCGACCCAAGGGAGGTGGGACCAAAGAGGGCAGCCCTAGACGCCACCTCTACTTCCTCCCTCTCCTCCTGCGCAGGCTTAGGAGAAGCCATGCATGATTTCTCCTCCACCACCATGTCATTGTGTTGCTGGGATTCCCGGAGGATATACTACATACGCTGCCCGCTGGAACAGGGTGTTATCACCAGATTTTGGCCAAATCAGGAGATAGGCCGTAAGTGAGATGGGCTTGAAGGATATACGCGTGGAGGATCTCTGAAGCGGCCTTGCACGAGAGTTTGGGCTAAATTGCCCGTGTATCTGTATTATAGTAGATCGCATCTTAATTTAGAAGTTGGAGTTTAACCCGTGCACGGTTAGGTGCACGCCCGAATTAGAAAGTCCCCCGACTATAAATATGTATCTAGGGTTTATGAAATAAACAACAATCACGTTCACAACAAACACAACCAGGCGCATCGCCACCCCTTCTTTCGAGGGTTTCCTTCCGGTAAGCATCATGCTGCCTAGATCGCATCTCGCGATCTAGGCAGTACACGTTTATTCGTCTACCTTGTGTTACTTGTGCTGAAGCGTTGTTGATGGAGAGTAGCACTACCTATCTTAGGTGTTTTGGGGCTTGCATTGATGCTTTTCTTATGCATATCTGCTTAGCAATGCCGTCCCTCGACACCTAGCTGCCCTTACACCTATCTAGGTGTAAGGGCAGCATCTTGCTTGTTCGATACTTAGTAGATCCGATCTGTTATAGTTGCTCCTTGTTCTTCAAGGATTAGTTTAATATCTCGCATGATTAGGCCTTATGCTCGGGGTTGGAGGATCCGGTAGTGCGCTAGGTGTTGTTTACCGTTCCTATAAGGGATGTTCCGGGAATTGACGTAATGTTGGTTTTTAGGCCTCTTCTAGGGATAGTTTGCATTATCTTTCGTATCTGCTAGGCCCAACTACGCGTAGGACGTTCCGGTTATGCGGTGAAAACCCTAAACTATCGTAGATTGGTTTAGCTTTGTTTTGATCAAGCAGGATCCCCATGTCATTGCAAATCCAGCGTGAACCATGGGGCGATCGGCTCTTTGAGCCGATCCACGAGGCAACCCGAGAGCCGATAGGGCTCGTATTTAATGTTTACGTGTCTACCATGCAGGAACAATCGAAGCAGTCTAACACCTTCCCGATCGGGTCTAGGTCGGGTGGCACGCCCTTGCAACCGCCGGGACGTGTGCGAGAAACTTGCGGGACGACGCGAGGTGCCAGGGTCCACTAAGCGGCCTTGGGAGCCTCCCGGCTCTTCGTGTTGCTTAACCACTGCTCGCCGGTGAGTTTTGGCAGGCAACACATTCTGGCACGCCCGGTGGGACAATCTTCTACAACGTCCACGTCAACACCTGCATCCAAGATGGCGGACGAACCGATCAAGTACGAGGATCTCCCTGCGGAGCATAAGAAGAAATACGATGAGCTGAAGGCCATCTGTGAAGCCGAACTCATCGGCTCCTTTGAGAAGACCCGGTCGCACGGCATCAGGTTTAAAGGATTCACTCCCCAAGGCGTACTCGACGGTTTGGATCTGTCTCTCCCTTCGGAGGAACGTACCAGAGCCCTGCGTCAGGAAATTAACTACGTTGTGGCTCATTCGCTGCATCGGCATTCCGAGAGGCTGGTGAATACTTTGGAGCGCATCGCGCTTCATGTGGTCCAAGAAGTCATGAAGCATCGCACTCCCCTCGTGGCTCGTGCTAGGGACTCACCAGGGAGAGATGCAACTCCACACCAGGCCACCATTGCCGTACGCGATGGCAGCTCCACAAAGAACAAGGTTCACCAAAGATACGTGGTCTACAAGGTTGGAGGTGATCCCGGCGACTATCAATTCTTATATGAGCCGCCCAAGGAGATCCCACATGGATACGTGTGCACATACGTGCCGGACTGCAACAACTGGACGCAAGCGATCCAGACTCCAACAGGAGGGATTGCCGGAGCAGGAGCAATTGTTACGACAGGAGGGATGGCTGCAGCAGCAGGGAGTGTGGGAGCAGACGCTGAGAAACAAGCGTGGCTAGCTAAATACGCCACTGCACCAAGTCATGAAAGCTCAACTGCTACAGCTTCCACCGTGGATCAGATCAGTGCAGTCTTGAAAGACCAGTTCGGTATCCTGCCGAAGAAGAAAATAATCGGCTACTCCAAGCCGTACCCCAACGAGTTTGACCTGATCCCGCTGCCACCTAAGTATCGGCTCCCTGACTTCACAAAATTCAGTGGATCAGAAGGATCTAGCTCCATCGAGCACGTGAGCCAATACTTGGCTCAGCTAGGCATGGTTTCAGCATCGGATCAGCTGCGTGTGAGGTTTTTCGCGCAATCTCTCACCGGTCCAGCTTTTGGGTGGTACACCTCGTTGCAGCCAAATTCAGCTCGATCATGGAAGCAGCTGGAAGAGCAGTTTCACACCCAATATCATTCAGAAGCCACTGAAGCTGGCATTGCCGATCTGACCCAGGTTCGGCAAAGGCAAGGAGAGACAGTGTCTGAATATATTCAACGTTTCAGAACTGTCAAGAACCGATGTTACTCGGTTCATTTGTCTGAGAAAGAAGCAGTCGAGCTGGCCGTGGCAGGCCTCGCAGCGCCACTCAAGGATCTGACGTTCCAAGTGGAGTAAAATTCGTTGGCGCACATGGTCCAGAGACTAACGTTGTATGAACAGCGCCACCCAGAACTGTACCAAGACAAGTACAAGCGCACGATAGGCCTGGTCGATGCTGATGAGGATGAAGATCTTTCGGAAGATCAGGAAGTCGTGGTGGCTGAATGGGCTCTGGACGGCAGTGCTCGTGTCCCGCAAATGGGTGAATCAACCAGGGCCGCCAAGAGGGTTTGACTTTGATTTGAGCAAAGCCGAGCAGATTTTCGATTTGCCGTCGAAGGAGAAACAGTTGAAGTTACCCGAAGGCCACAAGATCCCTACGTCACAAGAGATGAACGGTAGGCCATACTCGCAAATGGCATCACACGTTCACTCACGCCACCAACGACACCGCAAAGTATTGCGCGCACGCATTCAAATGGCGATAGAATCAGGCCGATTAACTTTCGGACAATTTGCTATGAAGGTTGACACACGTCCGTTTCCCGGCGTCAACATGGTGGATCTTAGCCACTCCATAGGGCGCGAGCCAGAGTTTTCTTTTGATGTCAACATGGCAGGGCTTGTGAATCGCCATGGCAAAGATAAAGCAGAGAGCAGCCACTCCCATGGCAAGGATAAAGAGGAGGCCGATCCACGCGACCGGCCCCATGATGATGATAGACGGTACCTAACCGAGGAGGAAGTGAGAAGCGTGCGGTATCAACTTCCACTCTCCGCGCATCTCCTTAACAAATATGGACAGCAGTACGACCGACGTCGGCGCTACGACGTAGATGATGAAAGATATCGTCGGTCTGATGTAGAGGACAGGAGGTACCGTCGACATGATAGAGACAATGACGGGTACGAGCGTCACGCTAGAGGGAGGTCAAGGGAGCAAGATGACATGGATAGGCATTGGGACTGTCCTTTCTTTAAACATTGCTCGGGACTCGAGAATGAGCCGATTGCCAACAATCGAGAACCGCCTGCAATGCGTACAACAAAGGAAGAGGACAAACGAGGTTTCAGTGTTCGAGCGTCTAGGGCCTCTCCCACCTCAGAACAAACGAGCTGAGTCATCTCAAGAAGAAGACTTTGAGGAGTCAGATGGTGAAGAAGATAGGTATCACCGGCCCAGGTGGTGCCCCGATGGACTCGACCATTCTCGTAAGCGTAGGGTGCAGCGGCTACGAAACCCGGAGGAAGCCGAGGCACAGTACCTGTACACGTTGAGGAAAGCACGGCCCGATCTGGCCGTGAAAATTCAGCAAACATTGGAGACGGTGGCGCGCCCGCCGAAGAAAGTGTGGCGCCCTAAACAGACAAAAGCCGACGCAGAGGCATCGGCTGATACAAACATGGTGTTCGTACTCCCGTCAGAGTTTCGCGCTCCAAACGACGAGGAAGTATCAGTGGCTCAATTCGACTGCGGTCTGATACGTCTCCGACGTATCGATAATTTCTTATGTTCCATGCCACATTATTGATGATATCTACATGTTTTATGCACACTCTATGTCATATTCGTGCATTTTCTGGAACTAACCTATTGACGAGATGCCGAAGGGCCAGCTCTCGTTTTCCGCTGTTTTTGGTTCCAGAAATCCTAGTAAGGAAATATTCTCCGAATCGGACGAAATCAAGACCCAGCATCCTATTTTTCCACGAAGCTTCCAGAACAGCCGAGAGTCGCCAGAGGGGGGCCACTGGGCCCCCAAACGACAGGGTGGCGCGGCCCAGGCCCTGGCCGCGCCGCCCTATGGTGCCACCGCCTCGTCGCCCCTCCGACTCCGCCTCTTCGCCTATATAAAGGTCCCAGACCTAAAACCTCGATACGAAAAAGCCACGATACGGAAAACCTTCCAGAGCCGCCGCCATCGCGAAGCCAAGATCTGGGGGACAGGAGTCTCCGTCCCGCACGCCGCCGGGCGGGGAAGTGCCCCCGGAAGGCTCCCCCATCGACACCACCGCCATCTCCATCAACGCTGCTGTCTCCCATGAGGAGGGAGTAGTTCTCCATCGAGGCTCGGGGCTGTACCGGTAGCTATGTGGTTAATCTCTCTCCTATGTGCTTCAATACAATAATCTCATGAGCTGCCTTACATGATTGAGATTCATATGATGATGCTTGTAATCTAGATGTCGTTATGCTAGTCAAGTGAATTTTACTTATGTGATCTCCGGAGACTCCTTGTCCCACGTGTGTAAAGGTGACGAGTGTGTGCACCGTGTGGGTCTCTTAGGCTATATTTCACGTAATACTTATTCACCGTTATGAATGGCGTAGTGAAGTGCTTATTTATATCTCTTTATGATTTCAATGTGTTTTGTATCACAATTTATCTATGTGCTACTCTAGTGATGTTATTAAAGTAGTTTTATTCCTCCCGCACGGTGTAATGGTGACAGTGTGTGCATCCGTGTTAGTACTTGGCGTAGGCTATGATTGTGATCTCTTGTAGATTATGAAGTTAACTATTGCTATGATGGTATTGATGTGATCTATTCCTCCTACATAGTGTGAAGGTGACAAGTGTGCATGCTGTGTTAGTACTTGGTTTAGTCGTGTTGATCTTTCATGCACTCTAAGGTTATTTAAATATGAACATTGAATTGTGGAGCTTGTTAACTCCGGCATTGAGGGTTCGTGTAATCCTACGCAATGTGTTCATCATCCAACAAGAGAGTGTAGAGTATGCATCTATCTATTATGTTATGTGATCAAAGTTGAGAGTGTCCACTAGTGAAAGTACGATCCCTAGGCTTTGTTCCTAAATACTGCTATCGCTGCTTGTTTACTGTTTTACTGCGTTACTACTGCTACCATATTACCACCATCAACTACACGCCAGCAAGCACTTTTCTGGCGCTGTTACTACTGCTCATATTCATTCATACCACCTGTATTTCACTATCTCTTCGTCGAACTAGTGCACCTATTAGGTGTGTTGGGGACACAAGAGACTTCTTGCTTGGTGGTTGCAGGGTTGCATGAGAGGGATATCTTTGACCTCTTCCTCCCTGAGTTCGATAAATCTTGGGTGATCCACTTAAGGGAAACTTGCTGCTGTTCTACAAACCTCTGCTCTTGGAGGCCCAACACTGTCTACAAGAATAGAAGCTCCCGTAGACATCACGGTCCACGGTCAATTGTCTTTGAGAAGCCACGAGATAGAAGCTACAGGCATTTGAAGGCCCTATACCTGAGAGGTTATATCAATGGGCAGCCTGTCAGCAAGATGTTGGTTGACACCGGAGCGGCAGTCAACATAATGTCGTATTCCATGCTACGACGTTTGGGACACTCCAATGATGATCTGATCAAGACCAACGTCACATTAAGCGATTTCAACGGCCAAGCATCAGAAGCAAAAGGTGTTCTGAACGTAGATCTTACTGTAGGCCGGAAAACCATACCTACCGCGTTCTTCATCGTCGACAGCAAAAGCAATTACGCTGTCCTGCTAGGAAGGGATTGGATTCACGCTAATCGTTGCATTCCATCCACAATGCACCAATGCATCATACGATGGGATGGAGATGAAGTGGAGGTCGTTCGTGCAGATGACTCAATCGAGATATCACTAGCTGCCATGAATATTTGGGAGGCGAGATGACCAAGAGCCGCTCTTCGGAATCAGTTTGGAAGGCTGTGAGCGCATCGAAGCTTCTAAAAATGGGGTGAGGCTGGTCTTATCTACCGGCTCGACAGAGTAGCAAGGTCCAAGACAATGGACGTACGTGGCGAGGCCGATCCCAGCGATCGGCCCCAAAAAATGGAAAGCAAAAATCTCATCTCAAGCATGTCACGTAGCTACAGTAAGAGATCAAGACGTGGTAAAGCTTCACTAAGCATTGCAATGAAGAAGGAGGCCGATTCTGGCAATCGGCCAAAATTATCCTCGACATACATTTTTTCCTGGGTTCAGCATTGATCTAACAGGGAATGCCTGAAGAGCCGATACCCTCAATTACTTGAAAGAATCGGCTCGGGGGGTACTTAGATGGATAAGACACGAGGATATGAAGTTTGAAGTGGCTGTCAAATGCCCAGCAGCTCAAGATATATTCTTTGATGATGATGGGTATTGAAGTGTGGGGGCCGATGCATAAATCGACCGTAAAAAATACACATTTTTTAAGCACAGCCGATGCACAGACATCGACTTTAGAATAGGAAGCCGATGCGCAGCCATCGACTCAAGAGGTACAAACTGTTATAAGCAGAAGCCCAATGGAGCAGTTATCGAGTTACATGGAGAGGCTCTACTGGATGAACTCCTCAATGGAAGCATGAACATGTTAAGGTGCGTCGGCTCTTTGGGCGTAAGCTTTCTTGCCACGTTTCGATGGGAGCTGGAGAGGCTCGGGGGGCAGCTCACCCTGAAGGTTTTTCGCTTTGGGGAGCCGATTTTGTTGGAATCGGCTAGCTCTGCATTACAACTTGGAGGCCGATGGTGGCCCATTTGGCTGGCTCACTGCTGTTCTCGCCTTGATTGAGGCTCGGGGGGCAACTGACTTCGTAGATACTCTGTTCTTAAGAAGCCGATTGAGATTTCATCGGCTGGCCCTCCATCATAATCTTCTTCAAAGGGATAGAGCAGGGTTAAAGAATATCACTGAGGAGATTTGCGAGCAGGTGACATCTGTTCTCCAGAAGTATCGGCTTCAGCGTCAAGTCGTTTCAGCAGCGGTTCTGGGGCTCTCTTGAAGGCATTGGTCTTCCACATTGTCCACCAGAACTCAAAGTCATCGGTCGAAGAAATGAAGGACTGATGCGTGGACATCGGCTTATTGGACATTGACCAAGTTTACGGCCACTCCTTAGTCGAAAAGATGAAGGGCGGATTATGAGGGACCGATGCGTTGCCATCGGCTCATTGAACATTGACCGAGTTGACAATCGGTAAAATCAGTACGAGGGGAAATCGGCTAAATTAGCATAAAAGGAATCGGCAAAATCAAGTTAAGGGAAATTCTTCATTGATAGCAAGATTTCTTACACAAGGAGCTGATTGCTCTCAAAAGGAGTTACTAGGGGATACATTGCCCCGTCTACTACTACTGGCCCTATGCTAAAGTTCCTATCTAGGGGCCGTTGCTGCCCTCGTCGTCGTCGTCGTCATCGCCGCTGTCGGCGCTGCTCCCGGCCGGCTCGTCGTCGCTGCTGTAGCGACCGCCGGCAGGACCCTCGTTGTCCTCGTCCTCCTCGTCAGCGTCGTCGTCGTCGCTGTCGAAGTCGCTGAGGTTCCCGGGCCAGGGGCAGAAGCGCTTGGCCGGCGGCTCATCGGAGGAGCTGTCGTCCTCCTCCTCCTCCTCCTTCTTCGCCTCCTCGGAGGAGGTGAAGCCGTCCCAGGGGAGGCGATCGTCATCGCTCTCCTCCTCCGATTCCCCGTTGGCGAGGAAGCGGAGGTCACTCTCCCCGTCGGTCAAGGACTTATCGTCCTCAGACCAGACGGAGAAGTCGTGGCTCGACTCGTCCCCGGCCTCGATGGCGCGGCGGGTGTTGGCCGCATGGACCTCCTCCGGGTTCCACTCCGGCGTCGGCTCGCGGGAGGAGGAGGGACCGGGCGGAAAGACCCGATGAGGAGGAAGAAGAAGAAGACATGGTGGCGCAGGAGGGCTTTTGAGGTGCTAATGCGAAGGGGATGAAGAGGGGAACTGTTCGATGCGGTTAAATAAAAGGAGATGGAGTGGAGATTTAATGTTCGAGCAGTTTTCGAGGATGTGGTGCCAAAACTGTCAAATCGTGCAGAGAAGTTGGGAAGACAAGTCGTCATGATGAAGAATACTACGACGGTTCCGCTCCGCCACGACATGACCCTTCAAAGGAAAACGCAGTGGTTTTGAAATTATCATTACCAAAACCAGGGGGCATGTGTTATCACCGGATTTTGGCCAAATCGGGAGATAGGCCGTAAGTGAGATGGGCTTGAAGGATATACGCGTGGAGGATCTCTGAAGCGGCCTTGCACGAGAGTTTGGGCTAAATTGCCCGTGTATCTGTATTATAGTAGATCGCATCTTAATTTAGAAGTTGGAGTTTAACCCGTGCACGGTTAGGTGCACGCCTGAATTAGAAAGTCCCCCGGACTATAAATATGTATCTAGGGTTTATGAAATAAACAACAATCACGTTCACAACAAACACAAACCAGGCGCATCGCCACCCCTTTTTTCGAGGGTTTCCTTCCGGGTAAGCATCATGCTGCCTAGATCGCATCTCGCGATCTAGGCGATACACGTTTATTCGTCTACCTTGTGTTACTCGTGCTCGAAGCGTTGTTGATGGCGAGTAGCACTACCTATCTTAGGTGTTTTGGGGCTTGCATTGATGCTTTTCTTATGCATATCCGCTTAGCAATGCCGTCCCTCGACACCTAGCTGCCCTTACACCTATCTAGGTGTAAGGGCAGCATCTTGCTTGTTCGATACTTAGTAGATCCGATCTGTTATAGTTGCTCCTTGTTCTTCAAGGATTAGTTTAATATCTGCATGATTAGGCCTTATGCTGGGGTTGGAGGATCCGGTAGTGCGCTAGGTGTTGTTTACCGTTCCTATAAGGGATGTTCCGGGAATTGACGTAATGTTGGTTTTTAGGCCTCTTCTAGGGATAGTTTGCATTATCTTTCGTATCTGCTAGGCCCAACTACGCGTAGGACGTTCCGGTTATGCGGTGAAAACCCTAAACTGTCGTAGATTGGTTTAGCTTTGTTTTGATCAAGCAGGATCCCTATGTCATTGCAAATCCAGCGTGAACCATGGGGCGATCGGCTCTTTGAGCCGATCCACAGGGCAACCTGAGAGCCGATAGGGCTCGTATTTAATGTTTACGTGTCTACCATGCAGGAACAATCGAAGCAGTCTAACACCTTCCTGATCGGGTCTAGGTCAGGTGGCACGCCCTTGCAACCGCCAGGACGTGTGCAGGAAACTTGCGGGACGACGCGAGGTGCCAGGGTCCACTAAGCGGCCTTGGGAGCCTCCCGGCTCTTCGTGTTGCTTAACCACTGCTCGCCGGTGAGTTTTGGCAGGCAACACAGGGAAAGGGCGTCTTCATCGACACCACACGTGTGACCGAGTATGGAGGTGCTGCCCACTTGCACCGCTAGAAGGACTTCATCACGAACTTGAGTTCGGCAAGAGTACGACTACTACATCCACTAGATATTCAAGGGTAAGATTCTAATATATCTCATTGCTTCAATCTAGTAGATTGGACCTTGGCTTTTTTATATATTGGATCTTAGTTTTGGTTGTTTCTTGCGGTAGAAAGTTTTTGTTTTTTATGGTATGAACCCTTCGAAAATTTCGAGGCGATTATAGTTGACTTTCCAATTGAGTACCTAGGATTTGTTCTAGTACTTATGGTGCACAAGCCTGTAAGAGTGGTTTCCAACTGCTAGTTTACAAAACATCCTATTGGGAAGCACATCACCATGTTGGTCATTGCACCTACATCATATCAACTCGTACCTCCCTTGCCATTTATCACATTTCGGTGCTCACCTTGCCGCAAATTACAATTCCATAAATCATTAGATTTTTAATACATTTCCTAGGGGATGGTACATATAATGCCTTAGAAAGAAAATTTAAGGTCATATGAAAGCTTGCATGTAGACCAAGAAATTTGGGTGGCCTTGGGATGTTGAATCTGCCAAAATTCACATGTGCTCTTCATTTGAGGCGGCCTTGGCTAGAATGAACTTCCCCGAATCATGGGTGGGGTGGTACCTAAAATCCTTACAAGAATGGGGACATGGACCTTTTCAATGGCTCCACGACCATACCTATTGGAGATGGGAGCTTTCCAAAATTTTGGCACGCTGATAGCAACAAAACTACATGTGTTTACCATCTCGTTGAGACTGTAAGCACAAAGTGATGCATCAGCGTAATTTTTCCTTACAAAGGTGACTTGGGGGTTATATCAAACTCACGGAGAAAAAGTAATCATATCCTCTATCCTCTCCACACAACCTGCAAATGCAAAAAAAAAGGTTTTCGATCGCCAACTCAACCAAGGTGTTTATCAGACACGTGTGTAAGTAATAAAAAATTAAAATAAAGCAAGTACACTATGTAATGTAATTTTGTATTTTTTAAATTAATACTGATTGAAAGTAAAAGTGCAAACAAACTTAATTTTTAATTGTCATTAGAAGAAAAAATATGGTTTCATCCACAGTTCATGCAACACATCTCTACCATACATGATGTTAACACTATGTACAAAGTGTTAATATTGTTTTAAGTGCTACACAGTCACTTCTCTTGTTGCTGCCAGAAAAGCTTTTACATGACCATGTATTGTTGAAGTGGTGATTCTGGCATGTTGGAATATCTGGAAGCAAAGGAATTCATATGTTTTCAAAAGCATCAGGCCAACTTTTAGAGGGTGGAAGGCAGGATTTTTTCATGATTTCACCATGCTTATGCATAGGGTGAAAGATGCTGAGGTTGACAATCTGACATTATGGCTTGAGTCTCTACCATAGTTCTCCTTTGTAAATAGTGTTAATATCCTGTATGTAATTTTTTTTGCTACCATGTAACTTTTTGGTGGCTTTAATAAAGTGAGGCTTTGGGGGGCTCCCTCGCAGTAGAAGGTTTCAAAAAAGGCCGTGGGGGTTCTCCTTAATCCAAGTTTAAATAAACATAATACTGCCTTAAAATTTTGGTATGATGTTGATGTTGACTATTAATATACCATCTTGAGCAAAAGAAGGCTATCTAGATTGTCACTGGACATACAAAGCATAAACAAACATTTATCCCTAGTGAGGTAACTAATGGAAAGGTAATACCTTAGTAGCACATAGATTGTTTGTTGTCACTTCAACATGCATACTACCAAGTTGCTCCAACTAACACACACATACCCCTCATGGGTTCCCGCATACATGTTTGATCATAACATAGCATACATGAATGAAGTAACATATGCGTGTATCAATACAACAAGAATAAAATATCAATTGCATCTCAAAACTCATCTTATAACACAAGTTTCACCGCTGAAGTAATACAAAGGTGACCACAATCATGTAGACACATCATGTGTGGCTCTAATTAGTGAAGCACATAGGAAGAGATTGATACAAGCTACTTTCACAAACCCGTAGTCTATTGTTACTCCCTCTTCATCATGGTGGCACAATGGTGATGGTATTTATAAGGGCAGAGGAACAACCAAGGGCGACTCAAGCGGCGTTTCGTCTCCTAATCTTTGCAGCATCTTCTCTGTTTGCATCTGCCTCCTTGCGACTTCACGATATCAGGATTATATATAGTCGGTTTTAGGTAAAAAACTCATCGGATGCCATTGGAATCAAGGCAAAAGGGTCCATGGGGCCCAGGGTGGGCCCATGGTGAGGCCAGGAGCCAGGCCGCGCCATGGGCCCTATCTCCTGGCACACGAAGCTCCAGCTCCAATTCTTCTTCTCATCCTCTTGTATTTTCTAAAAAATGATGTGGCAGTACGTGTGGATCCATTTGTACCCGTAAGGCCCCTTAAATTCAAAAATACGCAAAATAGGGTGTCATGTTTTGCAAAATTAGAAACAAACAAAAGAGAACCTTGTTGCAAATTCTCATAAATCGATGTAAAACATGTAGAGAACCTCACATATCATGCAAATATCATAGAATAAACACCAAAGTTTATGGATATATTTAACATGTACCACACGCGCCGTGGTTAAACGACTTGAAGATAAAGGATGTTGGCACTCCAAGAAGGGGGGACTGGTGGGTGAGAAAAAAATGACAAACCGAGGAGGGGGGATTTGCTCACTTTGGATGTTCTCCGAGACATCCAACTCCTCGATGGGACCTCTAACTCTTTTATTTGGAACCGTTTAAGCTTTCGTACATATACGACATCATCTGCCTACTCCGTGCCATTCGAGGGTGTGACAACAACATCGATGAGGCCAGCTTTATGGGACAACTGGGCCCCATAGAAATGCAAGTTTTTCGTTTGGTTAATTTTTCGAAACATGATCTAGACCCACCGATCCTTTGTATCGGAGGGATTGAACTTTGGAATGTCTTTACTTTTCTTTTTCGTGAGGATAGCGAATTGTGGTATCTGTTAGCTTTGCAAGTGAGAGTAAGAGATGGCAGATCATCTTATATTTGGTCGTCGCTACGTATTCCATCTACATTTGGGGCATGGTTTGACAATGTCTTGGTCTCACGGATTGGGACCTTTGGAGCTCCTTTGTCACCACCAAGGATTTGTGGTGCGCTGTCACAAATCTTCAGGGCATTTACGTCGCTACTCATACTTGTTTGTTGGGAAATATGGAATGAGAAACGTGAAGGTTTTTAGAAGCATCTCCGCTGTGCCGGAGACTGTCTTCGCCAACATTAGAAAGAAGCAACTCTATGAAGATCCAGGAAGCTGATTGGGAAGCAACTTTATGGGCCTTCTTTTTGGCCGTTTGTTGAAAGCTATCTTGTTTCTTGTTTTATTAATGAAAACGGATAAATATTTTGCCCTCGTTTAAAAAGAGGACTTATGAAATACTTAAACCAGTGGCAAGAGCAAAAAAGACATCCTCTTTGAAGTCTTTGTCATGGCGGTGCTTTTGCTCCTCCGCCCGGGTTCTCCGGAGGAAAGCCCAAATTGCACACGGGTCGGATGAGGGTGGGACTCTTACATTGTTTGCCTCTTGGAGCCTCGCCTTGGATGTTCCGCCAGCCAGAGGGGCCAGTGCAGTGAGTTGGTGATTGGCGGCAGGCGGACACAGTTTCAGGTTTGGCTCCTAGTGAAAACCTGCACCATCCACAGTTGATGTCAGTGATGGCAGAGCTTTTGGTCGTCGCTCCCTTACACGGAGGCATCGTTGTTAGCCTCTTCACCTCCCATGCCGATGCTTGGTATGTTGGTCTGTAGGTATTGTTTGATTTTCGTCTTCAGCTAGGCATTGATGTCAGAGCGACGTCCCGGGTTTATCCCTTCTTTCATATTTTTTGAGGTGTTAGAGTGTCGAGGTTGGTCACTCGGGTGACTTGTTCATCGACTCGCGTGGGGGCACGACCTCGGGGCCGGCGTAGATATCAGGGCGGTGGCGGCTCCGGATGTTATTCCTCGGCCATATTGTATTGAGTTGTTTGGGTTTCGGTTTTGGTCGCTAAGGCGACTTGGTAGTCGACTCATGTGAAGCAGCCTCAGGGGCACCATGCGTTCTGTGTATGGTTGTCGGCGGGTATTTCTTATATGATGTCCAACTCTTTTTCGACATAATTTTAAACATACAACAGAACACCACACCACGCACACCACGGCAAGAAATATACAAGGGTACACATAGAACAAATTACAACACTGCACTAAGAGCAAGGGCAAACTTGCAGAAGTGCAGACCGCCGCTGTTCGACACCAATGACACCAGCCGGAGGCACGGCGAGGCACTGCCCGGAGCAGAGTTGTAGTCTTGAATCCGAGGAGAACAACCAGGACTACGAGCACCCGAGGCACCAACCTGTTCTCATGCCGAAGAGAGCCCCTGCCCTCTCGCCTGGCTCGAAGGCGTCGAACCATCGGACAAGAGAGAAGCTCACCCGAGAGCTGCAGAGGTGTTGGGCTCCGGACCCGGCGCCGCCCTGGAGAAAGACTACCTTGACGAAGATCACACCATACCGGCCACACTGCCGAGCACTTGGACACCCACCAGCGACGAGAAATCCGTCGGGAGCACCTGCAAAGGACGGGGCAGACTGCCGTCGACACACGCATTCGGGCCAGAGATCACCGCAGCTGCTCACGGACCGGCATTGCCCAAAAGTTTCAACCTTCAGCTCCGCCACCCTACCCAAACCTCCCCAGGCGGCGCCTCCAAGAAGGTCACGACGCAGCAGTGCGTCGCCGCCGCCCAATCAACGAGATTTTGGACTTTCGTCCGGGAGGTGGGGAAAAGGTGACCAGGAGTCAAGGGCATCAGCTACTACCTCCGAAACCGACGTGAACCGAAGATCCACGCCGTAGACGCCGCCCGCCGCCGCCTCACATCCCGAGGAGTCGAGGACGCCGTACCGAGGCACCCACCACGATGCCCGCCGCAGGACATCGGGGGGGACGAACCAGCGCCCTCGCCACTCGTCGACCAGACGCATCGGGGCCGCCCACCCGAGGCAGCCCAGATGAGGCCCAGACCTAGGCCCGCTGGCCCAGATCTGGGCCCGCCGCCGCCACCCCTGACCACGGATACGTCGTCGCAGGGCTGCGCCAGCCAGCAGAAGCCGCGCCGCCACCCCGCCGGAGCTGCGTCTTCACCACGCCGTGGTCAGGCCACCGCGCCGCCGCGCCAGACTTCGAGCACGGCGCCCCCGCTGACCGCGCCAGCCCGCGCCACCACAGCCACGCGGGGGAGAGAGAAGCCCCGCCGCCGCCGGCGCCCCGGGGCTTTGCACGGAGATGCCCTCTAGCAGCGGCGAGGGAGGGACGGGAGGAGGAGGGGCTGGAGGTTGGGGAGGCTAGGGTTTCGCCCTGCGCTCGCGGGAGCGACTTTTTCGACATAATCAATCAAAGGCATTGCCTGGGTTCAAAAAAATAGGTAATGCAATGACCGACCCGGATGCAAACATTAGAAAGACCTTATCCAACTGGATTTGCTCTGGTGAAACATAAATTATCCAATAGCTGGTGAACATAATAAGTTAGCTAGGAAGGAAAACGGCTTCTAATTAAGTCACCACTACACCCTAGCATTTCTTCTCTAGCTAGCAGCTAATTAACACTGTATGTACAGCTTACAAAATTAAGTTGCCAGTTCCACATCCGACGACCAAGAGCCGGAACTCCCACACATGCATGCATGTACACCGTCTCTACCTCCCGGTGTGCATGCATGCATATGCATGCTAGCTCCGCTTAATTGATTAGTCTAAACCTTGCAGTGACTGCTGCTGCTGAGCTTTGATCTCCTTCTTCTCTAGGACGGGGGCGGGACCTGCCCCTGCCCGTCGAGACGCGGCCTGGCAGCCCAGAGCGTGCTGACGGCGCGGAGGCGGTGGAAGTACTCGGCGATGGAAACGAAGCAGAGGGCGGCCTGCCGGATGGTGAGCATCTGATGCAGCTTGTGCAGGGTCTGCTGCCTCATCGCATCTGCCTGCAACAGTAGGAGCAGAAAGAAACGTTAAAAATTTGAACAGTCAGTATTATTCATTCGAGTAACAGTAGGCTCATCTAAAAAAAACAAGTTACATTAGGCTAAGAGAAAATGTCAGCTATTGAACGGTTCCATCAATCGGCAAATATATAAGACCGTGTGTAAAATAACCTGTCAAAATCACTCCACATATAAATATATAATAGAGCTGCTAGCTGCGTGCTCTCTTTTTCCTGCACACTAATTCTCCACGACCATGATGCCCCAACTCATCCATCTTGTCAAAAAAAAAAAACTCCTCCGTCTTGTCAATCATATCATCATCCTATGTTTCAGTTCCCCATGGTACGTGTCTGTTTCCTACGTGCGCAGCGTCTAGCGCACACCTATTTTACTTGGGCACAATCACAACTTACGTGTCTACCTAGCAACCTCAGGCTGCCCAACCTATTTGTTCATTCATCTGGCCGTGTGCCGTGTGCGTGCATGCTGATCTCAACAGCCATGCGTACATGCATGATGACGTAGTGCACACGTGTGAGTGATGCTGGCCGTGTCTCTTAACGTACGGGTTCCGGACGCTTGCAAAAAAAAACCTCGATAGCGACCTACGCATCACATTCACATTCACATATGATCATGTACATTACCTGCCTGACGATGCCTTCCATGGAGGAGATCTTGTTGAGGGCGTGGTTCATGTGCCCCATGAAGTTGCTGCCGGCGAGATCCGGGGAGGCGACGCTGTCGGAGAGGGAGTGCTGGAGGTTCTCCATGTCGTGGCTCAGCGATCCCTCGGCCTCCTGCACCCACTGCTGGAGGTTGAGGATGCCCAGGAGCTGGCCCTCCGACAGCGGCTCGAGCTCGACATGCTTCAACATCACCTGCATTTATTATTGTTATACACAACTGTCAGTCAGTTTATACTTGCACTACTATATATTGTAATGCTGAAGGCTTGTTTGCTTATTAATTGCCGGCGCAATCAGAAGATACTTCAATAGTACATATGATTTGCACTTCTGATCTGAAATGTGTACTCAGTAAGCTCAGAACCATAAAAGTCCATAAGAAAAGACACTCAAAATTTACGTTATGCTCTGTCTAGCTTTGAGAATCTTGTAGCAGGTGACCTTCTCACACCACACTATGTACTCTTCTAGATATATATAAACATATTCCTTCTAGAAGGTCAAGATTGTGTACTCGACCAGCAAAAGGAAGGCACTATGAGAGAACCGTATTTGACTTTTTTAGTACATGTGGCGATGATTTATTTTGTTATTAGCATATAGAGGCACCCACAAGGTCGATCCATGATTTGTGAGAAGTACACATCATTGAAGTTAATATTAGAGACACAGTTGCTGAAATGAACACGTAACCCCATAAAGTCATAAACTGAACTGCTGAGTCGATTAAATATATGTTCATTCTTTTAAGTCCTTGAGTAGTCCTAATTTTGGTGTATGGCAAGATTAAGATGGATATGTAGAATAAGCTCAAAACAAAATAACCGTTGTTAATCTGGAAAACCATCACCATCACCATCACAAATGAAACCTCTCCCACACATGTTTCTGTCCAACATTACCTACTCCCTGATCAATCGTTCATGTCTCAACAATGCATGCATCCAAAGGCTTCTTCTCTTTTGCCATTCGTTTCAACTTTTAACTATTCCATCAAGTGCCAGCTGGGCTTCCTGCCACATTAGGCCAAGCTTTTTTCAAATTTGGAATCAATTAAGGCATCACTTGAGTTGTTGACCGGTTTAATTATTATAAAGGGTAACTTAAATACTATGTTTTTTTTTGGAGCTTTTTGAAGGCTGTAGTGGGTGGAGATTACAACAGCAAGTAAGACAAGGGGCACTATTACAAGTTCATTCTCATGGAAAAAGAGTGGGAAGTCGTCACTAAACCTAACTAGCTTGGCTTCTGTTTTACTTGGAAAGGCACTTATCCTAAAATGTACATACATCAATGTAACCTTTTGGGGGACTTGAAAAGGCCGAGCCTTCTGTACATATGTAATTAAGGCAGTCATAAAACATTAATTTAATGAGATAACCATTGTTTGGGTTCTTCACCACGCATATAAAAATTAGGTCTATACCGAGTACATATCTTGTGATGTCATCAGATCGCTATATAATTACATAAATCAACTAGATCACCCGGAGGCATGAAATTAAGGGTCAACCCGGGGTTAGATATGTAGTGCGGTGGGCTTGGAATGACATGTTTCTTTAGTGAAATTGTCAAGGGCATTGTAAGTTATGATCTTGTAGATCAAGATTTGACATTACCTATATTTCAATGATTAGTTGACCCCTTCAAAATAAAAATAAAAATTGTGTAATAAGGAAGAATATTTCATCAACTTCGAGGGCAAGTAGGCATCATGCTTTGTCACTGAATAATTTAGTTGCAGTCTAAAACTTAACTTCCTTGTTACCAACATCAAGTAGGGTAAACCGTCCAAATTTTCTTACCAAATTGATAATCCATATAAAATTTTATGAACCATATGAAACTAACATGATAATAGTTGTTAAAATATACGAAGTATACCCAATGGGCAGTTAGACAACACACATAAAAAAATTAGTGCTACCCGTGTGGTTGTTGTTTGTTTCCAACTCACTTATATATATTATATATGTATACAAATCATGTACATATTTATAAACAAAATATTACCTGAAAAATATATTTGAGCTTGTTTGGTAAGTTAGCAGGATGTCAAAGATCATGTCCACATTATATACAAAGTATTACTAATTTGGTATCTGTAGTACAACTCCAATATAAACCAGTATTATTATTATTATTATTACCATAAAACATGTATAAGACATATTTTCCCACTCATTGCGGTAACAAGACAATTAATCATATTCGGTAGGGACAATATAGGATGGGGAAGCTTAGAGCAATTTCGTGCATACATTAGGTGCTGATCTTTCAGAAATATGCCTCTTGTAGAATGAGCTTTTACCATAATCTTGGTAAAGAAAATTATCTTACATGGTCTCAGTTACTACATTGTTCCACTTCTTTGGGCACAAATAGGGCCCTTGTGGATAGCAGGATTGAGAAACGCGCGAATAAGAAAAACACAGGAATTGAGTTTGTCAGTGCAAAAAAAAAAAAGAAAATTACAAGAATAGTCGTTTGTATAGAACACACGAAAATGCAGTATAAGTGCCTCGAGCCTATACGATTGAGTCTTATTTTCAAATTCATTTTGCATCGAGGCATGAATTTTAGTAGCACCTTGATTCAATGGAAATATATAGACAAAAATATCAAGCACTGGAATCCTACGAATATCCAGTGAAATTCCTACAGTCCAAGGAGGGTCTTGGCTGTGTTTGGAATATAGGTGGATAATATATCCAAATTTTCTAACTAGCTTTTCCCCTGTTAATGTTCTTCTAGCCAACTTTATTATTTAGTATATTTTTTAGCTATTTTCCCATAGTAGAATACAAAATAAGTTGGTCACAACATAATTCGACAACTACAAACAAAATCTTACCCTTGCCAACCGCAGGTCAAAGCTCTTGATCTTGCTTAGAAGGCCAATATATTGTGATAATTACTTATTTATGGTATGTGCTACTTTCCATAAGAGCCCCAGATAAAATCTAAGTTGTCCGATTTTCAGCCCATCGTTTGTGGGCCTAGATGCCTAGGAAATCCCCTGTCCCACGGCATATGGGCCTCTGACCCGGTCTAATTTGGTGGGAGGTTTCTCCATAAGTGATAGTGACACGTGATTTATATTAAACAAATAAAATATGTAAATATGTATCTATTTGTTCTTATCTATATAATAGAGAGTCCTCCCATTATACTCTTTTCAATAGCTAATGGCATATTCCTTCCGATATATGGTGACATAAGTATTCATCACCCAATTCATCTACATCACCCCTCTTCCATTCATGACCCCGACACCCTTTCTCTCTCCACGTGAAGCAACCATCATCGTCATGGCTAGGGTACTTAATCGGCTAGGGTACATAATCAAGGCAATGACACTACCTTTGCCCTATTCTTCATTCCATAGCTTGTCGGCATCTCCAACAAGATGAAACCACAACTTATTAGGCCTTTCGCACGACCCATCATCCATAATTTCGGCTAGCCGTCTACGTGTTTCGATCCAATCCCTCTCCTCTAGACTGTATACTTTATCCTCTGTTGTTGCGTCACTCCATGGTGAATCTCGCATCTGCATCGCTAGAACCATCTCCATGAAAAGTAAACGACTCACAAGCAATGTCTTGTACAAGCAATTGATCGTGTCGGCTCTTCTAGTGTCGAGTACCACGTTGTCTTCGTGTCGTGCAACCATAGTGTAGGGCGCCGGTGGAGATAGTACGAAAGAGGTGGGAGAAGAGACAAAGAGGGATGGGAGGCCGGAGTGACAAGAGAAAAGGGTTGAATGGTATGACAGGTAGGCCCGCATAGCAATGACGTACAAAACAGAAACAAACTTTTGCCAGGTTAGATTGAGAAGTAAACACCACGGCATTGCCATGTTAATGTCCATTTGTCAAAATTTCAGTGGGGCAGTTAAGTATATCCTGTCTTAATATGTAAAAATACAACCGACCGAATAATAGACCTAGGTTGTGCTTGGTGTGCCCGTTTCTGTCTACTCTTCTTCTACTCCCTCCGATCAACAACAATAAGTGTAGTAGATTTAGTACAACTTTATACTATATCAGCGACACTTATTATAGATTAGAGGGAGTACATTCTTAGGATATTTTTTACACAATGGAAGGGTGATACAATAATAAAACAGAAGTGTACAAACCTAGCTTAACTGGTTGGGGGAGTGGATGTACAAACCCAGCACCTGAGTTCAAATCCTCACGGAAGCGAATTTAGGTTCCTATTTATACTTGAGGCCCAGGCTGGACTAAAAATCTTAGTACTCATGCTAAATGGCTGTGTGCATCCCTAGTTGGTGCAGAGGCCGGGAAGTGAAATTCTCCCCATTTTTTAAGAGCTAACATCTCCCCCGACCTAACCTCTCCCCCGAGGCGGCGGCGCCGCCCGCCGTCCCCGGGGAGTCCCCCTCCACTCCGCCCCCTCCCCTCCCCTACAGGCCCCCCTCCTCCGCCGCCGTCGCCGAGGACGCCGCGGGGCAAAGCCCCTGTGGTGAGGCGGCGGTGGCGGCTCGGTCCTCCGTCGGCAGAGCGCACCGCGGGCTGCGGGATCGTGTGGGAGCGGCGGCCTACACCCTCCTCCTCCGTCGACTGAACGCGGCGGGATGGCGGTGGCCGGCGGATCTCCGGCGGCCGGCGGCGGATGTTGGCTGCGGTGTAGTTGGATCTGGGCCGGAGGTTCAGATCGCGATCCTTCGCGGCTACGTCTCGTCAATGGCACGAGGAGGCTTCGCTGGGTCTTCTTCGCGGCTTGAGGACGTCCGGGTCTTCGGCCCGGGCATGGTGGTGGTGGCTGACTTCATCCACCGAAGGCAGTCGGCCAGGCTGGCTGTGTTGGATTTTTCATCCCACTTTCGGCGCCGGCAGCGAGACGGGGAGGCATAGTAGCCGGTGAAAACCGTGCCGACTCCGGTCATGGCGGGCGATGGCGGCGTCGCGCCGTTATCTTGTTGAAGGCATCGTCAAGCAACTATCGCTAACCTACTCGTTCCGGCGGCGAGATGGAGGAGCTTGGAAGCCGGCGATGGTGTCGCCGGTGGAGGGTTGGAGTGGCCAGCCCGGGATGGTCGCCGACGTGGGGGTCCGACCTGAATAAAGGCGGCGGTCCTAGGGCCTCTCTTGCGTGAAGAGGAGGACCTACCGTAGGCCTGGACTCGTGATCTGGCCGGAGTGTTGAGTTCCGGAAGGCTCCGCCGATGATTGCCTGGAGTTTGTTGGATCGGAGGTATTCGGTCGTGCGCACCCATGTTTTTATTCCGACCGATTGGTTCTGGAGGGAGCGGCGCGAAACTCTTTTTCTTTGATTGACATCAAGTGACTATGGATCCATGATGAAAGTTGGAAGAAGAGAATTTCATGAAGGCTGGAGGGGAGGACTAGCTAAGGGAGGTTCAAGTCTTTGCGATGTTGAGGGACTTGCTTGGTGTTCCGGGCTTCACATCAGCGGTATGAAAGTGGGGGCGACAACACAGGTGAAGTGCGGAGTCCTACCTTTCGGGGTGAAAACCCAAGGTCCGGCCTTAATTGGTTGTGCCTCGGCAATGTCCTTGGTGGAGGCATTTGTTTTGAGAGCGGGGACTAGTACGTAATTCAGGTGTTGTCTTGGCGGTGGATGTATTGCTTGTTGTTAGGCCCGAGATACTGTAGCGGGACTTTTCTTTCTTAGTTTTCTTTTCTTGTTTTTGGCTGTGTGCATCCGTAGTGCCATTAGGGTGGTGCGTTGTTGCAGAGGCTGGGTGTAATTGGTATCTTCTTGATATTAATATATTCTCTTTATCGAAAAAAAATAAAACAGAAGTGTGCCTATAACGTACCTTGATGACCTCTGAGGGTCGAAACCCACCCAACCAAAGGAAGCAGCGCTCTGCGGGGCTGGCCCACACCCCGCACAATAGATGGAAGATGTCAGTCCTGGCAATGGCGGCCTTGAGGCCGAGCAGCTCGTCGTGCTGTGCCAACGCGCCGCCGACAATTAACTGCAGCTGGTTGTCCGGTGCATGGTCGTTCAGTGCTCCCTTGAGCTGGACGATCAGCTTGCTGTGCTCGTCGACCCATCTCGCATACTCCATGTCAAACATCCCAGCTGCACATCACAGACATCATACGGAATATTATCATTACATAATGCACTAACTAAAATGCTAAATTAGAGACATATTCGGACGATTAGTTTAGGTAGTCGATATAATCAAGGGATAAATGGATTGAATTATTGGTTTGGGGGTGTCTCATTACCAACTGAAGGGCCAGAAGAAAGGCCTTGGTGGTGCTGATCTCCAGTGCCCAGCAAGACGCCCTAAACATTGCCACTTGTCAGGAACGGATAGTGCTAGTTGAAAGAGCTAATCGACGAGGATTAAATGGATTTTTTTTTCCTTTCAGTTACCTGTACTCTTGCAGCTTGAACCTGTTGTTCGATCTGGCTTAACCTAATCCTACTTGTCTCCAACTGTTGGATGTAAGCCTGAAGAATGAAGAGATTACTTACTTCCCGATGCACCCAAGGCATATGGTATGGATGCGCATTATGGAAGTCACTTAAAATTATCTTTCGTCAAAATATTGCAGGCATTTCAGTAGTGCATATGCATTAAAATAAATTTGAATATATTTAAATGGTTTAAATATTTGTTAAATTAAACTGAAAATTTTGGTCCTTTGGTTGTGGCTGAAGTATTTCCGAAACCAGAATTCAAAACCATGCTGCACATTTTCAGTTTCCAGACGTCCTCGCGTTTTATGAATGTTCTAGCTAGTAGAGCTTGTATATAATTAAAAGTTCACCTTTTTCAATAAAAAAATGTTCACTGGATATACAACAAAATATTTAAATTAAACATATTACTATGGAACTTAGGTTGTATATCTGTAAATCTTTTCTTCTATGTACTTCGTCTAGTTTCTATATCTGCTCACATAGGACTGAAACAAACAAATAATGGGTGGTGATTACATCAATCACATAGTTCTTGAGGCATACTTTAGGTATAACTCACTGTTAATTTCTACAGACAAGCAGACACGGCATGCTCAGAAAATATCTTGCACACCAGGGTATAGTAAAACATATATAGCGACGATAAATTTACAAAGTACATATTGGTTCTCTAGCTAGTTGGTCTGTCAAATTCAGGAAAATAAGGATATCCTTGAGCACATAAGTCCCAAAGAAAGAGCCAAAACTGTTACATCACGAAACTAATTTAATGGCTACTAGCAGACAATGAGACTCCATTTATTTAGCAAGCGAAAAGAATAGTTGACTATTAGCAGTTGAAGTATACTTCCATGAACATTAACGTTCGTATAAACATATACATGTATTCATGTCTGGACCTTACCACATGTACTAATTGTATGTTTGTGAAGATATGTACAGATCGACATAAATATATGCATGATGTGTTTCTTTAAGTTGTGGAGTTTCTTGGTTGACTAGCTCACCTTCTTCCTGAGCCTACTTTTCCTGGCTGCCTCTCTATTCTGTGCAAGCCTTCTCAGTGTCTGCAACATGCAATTAAATATGTAAATACATACACATGTCAAACTCAAAAGTCATAACATATGTGTAGCTATGGTTAACTACCATGTATGTATTGTAGCCTGCCTGCCCTGCAGACAATGACTGTTCACCCTCTCCTAATTAGTTAAGTTACTTAGGCTAATAAAAATACCTTTTTTCTGCAAAAGCTTAACTACTTGTCAAGATCACTGGCTAGCCTAGCTTACCTTGGGGTCTTGTGTTCTCCTGACCCCTTCCCTCTCTGGGTCTGTGCTAGACGATGTTGCACCCTTCCCACTGCTGGTTCCTTCCTTCTGCAAGCCACATTTTTTTTACAAAAACATGTGAGAGAAAGGGAGCAGAGAGAGAGAGAGAGAGAGATCAGCTGTATGCATGTATATATACCTTGATTAGAGTAGCACTGTTCTTGTTGTCCTTTCCTGAATTAGGCAACAAGGGTGCTGCATTGGGGCATCCGGTGGTGACCTTCTGGCCGGCGGCACCTTGCTGCTGCTGGTCAGGCCTCCTGGGAGACGACTGCTGCGGGTTGCCGCCATTAGCAAGCATGACTGCCATGGCTGCGCCACCATTAATCTGAACATAATATATTCACCACACCATGCATCACAAAACGATCCAATTAAGCGTATGTAAGGATATACTAGTACGGAATCTGCATGCATATGACTACGTACGTACCTTTGCAGCAGGATTAAGTGGCTCCGCGGCATGCATGGGCTGGGAGGGAAAGATGTTCAGAGTCTCTGCAAAGCAAACATGGGAATTCAGAAGGTGATTAAGGTTTCATCAGCACCTCATAACTGAAGCTAGAAACAATTAGCTAGTAGAAATAACCCAGAAATAAGACTAATTATTCATGCCTGAAAGGTGCTTAATTTTGATCTTAACTACATGTGCAGTACGCTTGTATAGGAACACTTGAAGGACGCATGCTTATGGGGCTACAATTGAACAGAGTGCACGAGAAGGTGCAGATGGAAAGGAATGTGAGAGAAATGGAAAGAAGGAATATTTATAGCTTCTTTTAGATCAAGCTCTTGCAAAAGGGGAAGGAGAGTCTGTTACATGTCACACTCTTCACACAGGGAGAATTACCAAATAAATCCAAAGAAGGAGCACAACATCAAGAGGAAAACACACGAAACCAAGAAAGAGTTAGACACAACAAATGGCCAATTAAGCATGCTCTCTATATATGTGGCATACACATATACATGAAAAAGAGGCCATGCACAGTTGGTGTATAAAAAAGGAAACCAATTTACAAGATGAAACATCATGGACGCTGAACTTCAATGGGAGAAAGCAAAGAATATTAAGAGGGGATTTTTTTCAGTAACCTACGTCGTTGTTCTTGAATCGACTGTGGGTCATGACCATCTAGGTAGAGAAATAGTGCTGCTTGATCCAAATCCGCCATGTCGTAGCTCATCGGCTCCTTGCTCCTAGAAAGGAAATTGGATGATGAAACAAGCAACAATCAGTGGCTGAATACATTAGCAAGCAAGTAGGAGCACAACTTTTCTTTAATGGAGCAGATAGAAGAGTCGGTGTGAGCATTCCATTAAAAAGTTTTGATCTTAGCTACTTGCTGAAAGCTACAACGAAAAGAATTATATCCTATTATTTGGGAAAAAATTGTCCTTTCCTTAGCTCGACCTCTAAACTGTTTCCATGATCCTTAACTAATCACTAGGTAAACAATTTGGCATAATGATACATGGTCTCTCTAGCTAGTTCCTCGTGTATGTATGCCCATGTACGAATTCTTCAAAGCAATTAAAAATCAAAATTAACTCCACAAGATGTAAGATGGAAAAATCCTGGTCGATTTGCTAATTAAACTGAAATCTATATGCTTGACACAAGAACAATTTCGTTCCCATCACTGGGAAACAAAATTAAACCACCAGGAAATCAAGGAAACCAAAAGGTGAGAACAGAGAACAAAAGAGAATCAATCAGTGTGGAGTTGGTGAATTCCTACCTAGTCTATGCAACCAAGCAAGCAACAGTTCTCTCTTTGCTTGGAGACTCAAAGAGAGAACTCTGGAAGGCCCAAAACAAAAGGGGGAACGTATACCTCGTACAATCAACTTACATGGAGGTGGATGCGATCATCGGCGGCGGCGAGGTGCTCCGGAAGCCGAGGGGGATCTCCAAGGGTTGGTGGTGGTAGTGATCTTCTTCTCTGAAGCCCCCCATAAAGCCCTTATGAAGGCCCTGACCATCCTCCACCTCGTCTGTTTCTTCTTTCCTCTCCCTCTCTCTCTCTCTCTCTCTTCACACTATGCACATATCTAGCAAAAGGATACAAAATCAGATATTAATTGCAAAACCGACTTCTGTTTGCACTCATCTTTTATACCTGGCGCCAGAGATATAAAGAAAGCGCTGCAGCTTTTAGCTTGGAAGTCACCTAAAATCTTTTCCCTACTCCCCTTATCTTTTGACCAAGACCTTGAGAGAAGAAGACTTTTATGAGAGAGAAGGGGAGAGAGACAAAAAGAGAGGTTGGGCGAATACTAGTCTGTATTAATTGGAAGATTGTTAGAGATTCAATTTCTCTCATTCAAATATAATGTGTTCCTATATGCTTCTTGCCACTCCCTATTCAAGTTTATATCATTTATGCCATCGCCGTCTAACTCCGCTAGTTGACTGACACCGTTAAACCACTTGACAGTTATACGCCCATCATTTATTATTGAAGCCAAAAATTATAATTCAGTATTTCTCATTAAAACTATGTATAACAGAAACGGAGACGAGAGCAGTGTCCACAGATATGTGATCGGCTAGGAGCCGGCAAAGCAGATATGAAGATGTACCAGGGGTTGAAAACGGGCTAAAATCTCCTCCCTGCCCCCTTTATCTTTTGACAAAGAAGATTATAATTGTTGGGTAAATACTACTCCGTATTAATAATGAGACTGAGAGCAATTATATATCATACATATTTCTATTTTCTCACTGCAACTCCCTATGCAATTTTGTATCATATGTATGATTGTCGTCTAATTTCATTAATTTACTTACACTATTGAACCACTTGACTGCTACAAGCATGTAAAAGTTAGCGTGGAACAATAATTTAACAATTCTCTCATCTATATATGCATTTATAGAGGATCTTGATAAAAGAGCGGTTCATGATAACTAGGGACTGGCAAAGGAGACGGGCCGCGTTGAACATCGGAAATAGCTTGAAATCCCGCCCTACTTATTAATTGTAAGATTTTGAGCAATTTTATTTTTATCATCCTTTTTTCACGACTCCTATTAAATTTTATATTATTTTTCACATTACCACCTAATTCCTTTAGTTGGCTAACACTCTTGAACCATTTGACCATTGCAAGTCTGTGGGATTTATTCTACACGAATTCAATTACTTACTCCCTACTATAAACATTTATAGAGGATCTTGGGAGAGGAAGAGTGTCCCAGGTAGCAATTAGCAAAGGAAATGAAGATATAGTCAAAGTTCAGAAAAAGATTAATATATTATCCCCAGTTTATTGGTTGAAAGACTGTGATCAATTTCATTTGTGTAATCAACCATTTCATTTTACCTTTTTCCATACATGATTCAGATTTATTTCCCATTCTTCATTGTCATCTAATTCCATTAATTGACTCTTACACTGATGGTTGTAAGTCTAGCTAGTATTATTAAATAGGAAATAAATATCCCTGTTGAAGACATATTGATCATGGAAGGGGGATTTTCACCAAATATGCGATTGAAATGGAGATCGATGAAAAAGAGGATTTGTAGAGAATCGGATTTGTAGAGAATCGAGACTGCGTAGACTGTTATCTTGTGACCAATAACATGGAGAAGATCATCACGACAAGTCTAGTGGAGATGCAATTCACCTAAAAACCTCCAAACACACAAAGAAAAGAAACAACTAAAAAGTAAAAATAGTTTATACAAACCTTAAAAGTAATGTGATGAAACTGAAAAACATGATGAGTACATGATACAATCATCATCGACAAAGATGGAGTCCCCTAGGTGCAAGGTCGCTTGGCGACACCTCGGTGACGAAGATGGAGTTGTCTCCTTTGGCCGAAAAGCGTTGTGTGCCATCTTCTCCGCCGTTCACCACTGGCTAAGAAAGAGTAGGTGGGAATTTGACAAATACTATGTATTATGGATCTTCTAATTTTCAATCGATACTGATTACTTCTATACTTAGCTTTACTTGGCAAACCTTTGGAGGATGTGAAGCTGATATTTAACATTTAGCTTTACTTGGTTCATTTTCTCGATCGTTGAGATAAGCGAGAGATTCTTTATGTTTTTTTACTCTATAAAAAAACACTACAGTTTTCTTTGCATCATATGAACAAATTATAACATCACGGTGAACATCTTTTAGATCGGTATGAACTTGTTTGTAAGATTAACCAATGTTGAGATAATATACCATTTTTTTGTTCTAGACGAATAATTTATGGACAAATAAATTAAATTGATCAAGGGGCAGTTAAATCACTAAGACAAAGAGGCTTTGTGTGTATTAATAATTGGAAGATTGTTTTGCCACACCTGATTTGGGCTTAAGCCATTTTTTTCAGCTGTCGTATAATTCCATGAGTTAGCCTTCACAACCGTACAATTTTCAATATTAGTGATGTCCTATAAAACAACGGCTCTTATCACTAGGTCACGGTCCCATCCGTTCCACAAGAAGTTTGTTGTAACAATTAAGAAGGCATGTACGGAGTAATTCATTTCAAAAAAAAAGGCATGTACGGAGTAATTCATTTCAAAAAAAAAGGCATGGGCTTTAACCTTATGTCCAAAACTCGTTTAACTATTTATGCAGCACGTTCTCTTCGGCAGCAATTCCAAGTTAAATATTTTGAGACATAACTCCCCATGCACTGCAAGAGTAAAACTCCAAACCCCTCCCTGAGAAAATGAACCAAGTAAAGCTGAGTACCAAGTAACAGTTTCACATCTTCTAAAGGTTTACTAAGTAAAGCCAAGTGCAGAAGCAACCTACATCGACTGAAAATTGGAAAATCCATAATACATAGTATTTTTTGAATTTCCACTCGCTCTTTCTCACCCACTCGCTCATGAAGATTGGCTAAGGTGGCGAAAAGTGCCTTTCAGCCCAAGAAGATAACTCCATCTTCGTCATCGAGGTGTCGCAAAGCGGCCTTGGGCCTAGGAGACTCAATCTTTGTCGCTGATGAATGTATCGTGCACTCATTATGTTCTTCAGTTTCCTCACATTACTCTTAAGGTTTGCATAAACTACTTTCACTTTTTGGTTTGTTCCTTCTCTTTCTGTGTTTGCAGGGTGTTTAAGTGGATTGCATCTCCACTTATTGTGATGATTCTCAGGTTATTGGTCACAAGATAATGGTGTACGCAGTTTTGATGCTCTACACATCTTCATCAATCTCATTCCAATCGCATATTTGGCAAAAACTACTCTTCCATAATCAATATGTTTTCAATAGTCATACTTATTTTCTATTTAATAATACTAACTAGACTTACAACCGTCATTCAACTAATGGAGTCAAACAATAATGGAAAATAAGAACTAAACCTGAATCATGAATGGAAAAAGGTAAAGAGGAAATAGTTAATTACACAAATGAAATTGCTCACAATCTTTCAACCAATAAGTGGGAAGAATATATTAACCCGTTTCTGATCTTCGACTGCATCTTCATTTCCTTTGCCGATCTGGACACTGCACCTCTCCCAAGATCCGCCATAAATGTGTAAAGCAGGGAGCAAATAATTCAATTTCTGAATAAATCTCTGACTTGTAATGGTCAAATGGTTCAAGAGTGTTGGCGGTAATGTGAAAAATAATATAAAATTGAATATGTATTCATGATAAAAAGAAAACATGGATGATAAGAATAAAATTGTCAAAATCTTACGACTAATAAGTAGGGCGAGAATTCAACCTATTTTCGATGTTCAACGCGCCAAGTCTCATTTGTCAGTCCGTAGTTGGCACAAACCGCTCATTTCTCAAGATCCGATGTAAATGGGCAGTATTTACCCAACCACTATAATCTTCTTGGTCAAAAGAGAAACAGAGTTTGGGGAGATTTTAGCCTAGTGTCAATCCCTGGTGCATCTTCATATCTTCTTTGCCTGACTCCTAGCCAATCACATAACTATGGACACCGCTCTCGTCACCATGTCTGTTGGATAAACGGAGTATGTGTCAATGTCATATATTGGTTGCTTCTACACATAATCCTGATCTTGACGCTACTTCATTAAAGTACAGCTACATGCACAAAAACAACAACAAAAACATGAGTGCAGTTGTCAATGGTTAAAATTTAGTCCTGCACCTTTGTTTGTCTGAAAGCAAGTCTTACAAGTCAATGCTTCCAAGAACCGATCTCAACCACTGATTTGTTGAAAGGATGCAAATCACACCACAGATATGCAGAACATCTTCTAGGAGAATCAAGTCAATACTCGATCAAACATTAAGGGCAAGGGAATAAGGTACAGACGCAGGTGACAAAATACAAACACATAACAGCTAAAAGTCAATCATGACAGCAGGACTAATAGGTCAGGGAATATCTAGGTCAAAACAACAAACAGGTAGTAGCAGATCATGCTAGATAATATGTCAATCTGGTGCCAACTCTAGAAGAGATCAAAAGTGAAATTAACAAACAAAAAAGATTCAACAATTGCGCAAAAAATTGTCTGCGGGTTTCAGGTTTGCAGCATACAGCAGCTCAGAGCCAGTTCCATCAATGAATTGTTGGCACCAATTCAGTAGCAAAACACTGATCCGTCTGCACTTCATGATCTCACAGCATGCTGTCAGTTCTCGCCGGCAACCTCCTGAAGAAGTTGAGGGGAACAGATGGAAGCCTGTGGCGGAACCTAGGGTGCCTCAGCAAATACAGCCCAGCAAAGAACGCGACTATGCGGAACGGCGTCAGGTACAGCACGACAGCGGCGATCAAGCAGAAGGTCACAAAGATGGCAGTAGCCCTTGGATCGCGCCAGCTCAGCAGGGACTGCAGTCTCTCACCTTGTGTTGCCAGGTCACCAACAAGTGTCTGTACCCTGCCAGCAATGCTCCTCAGCCGATCATACCTCATCCTGACAAGATCCTGTGAACGAGATGTAGGGAAAGTATCAAACTCCTCATCAAGTTCATCAGGGTGGGAAGTTTCTGCATGTGAAAGACGGGTGTCCATGTGAGGTGGCTGCCTCGGCCTCCACCGGTAGTACCAGATCCCTATCAAGAACAGGTAAAGGAATATTGTTGGAAGGATCAGCTCTGGATACAGCACCAAGATGATGAAGAGGACATGAATGAGCACAGTTGTCAGTGGGTTCTTCCATTCGCAAATCTGACCAGACCACTTAGCAGCACCAACCAGGGGAGCCAATAGTTTCATAATCCTGAAGAAGTTTGCCTTGCTCTTCCTCATGCTCCACATGTGAGAATCCACATCCAACATGTACTCAACAACTTCCTTCCTGAGAGGTGGCTCGGCACGGCTTAATCTCATCGAGACCATCTGAGTAGCCTGGAGCCTCAGATTGTCAAGCTGTGTGACAGACAGAGGGTAAATATAGTGCATCTTTGGCAGCAGCGGCTGAGAGTACATCTGCATCATGTTTACTAGCGAGGAGCATGTGAACCGCACAGCAAGCTGCACTTCACCCATCTTCTTCACCCCCGTAGGAAGCAAAATGATAAGAGGGTAAGAGTGGGTGTAGACCCTACCAGCCTCAAGAGTAGACAGGCGGATCCTTACCTTGCCAATTCTACCATCATTGTTACCCTTTGCCTTCTCTCCTTGCAAGTGACAGTTATCAAACACACCAATTGTTATAACAGTGCATGGATCATACACATCCCAAGTGTATTGCTCATTCCATTTTGGGTTGAAACTGTCAATGATAGTCCTTGTTCTAACCCATTTGTGCCCATACTTTGCAACACAATAAGAATCCGTGGTGCCACGCCCATCCTTTGTCTTCATTGGCAGTAAACCCTGAGCATTCAAGATTCCTAGCTCAAGAACCCCAACCCTAGGCTTCCACAACTGTTTTGCAGTGGCCCTCAGATCACTACTGTAATGCGTTGACTCGTCCAGAACATGATACCCACCATCCAGAGAAATCCTGACATGAATACGACTAGAGAACTTGGCATCTTTTTTCTTCTGTTCCCCATCTCCAGACACATGCTTCTCAAGATTACACCATCGGCTGTGTACTGGCCTGTGGTCAAGCCGCCTGTCTACATTCTGCAGTGGAATAATTGCTTTTCCTAATACCTCATCCTTGTTCTGTGCAATCCGGTCCTCAACGCTCAGAGTCAAGTGGTCCTCAAATGGTTCAGCTGCCACAAACATCAAATCCTCATTCCACATGGGATTAGCATTCTTGTTTGCCCATATCCTTGTCCTCAAGACCTGATTCCCTAGTGTAGCTTTCACATAAACTTCAGGATTTCGGTTCTTGTCACTTGGTATCAGGTCTTGTGCCTCAATAACATTTACCCTGAGATACCAAAGTTTAGGAGTTAAATACACCTTAGACCTTATGCTTGCAAGACCATCACTAGGGACAGTTGCAGCATCAGAATGCCATGCTTCAGGAAAAGCTTCGTCTGCTTGCGAACCCATCCAGACAGCCAACATGAGCTCCCCTACCTTTCCCTCCTTGCGACCCTCAAGACGGTACCACTCTGGTGCCAACGGGCTGTCAGGCGGAACTCTCTTTGGAACTTCATTGAGGTCAAACACAACTCGCCCAATGAAATCATCCTTACCAAAGTCCTTGTCTTTGACAACGACCTCGACATAGGAGGATTGGATGCGTTCCTTGGGAAAGGCAAAGACCTGATTCCACTCTGGGTTAGCATTCTTCTCGAAGTAACGGGTGGTTCCCTTGTAATTACCAAGCTTGATCTCCACATACGGGTCACAGCTCCCAGTCGCATCTTTGGCAGAGAGATCTTTGGCCTTGACAACACGCACATAGAGATACTGCATCTGCTCCACAAGGTCATATGTGCTAGTTCGCTTGTCACCTGCTGCCATAAAACCCCCAAGGTGAGGCGTTGTCTCTTTCAAGGAGTAGTCCTCGGGCTGTGGGCGCTGCGGCTGCATCTTGCCAGTTTACAGAAGGGACGAACTAGTGTGCCTACAAGACGGTACATGACAGGGTATTATCAGGTGACCCATTATAACGAGCAAATAGGATTGGAAAATAAAATATCATAAATCATGGGTCAGCAAATAAAATATCATAAATCATGGGTTAGCAATGCTTTAACGACAGCTCACTATTATTTGATTTGATTACTCATTCCCCCCGAGATCCTAAACTGTATTTTGGTTGTACTTAAAATACCTTAGGACAGGTTGCATATTCTACCAGCATTAGAACAATAGGTACTTGCAAGGAAGCATTTAGCTTAAGTTCGAACGAGACATTTTCAGAACAAAATAAGCTGAATAACGCATTTTCAAGGATAGATAGAGCTCGACTCAGTCAAACACTTTCTTGTTCGACTCCCCTTGCACACTACAGAACTTAACTTTGGCTGGCATACTTACACAAACTCCGTAGCGAAGGCAAGAAAGTTGATTCCTTCAAGAAAAAAAAAACATAGACCGGTCTGTTCACAAAGCACTACCTAACATACTGCACTTAATCAATATTTCAAGTTTCCAACCAGGAACTAGCAATACATAAAGTTTAAGAAAAGTACCAAGGGAGAAAACTTACTTCACCTGACCCATTTCGTTTCCATACACAAGAAGAAGCATTTTCAAAGTTTGTCTAGTGTTACATTTGACGATAGAAAGGTGACTGTGACAGGTCAGTAGATGGAAATAGCGCAAGGTAGGCCTAGCAAAAGCATGACCAGTTCAATCAATGTGTGCCAAATGGTGAACGTGGCCTGCTATCTTAGGGATATCCAAAACTTGTCTGACTTAGATTTGTATTTCCAGGAATGTACATGTGTAGCAGGTAAAGGCTACATGCATTGCCATTTAAGAAAAGCATGGCGGTCAATTGCAGATATCAGCCTCCTTGCGAAAGAAAGATGAGCAGGAAAACATGGTGCCCATATTCACCAACCCCTTCCCTGGGACATCAATCAGGTTTTGCTATTTGGGTACTCTAGGCGTTAGTATGTCACTGAACAATGACAGTGATCACTCAATAACAGAGCAGTCCACTACTGATGAAAAGCAGACTCGTTTACTGCTACGACTGTAGTAGCAAAATTATGCTGAGAAGTGTACAATCAAAGCCCAACAATAAAGTACAACTGGTAAATGAATCTACTGTTCCTCATCTCAAATCTTGTACTACTACAGTACAGCAATTGGTGTTTCCGGTGAAAAGAAAAAAGATGCAGCATTTACTGACCCCTGGCAACCTACCTACCTACGGCTGGAAGTAAAATCCGGGTACGTCCTCCCCCTAGATCAAATCTTGGCAATTTCGAACTTTCCCCCTAAAAGCAACCGACCGACCAAGCAAGAAGAACAGACCACACCAATCAATCAATCAGGCAACGAAACCCTAGAACGAAAACGACGCAGAACATCAGGCTCGGCTATCTCCTCCCCGTATCCCCCCGTACACGAACGAAGGAACGAGCGCGCAACGCCGTCGCCCCCATCGAAACCCCTAGATAGGAGTAGATAACGAAGCATTAAAAAAAGACCCGTAAACCCCCAAATCCCCCTAAAACCCCACCCATCCGTACGGGAGAAGATTTAAAAAAGCGCGTTTTTTTCTGCCCCGCCGCGCGCAGGGAATCGTAGACGCGGACGAACCGGAATGCGGGCGCTATCACAGGATTAATTACGGCGGAAACAAAAAAAAAAAAGAAACCATGAATAACCACCAAAACGGGGAGGAAATAATGGGGGAGAAGGAGGCGGCCGGGCCGGGGAGGTACACGAACCTGAGCGCCCCGCTGGCGGGCGGGCGGAGGGGGTGACGGCCGGGAGAAGCTCCTACGAGGACCCCCGGGCGGCGGCCATTGGCAGGAGGGAGGAGCAGGAATGCGTAGGAGGAGGAGGAGGGGCGAGGCGAAACCGAAGAGGCCGGAAGTGGCGAGAGGGAAGGAAGGAAAAGGTGGGCGATTGATTGAAAAAAAAGGCTCCTTTTCCTTGTGGTTCCTGCGCGGCCGGAACGAGACGAAACGGTAGCCAGCTGGTGACACTGGCTTGTGGGCCCAGCAGCGGGGACCGCGGGATGGACAAGCTGTGAACTGCGTGGTGGTGGTGGGCCCGGGCAGGATCTTTGTGGTAGGTTCTGTTTTTGATCAGTTCGTGCGAGGTCTCTCTGGAGAACGTTTTTTTTTTTTGAGATGCTCTCTGGAGAACGTTGGAACGGGGTAGGCCATGGCAGGCAGACTGAGAATGATCAGGCAGGGGTTTTTTGCGTGTAGCACCTCGTGTTTGTCTGAAATCGGCGAGGTGCGCTGACGTAGGCGAAAGTCGCGTGGTCGGGGTAACGGGTGCTGCCTGCGCGACGGTGCCGCGGTCGTAGTTGCGGTGCGGCATGGTCCATGGGTCTATGGAGACCTAGCGCTAGCGTCCACATGCAGATCCAGCTTGCAGCTCCTGCCTACACTGGTGATGGCCAGGAGGACCCAAGACCAGACCCTCCACACAGACACGTGGGGGCCAGCCTTGGCTTGGCGTCGAAGGCTCCCCAGCATGTAGAGCATGGTCGAGTAGCACCTGATTGGTTGGTCACAATCCATTTTCCCGTTTTTAGACCATCTTCACCGGCAGCTCCCAAATAACCGTTTGAGGATACCGGTATAGCATTCTTCATTTGGGGGAGCTGCTCCCCACCGGCGCTTCTCATAAGACAGCTCCAATAGATAATTTGAATTTGAAACTCAAACGCAAGCATAGAAATTCAAATAAGTTTACGAATATGAAGTTTGGGCATACATGGCCACCAAATTCGAATAGGTTTTGGAATAAGAAGTTTGGGCCAACACACGGCCACCAGATCGCCGCCTCCGGCGCAAAAAAAAATGCGCTTCCAAGCCAGATGATCACATGAAGGAGGTCACGGACGGCTCAACCTCGACGACTTCCTCATCAGCGGCCGGCGGCAGCTCCGTCGCTGCAACAGGATCCACGGTCACCGGGGGAGGCATGAACATCGACGGTGCGGGGGGAGACATGAACGTGGACGGTGTCGGGGGAGACGCCGACGCAGCTCGCGTCGTCATCACCTCTTGGCCGATGCGCTCGCGGTACATCTCGTGCCACGCCCACGCCAACGGGTCCATGCCGGCCATCAAGATCTTCGATTCTTGAGACATTTTGGCCAACGATAGCTGTGTCGCTTCGTTGGTGGCCTTCATGGCAGCGGCGTGAGCTTCCAGCTTTGCCGCCTCCACCTTCTCCCTCTCCAACGTGATCTTCATGTCTTGCTTGTCGAGGATTGCCTTCCACACGACAGCGGCCATATCCAACGCTTCCTTGTTCTCAACCGAGAATGAGTTGATCATCTTCTCGAGGAAGGCGTCCACGGCTGCCAATAACGGCGCCGCATTCCTCTCGGCCTTGGCCGAGACGTCGGCTGGATCGACCGGCCCATCTTCCCCGTCCTTAAATAGAGTGTGGAGGAGGTCAGCTCATTTCTTGCAACCTTGGAGCTTGTTGTAGCAATGCATGAAGGGGAAGTCAGTCTGTCCTCATGTTGGTGCTTGTACATTTCGAGAGCATTGAGCATCTAGCAATATATGATGCATAATAAGATGGTTCATCAATTCATATGTAACAACATGGATCATCAATTCATATGTAACAATAAGTATCATCAGTTCATATGTAAGAAGATAGGCATAGATCATACCCAATCCACCATCGTCTTGCCGCTCTCCTTCCGGTTCTTAATCTTCTCATAGTAGCCGTGAAACTTGCTACACGACCCCTTGATCAAGTACCAACGGTGAGAGAGGGCGCCCTCGTTTCGGTTCATCTCTATGGTGGCATAATCACCATAGTTCTTCTTCTCGTTGAAGCAATCGAGAATGCGCTTGTAGTACTTGCTCCCGGTTTGGTTTGCGCCAGTGATGGGGCAAAAGGTCACTTGCTTCCACGCCTCGATGAGGCATTCATCCTCCAAGGACCTCCACCTCGCACCACGAGTGTCGACGGAACCCCTGCGCGTCCTCCTCACACTCGCGTCGGTCTCGGCGTCGATCAACTCCTCCTGGACTTCCTCCTCACCTTCGTCCTCGTCGGCCTCTACTTCGTAGTCGTCGACCGGGGGTTCGTAGGCATGGCCGCGTATGATGCCGTTCAGGATCTCCTCCTCGCCGGCAATCTACGCATAAAGTTACAAACTTTCAGTCGCCGCCGGTGTCTACGATGCACACAATACATAAAAAAGTAAGGAAACACACCTTGTCCTGGCCCATGGACACGCCGGACGCGCTGCCGAACACCTGGTGGGTGTGCCTGCCGTCGTCGGGGAAGAGGTGGCGGGGAAGGCCGGCGCCGTCCGTCATGTGGCCCTCGGTGCGGCGCAGAACAGGAGAATCGTTCAGGTCGGGGAAGCGGAAGGCGCCTGCCCGAGCCGTTGAATCCGGCGAGAACGGCACCTTGTTGTCGACGGTCATGTAGCTATCCGCGAACTCAGGGGAGTAGCGGGCGCGGCCGTCCATCTGCAACAGCCGCATCTGCGAGATCGACGGCGCGTCCGCGGTGTACCCCGCGTAGTAACCTGGTGACGACGGGGAGCTCGAGATGCTGTTGAGGCCACCGCCCAAGTTCAAGCACGCTTCCGCAGAGGCCGCCGCTTTCTTTGCATCGAGGGCGGCGATGCGGCGCCTCCTGTGGTCGGCCGTGATGAGGGAGCGGTGTTCCATCTCCTTGTCCCAATCCTCCTGCGACATGGTCGTCGGCTTCTCCTTCGGCGCGATCGGAACGAGCCGAAACGGCAGCCAGCTGGTGACATTGGCAAGTGGGGCCAGCAGCGGCAGGGACCGCGGGATGGACAAGCTGTGAACTGCGGGCGTGGTGGTGGTGGGCCTGGGCAGGATCTCTGTTTTTTTTTTTTTGAACATAAAAGTTTATTCATCTACGAGCATTTTACAGAGAGAAGCGTGAAAGGTAACACGCTTGTTACACATAGAGTTTCTCTGATTTGACAAAGTCTTGCATCTGAACATAAGCAACGATATACTGTAGGTCTAATTTGCATTCTTGAGGCTAGCCTTGCAAGATGGTGAGCCTTGACGTTGTTTCCCCTGTTTATGTGAGAAACATTTCTTCGCTGGAAAGCAGGACTATTTTGTATCTGAGCTAGCAGTGGCCTGTTGTTCCAGTGCCCTGGAGCAGAGAAAATATCTGTCGCTTTTGCCGCCGAAGCAAGTACTGAGCAATCTGTGAGAAAGTGTGGATCTTGTATGTTGAATACCTCCGCTAGTCTGGTCGCAAGCAGCAGACCAAAAGTCTCAGCCTGAAGAGGAGAAGAAGCTGGAGGGGACATTGCCGAGATGTGAAGTTGTTGGACATGCGGATTATTTTGAAATTGAATAAAGACTCCAATTCCTGCTTGTTTAGTGGTGTTGCTTGGTTGCATTTCCCACGCAGCATCACAGAAGATTGTGTTGCCTGCAAAAGAGTCTGGACTTTGTACTGCCGGTAGTATTAGATGTTCCTGTAAGCAATTCACTCCATGATGTTCAACAGGGGTCGCGCCATCTAATTTGGATCCTTGGATGATAGCATTTGCTGCCACGTACACCTGAGATGGCCTGCAATATTTTCTAGCAAAGAGAGCATCGTTTCGAGATTTCCAAAGGCACCACAAAAAAGTATATAAGCTAGAAAGAGTAATCTGTGGATGCCCCGAGGTAAGCAAACTTTGGATCATGTCAGGAATAGAGGGATTAGTTGCAGCTAGAATTTCAGTTTTAATGAACCACGGTGAACAGAACCATGCAGCTTTAGAAAAAGGACAAAGGAAAAACATGTGCATTTCATCTTCCATGTTGTCACACCGGGAGCAGTTTTCATGTATGTGTTTAGAGAACTTACTTGCTCTCTTACCCGTAGGTAGTGCTTTCCTTAGAAGCCTCCAAGCAAAAGTCTGTACCCTTGGCACCATGTGCTTGTCCTGCCAAACCTGATTTAGAAGCGCAATAATTTGTGGCTGAACAATTTTTGGTCGTTGTCTTGCCGGCAGATCAAGGTTGTTGAAACAATGTTTATACGCACTTTTGGAGGAGAAATTGCCTGCAGGTGTTAGTTTCCAAATCAAAGTATCTTGTCCAGCAGCTTTAAGTATGGGAGTCTGAAGAATATCATTTGCTATCTCAGGACTGAACAGAGAGTTAATAAGATTAGCATTCCAAGTCTTTTGGTTTGGCAACCAGAGTTCTTTAACAGTAGCAGGATACCTAAAAGGATGATCTTGGATAATAAGATGATCATAAATTTCTTCCCATCTCGAGAACCAAGGGGAGCTCCAAATAGAACTATTACCATCTACAATCTGATAGGTAGAGGCTGAAATTAAGAGGGGCTTTACCTTGAGGATTGCAGACCAGAAAGCTGATTTTGGCATGTTTGTTTTTGCTCTCCAGATGGATGTGTCGTGGTGATATTTTGCCTTGAGGATCAAAGCAATCTGACTGTGTGGTTCTTTTGCCAACCTCCATGCCGCCGAAAGAATGAGCCCCTGGTTGATTGCCTGCAAGTTCCTGATACCTAAGCCACCAATTTTCTTTTCGGTGCAAATGTCAGCCCATGCTCTTAGACACAAGCTTTTAGTAGTAGGCTCATCTCTTACACCTGTCCACCAGAAGTTTCTAATGATAGCTGTGAGTTTTGCAATAAACTTCTTGGAGAAAATAATATTAGACATGTAATAAACAGGTATGGAAGCAAACACAGATTTAATAAGGGTGAGCCTAGCAGCATGAGAGAGCCTGTTAGCCTTATAGGATGAAAGCTTGGATTTAAATTTATCGTAGACAAAATTGTAGGCTGCAGATCTGTCCTTTGCAGGCAAAATAAGCGGATGACCAAGATGAATGGTGCTGGCATCTAAATCCGGAACCTGAAATATTTGTTTTATGTCTTGTTTGGCCTGCAAAGTTACCCTTTTACTAAATAAGATGGCTGATTTGTTCCAATTGGGGACCTGACCCGACCTCAGACAAAATTGATGTAAAATATTGGAAATAGTATATGCCTCCTGCACATTAGCTTTACCACATACCAACAAATCATCCGCAAACATTAAAGAGTGTATAGGAGGGCATTCTGGTCCAAGAGAGATACTCGATAGGTGGTTGGCTTGCGGTGCTTCTTGAAGTGCTAGAGATAGTTCATTCACTCGCAAGAACAAAAAGTGAAGGGGACGAGAGGACACCCCTGTCGAATACCTCGACTACTTTTAAAGTGAGCAAAAGATTGACCATTTATAATAACAGAAAAGGTCGGTGAGGAAATACAAGCATGTACAAGATTTATGAAATGACTATGCAGCCCCTTACGTTGCAAAGCCGAGACGATGAAGTGCCACTCTAACCTGTCAAAAGCTTTTGCCAGATCTATTTTGACCATAAAATCTTGGCTATCGCAAGAAGCTAGAGAGAAAGAATGTGTAATTTCTTGAGCAACTATGATGTTATTTGAGATACGCCTACCTTCGATGAAAGCTTGTTGCGAGGGATGCACATAGTCAGGCAAGTGGTTTTTCAAACGGTTCGCAAGAGATTTTGCAATAAGTTTGTAAATCACATTGCACAAGGCTGATTGGCCTATAATCAGAAGGTAAATGGCAAGCCAATTTTTTCGGAATGAGGGCAATGTGCGTGTCATTGAGATGGGATGGAAGTATACCTGTGTTGTAGAAATTGTTGATCAAAGCCGTGACATCATCCCCTATCCAACTCCAGGCCGCCAAGTAGAAGGCTACATTGAAGCCATCCGGTCCCGGTGATGCATTCTTTTTCATAGATTTGAGTATCTCCCAAATTTCCTGCTTACTTGGGATTGAGTTTGTGAAATCCGATGATTCATGAGGAACGGTTGTGCTTGGTAGTGTCCTGCCATTGTTAGACCGGTTCGAACGAGAAAATATTTTTGAAATAGCTTACAAATTCAGCTTGCAATATCATTGGGGTCATGAAGATAATTACCATGAGCATCCGCAATAGAGACTATTCGGTTTCGTCGTCTACGCTTAAGGACGAGCATTATGAAAGTAGGAAGTGTTCCTATCACCTTGAGCCGCCCAATGCTTCTTTGCCCTTTGTCCGTAGTATTCGTAAGTTTTGTCATGGTTTCTTCATATTGTCCAATAAGTGTAGCCTCCATTGAATGATCTTGATCATGTATTGGCTTGACCTGTATAGCGTTGATCTGATCTTGAATTGTGTCTAGTTGTTGTTGTATGGGTTTCTTCTTTTTACACCACCTTTTTAATGTTCCTGCAAGGTTAGTGGTCCTGGCATGGAAAGGCTTATTAACAGAAGAGGTCCAAGCATTCTTTGCAATGCCCTGAAAATCATCTTCAAAGGTCCACCAGTTCTCAAATTTAAAGTGAAGTTTGGGCCTACGGAATTGAGATTCAGTGGAAAGCAAAATAGGAGCATGATCACCAATAATGATAGGCAGGTTAAAAACATTAGTGTTGGGAAACAAACCACACCATTCAGCGTTTGCAAAACAACGATCCAGTCTTTGCAAAATAAGATTAGAAGAGAAACGTTTGTTCGACCAAGTATAAGCCGGACCGCTGTACCCCAGATCAAAGAGACCACAATGCTTAACATAGGAATTAAAAGCACGCATGCGGTACCTATTTACATTAACTGAAGTGGTGTCTGCTTCACACATGATTTCATTCATATCACCTAAGCACACTACAGGCTTCCCTAGGTTATCATTCACAAAAGTGGAGATTTGCTCCCAGATCATCCTAGTGTGGCGATGATGGGGATCACCATAAACACAAGCTAGCGCAAATTCCACATTAGTAGGTATATGTAAAACGACCGCTAAAATCACATAGTGATTGGAGAACTTGATGGAAACGAGTGACTTCATCCGACCAAAGCATCCAAAGCCCACCCGAGAGACCAATAGATGGAATAACAAAGCTATCGAAGTATTAAAACGAGAATTAAGATGGTAAGAATTATACCTAGAGGATCTAGTTTCCGAGACAAAAGTTATGTGCGCACTTTGTGGAGTTCATTAACACGGCAAGGAACTCCATCTTATTGGACCTGTCGAGGCCCTTGCCCGCTCCTTGACAGTTCCACCCGATGAGTTTCATGGCGCCGTGGCGCCTTAGGGCGCGGCGCCATTGCCCAAGTGTAGAACCCGTTGTCTCGTAGCTGGCCATCTCCGAGTAGTTCATCCCGCATCGGCGTCATGTTTCCGCTAGCAGCGACAAAAAGTTGAAAAACATCTTGAATTTTGACGAACAAATTGGGTGGTGGAGCTCGAAGATGCGAAGGATCAAAGTCGTCCCTAAAGAGAAAGCCGACGCTAGCAGGCGCTAGGCTTTTCTTCACATCAAGTGGTCGACCAACAAGTTGATGCCCCGGTGGAGCATCAGGGATTTCGAAAAGGATTGAATCCTCACCCACTTTACCTCCCAAAAACGACACTCCAGAATCGATACTCGGGTCTGGTAGATCAGGGAGTTGCCTGTTGCAGCGATTTAGTTTGCGGTTGTTGGGAGCTCCGACGGCCATGGACACAGCAGTTTGCATTGATGGGAGAAAAGAGAGGATTGGTTGGATCTTGGATGAGGAAAGAGCTAGGCTGGGGGAGGGAAAACCAGGGAGAAAAGCATGAAACCAAGTTCCGCTCGGGTAAACCATCACAGGAGCTTCGGATTGGAGATTTCTTGCCTGATTGAGGTGCACGCCTGTAGAAATTTGATGGAACTCGGATGGAGGGGAGATGGGGCGCGGGTGTTCAGGTGACGACATGGGGGTGCAGAGGGAAGAGGGAGGGGACTTGGGGATGCAAAAGATCGAAGGGGGAGGCACCGGGATTGAGGAGATGGAGGGAGAACCATGGAAGGTTCTAGAACGGCATATCGCCAGACGCCATGGAGGCAAGTCAGAAACGCCTATTCCGGATCCAAGTACGGTTTCATGTGCTCTGCCGACTAAGAAGCCTATTAGGTGTTGGAGGTTGCAACTGAATATCGGGCAGGATCTCTGTGGTAGGTTCTGTTTTCGCTCGGTCTCTCTGGAGAACGTTGGAACGGCGTAGGGCATGGCAGACTGCGCATGATCAGGCAGGGTTTTTTCACATCTAGCACCTCGCGTTTGTATGAAATCGGCGAGGAGCGCTGGCGTAGGCAAAAGTCACGTGGTCGGGGTAACGGGTGCAGCGGTGCTGCTGCTGTACGACGGTGCCGGCGCCGCGGTCATGGTTGCGCTGCGCATGGTCCACGGGTCTATGCAGACCTAGCGCTAGCGTGCACATGCAGATGCAGCTTGCAGCTCCTGCCTCCTCTGGTGATGGCCAGGAAGGACCGAAGACCGGACCGTCCACGTGGGGCCCAGCCTTGGCTTGGCGACGACGGCTAGCGCATCTATCTCCACCATGCAGAGTATGGGCGAGTAGCACGTTGCTCACACTCCATTTCCTCTCTTCTAAGAGCATCTCAACTGATTTAAAAAAAAAAAACATCTTAACCTGCGCGTCCTAAATAGCGCTAGCGCTTTTTCGAGCCGAATAAAAGCGCCGGCAACCCCGTGTCGGCCCCTACGTGAAGAGCGTGAATCGGCCACACATCCCAAAAGTCGACGCCAGCGGGGAGTGGCGGGACCGACGCGTCAGCAGCACATTCTAGTTTAACCTATCTGTCGCCTACCTCGCGACGGAAGTTATTGGCGCGCAGCGGCGGTGCAATTCCACAGAGGCGCATCGAACCGTCTAGTCGCGTCTAGCTCTCCGTGCCGGCATTAATGAGCGCCACCGCTCCCCCGCCTCCCTCCTCCGGCCTATAAATCGTATCGTCCCCCACACACAAACCCTAACGCCTCTTTCTCTAACCCCAGCCGCCACCATCTCAAGAAACGAAGCTTGCAAATGTTTGAACTATTTCCTCTGAAAATCCTGCTGAGATTCCTGCATTGAGCAAAAGACTTAGTATCACATTCAATTGCTAGGAGTAAATTAAAGGGCCCTCATTTCGCCTAAGCATGACGTTGGATTAGGAATATGTCATCTTTTGCAAACATCTCAATTAAAGAATATGATATTTAGCCCCTTTCATTGTTTTACATGTTTTTTGTGTACAGTGTAATCTATAGTTAACTTCATTGTTAATGGTTTAGTGCTGAGAATGGCTCCAATTAACGGCTTTGTTCGCTCCAACTTACAAATATCAACGTCCCGGAGTCTAACATTTTCTTCCTAAACGCCAATAACCCATTTTCAGCCATTTAAGTAACATAGTACGTGTGTTCCTATCACTTAGACATCATCAACTAAATACGAAACTGTATCTATTATTTTAGGAGGAATTTTCATGGACATGCATGCAGTTTTGTTTTTTTTACTTTGGTCCACCTACTCCGTTCATCATTTTACATGAACATTTAAAAGGCATGTTCCTATAGTAGAAACATAAAATATGTTGTCGTCAATGAGCCGCAGCAAAAATACGCACACACAAAGTCCACCATTACGAACAGTCGCATGCATGTGTTCTTTTTCTGACATTGAGAAGTTATACAAGGAAACTCTGTTCAACAAAACAAGGACAAGCCTAACCAACAAAAAGTGTACCTTCTATTATCTATTTCTGATGCGTATTATGTTCACCAAGACAGGGAAGGATCTAACCGAAAAATTGTATGTTCCCATATCTAACATTGACAACTCTCTCCTAACATACTCATGTGTGTTATTACAAAATGATATCACCCTCACATTAAAAAATGTCTCTCATGGGCAAATCTTTTCTTGAAGACGGACACCTTCAAACTTTGGCTAGGCCTTGCATGCATTTCACTGGGAGTGCACTTTTGAGTATTGAGACCTCGCACTCTCCTTTTATAGGTGGTTCAAATAAGTGTCCTTCTCTAATTTATTTTTACACTCACCTCAATATCATCGAAGAATTTCCTCACAGCTGACAAAAACATCGACATGCAATTGTGTCATGTGTCGATGGTGGTAGTAGGTGGGAGTGGTGGCGTCACATTGTGTCGTGTGTCCTTCATTCATGTTTGTTCTTATACCCGCCTATGTCTCATTGACTTACTGACTATTTACAATAGGCAAAAAGTACACGCAATTGTGTCAGCTTCATCATTTTTGGCTAAGCATCTTTTGGCGGAGAAAACGAGGCAAAATGTTTTTGGCTAAGCATCTTTTGGCGGAGAAAACGAGGCAAGATGTCGTGGTTGGTGGGTGGGAAGATGAGGTGTCACATTTTGCCGCGTGTGATGGTGGTCATGAAACTTTTGAGTTTAGAGAAAACTTTCACTAGAATCCAGTTCCTCGAGATAAATCTCCTTTCGGCAAATATAATGATCCTATGTTTCGATTTTAGCTCAGTGGACAGCCCAATCCCTTGGTGGGATCTTGCTTCCGTGCAAAACGGTCATTGCCAAGTCATCCTTGTATGTCAAAACAGAAAATTGCTAATTGTACATTGAGGGACATGTCAACAAGGGCTTGAACAGTACATCATGCATTAGTATGTTTAAACAAAATATATCTATTTCCATGATGAGGCAGTAAAGATTATGTTGTCAACATATTTTATAACAAACTACCATTGTAACTTGACTAAAATACGATGACAACTTAATAAAAATTGGATGACATGTGAAGATAATGCTGACTGTGAAGATGAATCATCAATTTGGTTCAGGGTCACAGGCTGAAAAAATAATCATCGACACATCAACATGGGGTCTATCTTGGAGATCTTGTCAAGATAATGCTGACTGTGAAGATGAATCATCAATTTGGTTCAGGGTAAAACATTTTGAAGTTTCAAGAAGAAAGATTGAAAATATCATCATTTTAATTGCTTGTGCAATGGCACCACTGGCACTATCTAGCTCTCCGCGGATTCACCCTTGATTAGGCACTAATTTTCGTGAATTATTTGATCTAAGAGTCCATCCTCATAAGTTTTCAAAAATAATATCATCTACTCAGATACTTTCAAAGGTTATTGTCAAAACATATCAAATATATATGATGCTAGTCAGTGTCATGTGCTACATCAGCAATACCGTCCACATCATATGCCATGGAAGCAAAACCACCTTAGGGTTCATAGTGCTTCACTTTTGCAGCCTATTTGGTTCGCATGATTCTGAGAAGCACATTTTTTTCAAAATGGGGATAGCCCAGCAATCAGCAATCGATGCGTACGACTTTCGAAATAACTCTAAAAAGCACATGAATAAGAAAATGTAGGAATAGTATAGGAATGCACAAGAAAATCAAAGGATTAAAAAACACATGAATTCTGTAAACTTGGTTGTTTGGTTCAAAGGAATATGAAAAATACCGTATTTTTAACAGACATGGTCAAATGAAAGTCAAACAACATGAGAGAGTATAATTATGATGTTATTTTGCCATTGGATACATCAGTCTCGTTCTTCATGCCAAACGAAACCACCAGAGGCTATCAGCCAGATCGCCAGCCAAAAATTAACATAACTTTTGTATGCCATTTTTCGTTATCTCCATGGTAATGAAAATCGACCTAGTGAGGGGTCGCTTGGGAAAAAAAGTCTCGTTCTTCATGTGTAGGAATTTAAAGAGATCCAAGTGGATTGTAAAATTTCTGTTTTTTTCCTTTGAAACAGAGATTATCCTGCATTTTTTCCTTTGCTTAATTCCTTTAAACCTAATGGATGAACAGTGCTACCGTAGGAAAATTTCATATTCCTATTCCTCCCTTTTTCCTTTGAAACAAACAACCCCTTTCAAGTTGAGGTTCTCAGATACATGTATATGCAACTCGAATGGAAAACAACAATAGTACACTTTACCCTCAACAGAAACATACAAGGAATGGTATAAGATGAGTAGCATAGGTATACATGGTAGCCAGTACTTATAAGCATAAATAAACCTGTAGGCAGCTAGACCTGAGTAAAAGATAGATGGTTCCAGGGAGCACTCTGATTTGCATCCTATACCATCAATGGTATGAATATGATCTCTGTTTTCCAGGGAACAGTGATCATTATCGCTGATGCAAAAAAAAAAAAACAAGGAGAACTGGACCGCTGGCGCTTGCAGAAGAATGTTCTTTCCTTTTTCCCTTTTGCTTGGTGACATCTATTAGAATTTCTTCACTTGCACCTGGGCTCCTTGCTTCGTGCTAGATTCGAGCATGGCTTCTAGAACGGCAACGTCACGAGCACCTTCGGCATAAGAACTGCGGGGTTCAGCCTTGTGATCTCCGTCCTGCATGAGCAAGCAGCCCTGATTAAATCCTAGCATGCTTTTACACATCCAGTGGAATATGGGCAAGTGTCCTTGGTTTTACGCAGACAATTCAAACTCATGCAAGCTCTAACCAGATGTTCTATGGAAGTGTACTTTGATGATGAGACAATCTATTTTCATTATGCTAATCAGTGATCTTGTACACGCCTAGAATGGACCAGCAATACAATCAGGTGTTTTATTCTAAAATCAGTCATGACTGGTGATGTGTTTTAGTTTTCCAAATAAAAAACCTCACCACAGCCTCTCTGACCTCTGGTTTATAAATGAAACAGCCAGCCACAGCAATGCATTTTCTTTATCAGAAGGAAATCCTGAATATCTTCATCAGTGATCCATGATGTATTGCAAGAAATATAAACTGAAATGGCTTAGTACCACATACTTTGCTAGCCTGCACGATGTCATGGACAAATGCCTTCAGTTCTTCATGCACACCGCTAAATGGATAAAATGTTTTCTGGCACTGCCCATCTTCACTTGTAAATAGCACCTGCAAATGCATAACATGGTTGATAAGTATTTTGTTAATTGTACTGCTCCTCATCGCCATATAGAGCCTTTGGACAAGAAATGTCTGCATCTTTACAAACGAGAGGCTAGATGCCTAAGCTAATATATGTATATATTTATATGTGTGGTGCAGGACGAGGCACGGGAGAGAGATCGGGCCCATGGGAGCAGCGCATTTGAGCTAGGTCCCTTAGGATTCCAAGGCGGCACTCGTGTAGGTAATGGCCGTGGTAGGGTGTGTTTCTTGGTGTTTTGGATAGTCCACACCTTAGTGTTGTAAATGGCAAACTCTATCTTCTTTAAATGCAATGATGCACATCTTTGCAAATTCTAGGGGGCAATCTGCTTCTGCAGCATCATGCCTGAACAAAAATTAGTTACTTCAGTGTTATTCAGAGACCGTGTCCAGAACCAAAGAGAATTGGACACCCGAATCCGAGTCAGTTTCTGACACAAGTATCCTTGTCTGAGTAACATTAATCAGAGTCATATTCGAACACCTACATCTTCGTACAAGCAACACTGTTACTTATAACAATGCACTGTGGTCACCACTTAAGACATTACCAACTTTGTGGAACCAAATAGGAAAGAGAAGGGGGCCTCAGGGTGTGGATATTGTGTGACTTGCTCGCTGCATAAACAATAGAAAGCAGGTTGGCATTTCATCTGGCACTTGCAGAGAAAGTGCTATTTACCTGGTAGCCATGCTTCCCACTATCAATTCCACGTTCAACTTGCACTGTTCCTTTTGTTCCATCAACCCGCCATAATATCTGTATCAGGACCAATGTAGAAAAAAAATAAGGCAGTGAATGATGGACAATATAATATGCATAAAGAACATATGTGACACTAGTGTTTGCAATAAGACTTAGTTTAACCTTCGGGGATCTCGAATTTACTGCAAATACCAAGACCCCAGCACATCCATTTTCTAGTTGGCTGCATACAAACATCAAATGTCTGTAAATCCTGAAATTTTACCATGTTGCAAAATTTACTTTGTATTTTCAGAACTTACAAAAGAGAACATATGTTGTCAGGCGGTGGTAAAGCCGTATCCACATGTCGGGAGATAGATGATACCGTTGCTATTTCTGAACCAACAAGCTGTTACAGAAGAGCTGATATCTTAACAGAAAAACAGAGTAAGACACTGAAAACACATGAATACACCCTTGCAACCCACTTGGATGAAAGCATTACTAGTCTACACAAATCACAAGTATGCACGTGTCAAATCAGATATATTTTCTTTTTGGAAGACTTGATGTGTAATTTGGAGGTAATATTTCCCATATCTATGTGAAGAGTATTGAATCCCACAGATGATAATGGAAAGTGCCAGAAGCTGCTCAGCTCTTCTTAAAAGCAACATGAGAGATGTACCATTCTTAGTCCTGCAATGAAGTGTACGCCCATGTCCAGTATAAAGCCACCCTGCAATGTAAAGTTGTCATAATAAGGACTGAGGGCAGACGTATCAAGTTCATTGAAATAAATAGGTGTGATGGCAAACAAAGTGATTTTTCTGTAGTGATTCCAAATTTGCGGAACTCGGAGAAAAAAAAACCACAGACATGTAGTAATTACAAGGGACAACTGTAAGCGTTTGGATACTTCAAAACTGAACAAGCAGAATGATCTAGCTATTGCAGACTTGCAGACATACATGATACTGCAATCCAATGGCAACAGCAAGATCCCAGTAAGTTAAGGTGACCAAATATAAGCCACCACCACCTCTAATGATATGCACCAAAACATGCAAGCAAATAGAGTTATGAACTTATTTATTAACTAGTTGAATCAACTCTAACCAAAAAAACATGCAATTTACTTAAACATTGTATTGACTTCACTAGGCTTCAAAAGTATAGATCAACAAGAGGTGCGTATAGCATTGCCCTTTTATGCAACACCTGACTGTATTATATTTAGTAAACTTATATTACTCGCACGTGCCTGTGTTCGTAAGCTGAAAGGTGAACCATTCCCAACCATTGTTTAGTTCACAAAATTAAGATATAGCTTCGTAATTGAAGTGATAGGTATGATAAGGGAAACTGCAGAAAAGCATATTTCACTGGAAAAATTAAACGCTTGCTACTTGACTCCTTACCAGAAAATTTCGTCTCCAGGAGCTGTTGAAGTATGGGTTTGAGCTGTTCATTGATCCTTCAACAATAACTTGGATGTTCATCATCTCACCAATGTCACTCATCAACTTGTTTGACTGTTGATATGATCTACAGATTACCAAAAGAAACTACCAATATGAAACGGAACTCTAGTGTTGCAAGACTTCACCTCCACAAATGCAGGTTCAAATCTGTAGTTTTCTGCAAGAGCCCAAATCGGTTTATATGGCAACTGGTTCGGAAATGAGTTGTAGACTGACAATGCAGTTTCTGCTTCAGCCGTCGCTGCGGTGTTTGGAGAAAGTTGATCAGATACATATTCATCATATCTATGGTACTCCTGAAAGATATAATGAGAAGTTACAGATACTTACATCCAGAGGCGGGTTTCTCTTCACAGCACCAGAAAATATATCATGCAAAGAGTGAGAACAATTAGGAAATCTCATATAAGCTTCAGTAGTTTGGCATCATCTACTACTACATAATGAGATAAGCAAGAGGATTAAATCCCGTTTATTGTGGCTGCCAGTCATCTATCTCGAATCAGGCACTGTTGCTTATTTTCCAGCTTACCTTGAATCACATGCTTTCCTGCCTTGAGCATCTGCAAGGAAAGCTCTACCTGCATAATTTGGACAACAAGAGAACATTTACAAGCAGGTTCTAGATTCGCAGTCCAGCACTGTATCAGCTTTTTATAAAAGTGGACAGCAAAGTAAAATTCACGAAATATACATATTGGCTAAACACAGAAAGTAGGAAAATGAACACTTGGTGAAATGTAGAATCTGTAGGCAATAGCAGTCACAACCAAGACATTTAAAGGAATTTTCCCATGACCACAGACCTGGACTTGCCCAGCAAGAACAACGGCGACACCCAAGATTGAATGGTCTCCCATTATCTCCTCCAGCCCCGCGTCGCCCCATTTACACTCGATGTCAGGCGCAAAATCGCGCGCAAGCTCCGCGGCAGCCTCCGCAGATTCCTGAATAATGGTGGCACAGAGACATACACACTTAAGCATGGATTATTTTACAGTGGTGATCTCAGTCAGCTGTGCAGGAACATTACAAGTGAATTTCCCTGTAGCTATCTCGCGGAAACGAGGTGGGCGATCTCGCGGAGCCTGACCTGGGTGCGGCTCCAGATGGCCTTGACGACGACGAGGTGGGCGATCTCGCGGAGCCTGGGGATGTACTGCGTGCGGGCGAAGATGCCCGCGCCGACCACCGCGATCCGGGGAAGATCGCTTTCCCCAGCCATTCCTTCTGGTTATTGGTCTCCTCCTCGCTGAAGCGCAGAACTGAAACGAAAGAGAACGGCAGGAAAGCAGAGTGCCGCTGAATCAGATCTGACGACGAGGCCCTCCCAGTTCAACGCGTCTGTGTTTTTCTGGGACGATATTTTTTCGTGGCCAGCCCTGAAGGAGCTTGCGAGAGGCCACGCTATCGAAAACCACATTGTACGTTTAACTTTAACGGCTTGCAATGTTGCTCGTCATGTTCATGGGACATCTGAACTATCACATTCATGTTGGTTTTCTACTTTACTTGCAATTGCCCTTCAAGTCTCTTGGAGGCATTTTGATATGAGAACGGCATTCTCCTAGTCTGAAGTTTATTTTGGACTGCGGGAATAGAAATAATTCAGCAGGTCTATCACGTCAGTTCAGAATCTCTGGGAATAGCTTTTACATACTCCGTATATGTTTCTCAATAAATGTAACATACAATTATATCCTGGACTATACCAAATGTCTTTCCCTGACAGTAGTAGTGTCTACACTCATAGCTGCAAGCTACAACAGCCTGATAAATCGTCTCAACTACAATGGGAAAATGTACACTGCAGTTTCGTACGAACATTATTGTCAATCAACCTGAGAACAGATGGGGAGTCCAGATTCCACCCTCTCAGCCTCATGGGATGAACCGAAACAAGAAAGTAGGGCTCTTGAGGTCGATGAACTTGTAAGACCCTTCCAGCGAGTTCAGATAGAGTGCTTCCCGAGGCTCGTTGCTTACGCCGCTTTGCATGGCGTACTCCAGTGCCATCTCATAGTCAACCTGGTGGTTTCATGTTGGAGCAAACAATATCAGCTTTGCGGTAACAAATCAGAACTGGTCATGGGAAAGGTGCAAGACTATGGACATTGTTGTAGAATAGAGCACAAGGAAACTATATGATACATCTTTCCTGCTTACCTGTTCAACGTGCTGAGTTAAGCAATCTCTAAAAGTCATCTCTGTCACCTCCTCCGAATTAATTTTCTCAAGGAGTTCCTCGTCTTCCTTGTCATACCGTGGCCTCTTGGGGGGAGACTCGTCTGCGATTTCCCCCAGTGTTTCCATAATTGTCCTTGCCACATCGGGAATGTATCTGCAAACAAGAAATCATCAGAATAAGACCTTGTCTAATTCGGGAGTATCTGGCATCAGCATGGCAAATCATGTTAATAAATCAGTTTTCAAATATCAACCTCAATATTGCTTAATATAAATGAAAGACAGTTTTAGTCCCCTAATTTTTCAAAGTGGACCTATATTTTTGCGATGCATCTGTTATTAACCAACTTCAACATTCAACAGGCACTACCGAAAATGTATGATTCAGCAATTTCACTGATTCAAAACATAGCCATAGCAAAAATACAAACAGCCTGACATCTACACCAATAAAAGATATCACCAGATCCACAAAGAGGAGTTACTTGTTCAGGTTTCTTTTCCTGTCCTGCTGTTCACGAGCCTGAAGTTTCTTCACTATCTTTGACTTCAGTTGGAGACAGCACTGCTTAAGGGCTGACTGAAGGTGCAAGAAAATTGATCGGATGAGTAGATGACCATACAATAACAGTAAATAAGGAAAGTGCGTATGTACCTTTACAGCCTCTGCTATCTCAGTTATATCATCTCCAATATATTCTTTTCCTGTACCTTTAAAAGGTATCTTTGTACTGACAATGCTCACAAAGACACCAATCTTGTCCTGCTGCTGATTAATTTTGTACAAGCCCCAACTAAAGAAAGATGAAAGATAAGAGTAATGGAAGAGATAAACATCTGAAGTACAACAGAAGTAGTACTACCAGAAAAAACTTACTTTATCCTTTTTTGAGCAGTTCTTGTGATGACATCCGCACCTTGTTCAAAAAGAAGCGGTATGCGGTTTGCAAACCTAAAAATATTTAAACCCTGAAGAATATACATATATGTGAGAATTTCGATCATCAGTACAAGGAAATTGTTAAAGCATGAATCTTGTCAGCAAGGAAAATACTGATGATGGAAAGGTTCTTCCCTCTTAAACTGCAGCTTGAGGTGTGCTATTAACAAATAATAGGTTTAGTCATAGAATTAAATTTTTATCCACTAATTAGTAAATGGAACGTTTCAGGTGTATCTTTAAAATGCAGGTAGCTTTTTGTGTACAACATGGGCCACTCTAATGTCAACTAATGGCCACAGATTTTGTGCTCTTGCTAGCTGCAAATTCATAAGAGTGTACTTTTTATATAAAAAAATGGACGAAAAGTCCTTTTGGATCATGGGCACCAGTGCTCTCAATGTATTAAAAAGTTCGAAAATTATATTTATATATTTCAAAAAATTATGTAACAAAATTCTAAAAGTAGCTAATGATGTATTCCACTAAGGGCTCGTTTGGAAGCCAGGCTTTCATTTCGTTTGTAGCATTTTGAAATGAATACATGTATTCATTTCATTTACATTGTAATTCCATAAATGGACACTTGTTTGGTTGCCACAGGAATTGCAAATGACAGCAGAATTCAATATTGAATTTGTAGATGGCTTCCATAGAGAAACGCAAATGACAGGTTTCAGCTTGGAATCGTGTTTACCCATGGAGTCATTTTGCTGGATTTCCTAAATGAAATGACGTCCCAATTCTGTGGCAACCAAACAGCCCACCTATGGAATTCCAAAATGAATTCCAGAATTCTAGGCCCAAATGATGGATACCAAACGACCTCTAACGTATAAAATCTCAAATACAAATGTTTTGTTTTCTGAGCTATACAAAAATGACCAAGCCTGATTTTTTTTGGAGATTTGAATCACTATACTCAGATCCACATATTTGTTATTTTCGTGCAGCCCAAAATACACATTATTTTCACGTTTGTGGGATACAATACTGACTACATCATGATTTATTTACAGATTTTTCTGAAACTTAGAAATATGAATTTTAATTACTTTTCTGAAAAGGGATCACTGGTGCTCATGTGCACCAAATCTCTGTCCAAAAGTGGATCACTATTTGTTGCACAACAGGCATTTATATGAGTTTGACTAATAAATCTGATAATACACTTTAAAAGAATCAGATAGAAAGAGCATCGGCAGAATCTAACATGGACATTTCATATAAAATAAGAACTGATGGAATAAACTACTATCAATTTTGATATTTACAATATCTGTGATCACAAACTGTAGGCAGCTAGAAAAAACAAAGCTGTTCAATGCTGGGTATATAGGGACATAGGAGGAGAGAGCAGAGTCTTGACTGGGAAAGGAAAATACAGAACAAGGAGGAGAAAAATAGTAAGGGTGAGAGCCAAGCAGATCGTGGGGAGGAACAGATATTTGGCATCCTCCCTGTTAGGAGAGAGGGGGGGGGAGGCGGGTGCATAGATATAGATTGGGCTATGGTACTACATTGTTTCTTGCATGAACTGAAATAGATTGACATCTCCCTTCTATAGACAGGATTCCATATAACATAATAAACTAACCAATCCACCTGTGACAGAACCACATCATCTTATGGAAGCCACTCCATCACAAAAACTAGTTCTCGCTCTAAAAGGAACACTGTAATAGAACCTATTGAAATAAAACTACCTCGTCCTGAACTTTGTCGTTATGGCTGCTGCTAAGGGCATCTCCAGTAGATACCGCAAACGCCTGAAACGCAAAAGGCGTTTGCGGTATAATGCATCACGTGTTCGCGGGTCGAAAAACGTCGCGGCAGAACAGATACGCAAAACAAGAACTGCAAATCGAGAAAACAAACATGAACTGCTAATTCACGCCATATTTTTGAAAGATCGTCGCTTACATATCATAATTTACACGCAGATTAACACGCATAGCAGTCAGCGGGTCGGATTTAGGGTATCCCGCATCCAGTTTTGCGATGCAGGCCGCAATGCTGTGTCTATTCGGGCAGTTTTTTGGCCCAAAACCGCAAATAAAATGCAGACCAGGTCATTTGCGGTATCTGCAAGAAGATGCTCTAAGGTATGTGGTTCCTCCTTTACCCAGACCACAACAAAAGAAGCAACAAAGAACATGTTTCCAGAATCTTCTTTAAAGATGACAGGCAGAAAATACTCCTTGGGAAATACAAAATAGTAGTTTCTTACTTGTTTAACATCTTTTCCACCAATGCTTATTCCAGCTTCAACAATAAATGGATGCCCTTCAAAAACCTGAGGGCTAAACAGAGGGTAGCCTTATGGCAGTAAGATACTTAAACTGAAAATAAGATGTAATCATCATCTCGGACATTCTCTGGTTAAATGCAATACCTGCTTGCATGTGTTGCAACCAGATCGGGGTGTAGCTCTTTTATGATACCTAGACGTAAATTGTATTCACCTGCAGGACTAAGACACTACAGAATTGGTTGATTTCTATACTGTGATCAATAATTGCATATTTGTGGAAGATATACTAGTCAATAAGCAGCAATAAGTGATAAGCAAATCAAGGTGAGAGCTGAAAAGGGATACATACATCGCCACTGGGATCATCAAACTTAGCCTGCCGAAATAACTGATGTATCCGCACTAATTGTTGTGATGTAAGGCTGTTGACTGTCGTTTTTGCACTAAAATCAGGCCCCATCTCCCCTGTCAAAACAAAAAATTGTGATAAGCAAAAAAACAAAATTGGTAAAGAAGTAACAACCACAGGTACATAACAAAGTATGTAATGCAAATACCACTATATATTTAACCCAGCAGACGGGTTTTACACAATCAATGGTTTGACTGGAAGAAGAGTATATGGAAATTAGCAACACATGAACATAAGTCAAACTCAAACCATGTATAAAGCAAAAACATGTGTAATTGCTACAGATATTCTTACTTGAAAATCCCCAAATTATATCACTGTATGAACCACAGAAAGGAGATATTGATTAATTAATTTGATTTTCAACTCAGTAACTCACCGATTAAACGGTCAGCATGTGCTTTGCTTATATTCACAAAGTCATGTTGCAGGAACTGCAAAAGGTTCGGCTTAGTGGTATCAGTAATTAAGCGCTTTATCAGCAGTAAATCGACAGCAGATGGGTGATGCTTTGTTAGGAGTGGAACAGGAGGCATAACATCTGTCCGTCGTGCAAATTTTATCTTCAAATTTTTTCTGCAAGACCCAGAGTGTTATGAAAAAAAAAATCAGAAGATTGTCAATTTAGCAATTAGCAGAACACAAATCACTAGAGAAGAAAATTCATACTCTGCTGTATCAGAGAGAAATCTAAATAGGAATTGAGCATATGGAGTGATGACAGCCATCTGTCGCATGTAATGTAGTATCCTTGACTGCAAGAAATAAATTGTAAATTCTACTTGGTAGTAATAGTTTACTATTTCAATTTTTCAAAAGAAAAGGGAATCCTACTCACACGATGAGTTGTCCAATTTCCCTCAATAATAACTTGAATCTCTGCCCCATGCCAGTGATCATTGTTCTCATGTTTCTCATGTAAATGAATATGAGGGACATTTCTGAGTAGGGTTTACCACTATTAGTCATGAACTCATGATAAACTGCAGAGGTTAACATATTGACTTGCATGAAGATAAACAATAATGACCAGCCATTCACTGTGTTGCACAGCATTAACCAAGAAGCTGCACTTACTTGTGAATGTCTATGTCAAGTCGACAGAACGAAATGTAATTTTGGCCTTTCATCGATGACTTAATATCAATCGGAAGACCCGTACTCATCTTTGACCATATAAGTGCCTGTTTAATACACGTTAAACTAAATTAGGCAGAAAAGGCAACAGAGGGTCCTAACTCCTAACTGTAAACGTGTTCATAGCTACAGAGTAACAGAATACAATAATCATCTATCAGAATGTCCATAACATGTCAAATGTTAAAATCAGCTTAACATGGCTAGTTACTGTTACTACAACTGACAGGCAAAATGTCACAAACATCTTGTATTCATGGGACAGCTTAACCATCAGAACGCACGATTTACAAGCGTAAAACACAATCATACATGTAGTCACTGTTAAAGGTTAAACAAGAATTTAGTGAGAAAAAGGACAACCGTCCTAACAAAAATGTTGATTTTCATCTTAGGATCATATCTCTAGAATGTCTATACAGGAATGTAAGGAAACGGGTCATGAAAGGCAGCACAAGACAATGAATGTCTCCATGCTAATTGCTACCAAGTACCAACCATACTGCATGGTTGCTCACTTTCACTACCCAATATAAACATGAAAATAGTCAGCTATGAACCGAAAGAAGGAAGTCCTAAACTTTGTTAAGAGAAGGGAATGACTTTGTTTCTTTCAAAGGAATGGATAGTATACATTTTTATGAGATGGCCGTTCGTGCCAAACTTAAAAAAAAAGTTTCCTACTTAATTGTGTGAAGAAATTTTACCATTTTAGCACCAAGTCCAAATTTCCCGCGTGTTTGCCTCAAACCATACTTCGTGCCCGATAGCACTGCATCAAAAATTCAATAATACCAGTGATCTTGCACAGCATGTACTATACCTTCTTCAGTGCTTTCATCTTACATAAATCAGTCGACAAAATCCTATTGAAAGCTTACCTCTGCCAAACATGTTTGGGATATCTTCATGTGACATGCCTCGGCCATTATCCTACACCCACAAAAACATTCAAGATTAGAAGTTCACAAGATAGATTTTCGTCACAAAAACAAAGTCACTATGGACAATACCTTGCAAGTCACTCTGAAAAACGAAGCCTCGCCCCGACCTTTTCCGCGAGCAGCTGGAGCGTCCTTAACTTTCTTCCCAAGAGCAGCATTTTTAGCTTGTGTTTCTTGGAAACGTGCTTCTTTGGCTAGGCGTTTCTACATATCCAAAAGTTTTACGGTACAATCAGAATAAAAAGGTGGATAATCCACAGAGATAAAAAGGGTGTAACCTAGCTGGTGATTTGTGAGGTTTGCAACCACTCTCAGCGGACTCAATAAGTACCCAAACCTTGTTCAGCTAATAATGGTCCAACTAATAAAATTTGCAAGTTATGTTATACCTCACGAGCCTTAGCTGATTCAAAATCATCATAGAGTGCTGCATCAACACGCTCTCGGTCAACCAGTCCTATCATTGTGTTGAATTTGCTCCTAGTGATCTCTTCTCTGGCAAAACAGAAAGAACCCATATTGTTCTTTGACATTGCCAAGGGGAAAAAAAGTACCCAATAATACAAATGGCGTTGAAAATCACTTACATCGTAATTTCTATATCAGGGAGCTCGGAGATGGACTCGGCCGAATCAAGGGCATTCTCAACTAGCTCCCGCATCGTGGTGTACAGAGACTTTCCAGGCTGTCAAGTATTGTAAGTGAGGGCAATGAGTTTGCCGATGCCTAACAGAAGTCCCTCCAAAACGCTATATCTGCTTCTCCGTCACTTTCTAATTGGTAATTTCATTCTAATGCATAATCCACTTCTCATTTGTAAACAGGTTGTGCCTGGTCCAGAGGCAAAATAAATGGGACAGGCGTCTATCTAAGCCTCACAAACGCCTGGATGCCAATCAGTACTGCTACTAAAACAGAGAGTTAAGCAGCTGCTCACATTGTCAAAACCAGCGATGTTTTTGTTTTCCGCGAAGAACTCAGCTGGCGATTCTGCAGCAAAGAGGATGATACATAAGCTTGCGATTCAAGTTAGTGCAAGACCGATGACGAATGTTGGAGGTCCCGGGAGCTTACTCTGCTTGAGGAGGCTGCTCTCCTTGGCCTTGGGCGACCCCTTGGAGGCGGCCTTCCCTTTTCCCGTCGCCTTCCCCTTGGCGGCCGCCGCAGAGGGCTTCTTCTTACTGCCGCCGGCGCTAGGCCCGCCGTCGCCGGCGTCGTCCATGGCGAGGTGGGCCCTGCGAGATCGGGATGGTAAGCTAGGGTTTGGAGTTTGGGGAGGCGGGGAGAATTGGGAAGTGAGGGGAGGGTCCAACGGCGGGGTCTGCACTGCCCACGAAGTCCACAAAGTTGATCCTGCTGGTCCATGAAGGAATGGACGGTCCAGATTAACTACGGTGCAAAGTTTAGAAGATTCATAATTCGCGGGCGCCAGAACTAGCTTCTCCCTTGACAAAATCTTTGGTTCCATCGCTCTTCGAGGTTCCCTCCGCCCAAAACGCAAGGCTCTTGTCACCGATTTAGCAAATTCAGATTTATAATCTCAGTAGGAGTGATCAAGACCTAACTGTGATGTGAGGTTGGCAGTGTTCCTCCTCTTTTGCAACACCAGTTCATCCATCCTTTGAAAGGACGCGACTTTCTTCGTTCTGGTCATGCTCCCAGCGGCTTCCAATGGCTCTCAATCCTAAACTTTTGGAGTCGAAGTGCAACCCATGCAATGGAGTGCGGACGGTAGGTTAGGGGCTTGTTCTTGCATTCTCCTGAGTTATTGTTGTTGGAGCCGTTGTCCTAGGTGTGTTGTGTTCTCCATTCTCAACGTGACCTGTAATTCTTAGCTTGTTTCTGATTTTTTGTAAGTTGTTCTCAACACCATTATAACACTAGTTGTTTGCGCTTCGTTAATTCAAAGCTGAGCGCTTTGAACCTACCATCTAAAAAAAGTTTCTCTTGCCACCACCCTACCATATCATGTATCGCCTATTTGATAATTTGATATATTCTTTATGATCATAAATCCACTTTAGAGTGCCCATCTTTGTGACACTCACTTGTTGATTGTGTTGATTTTTAGTTTTTTTTCTTCATATAACATGGCAAGCGTGATTCTCCTCATATCATGAATACATTTGGGTTTTGTGGTACCTTCTTGTCACACGGGATGATACATGCTTCTGCCACTTCATCCACCTTGTTTGATTCTCAGGCTAACATGCTCATTGCTATCATCATTTTCTTTGCAACATTAATTGATCTTGAGTATCGGAACGCATGCCTCTTGGGTAGTACCTGGCCTTCTATGCCAACCTCCCCCATCACGCTTGAAACCGTGAAAGTTGCACCTTTATATATTTGGGTCCTACAAAGTCTAAAACCCTTGGATTCCAAAGCATGTCCCTACAACTTTAATTTCCTACTCACCACCACCCCGTTGTCATCTACTAGCACCACAATATCAGCAAAGAGGGTAACAGGAATATATCCTTGTATATCTTTTCTGACCTCCTCCATCACCGAGGAAAAAATATCAGAGCTCAAGGTTGGCTCTTCATGTAGTTGTCTTGGAATCAAAAAAAAGATATCGGTCCCATGCACGAAGAGACGCGTCCCTGCGTCGCCTGGGAAATCTGGGACGCCATTAACGTCATTTGACCAAAGGTAGGCGACGAGGTTTTAGGCTTCCGAACCGCTGACGCGTCGGGCCCGCGTCCCCTGGCCTCGCATTTCGTTGTGTCCAGCGTGTCAGGAGCGTCCTCTGTGTAGCTGGGACGAGCTCGGGCCGCTGGACACCGTATTGAGCCGCGCCAGATAAAAAAAGGATTTAGGGCACGCGGTTGGAAACGTTTTTTTGTGCAGCACGCCCCAAATCTCTTTGAAGAACGCTTTGAAGGACGCGGCTGGAGATGATTCTTAAGATGAGTATGGTAAAACTATCGTTTCATCATGCCGTGAGCTATTCATCTGTGCTGATCCGTTAGTGGCAGATAGCAGAGCATGTGAAGAGAACCTAAGGTTGGCATTGGAATGGAGCCACAAGCTGGTGGTGGTAGAGTTGGATTGCTCGGTGTTAATCGATGCCATTACAAGGAAGTCCTAGGATAGATCACCGCTTGCTCACCTCATTACTGAGATTAGAGATTTAGTTAAGGGTAGTAGACATTTATTTTTTGTAAAAGTCGAATGTTCGCAGAACAAGTCAAGTCATTGACTCACAAATTTTGCGAGGTTAGCGCTTGGTTCACGGCCTTCTAGTAATCCATGTGGCTTAATAGATTTCCTTTTACCTGAAAAAAAAGTACTCCCTCCCGTCCATATTACTTGTCACCAAAAATGGATGTATCAATAATTAAAATATATCTAGATACATCTATATTAGTATCAAGTAATATGGATCGGAGGAGTAGGATGTACTCTTTGATCTAGATTATTTGTCGTAGATTAAATGAACCGCCTAGATAGATTTTAGGCAACATTTTATCTAAAATCACGACAAGTATTTTAGAGAAGAAAGTACTAGTACATTTTATAACAGAGCAAGTATTTTAGTTTCAAGAGTTTTAAGGTGGTGTGTTTAGGAGTAGAGGGGAGCAGCAGTACACTCGGAGCTGAGCACCGGGACCTCTTTACGCTCTTTACGGAGGTATCTTCATGGTTGAAGGATACAACAAGAGATATTTTTTCCCAACATGGGTGGCAGCGTAACCTTCCGAGCTATATGTGGCTATGTGTATTTCAGTTATGCAAAGGCCAAATCTACTAAGCAAGTAATAAACTGCCCATTTTCGAAAAACACTCGGAGCTGAGCGGAAGCACCCGCAAGTACATCATCCGACACGACCACGGCCGTTTTATCTGCACACAGCAAAACCACACCGGAATCCGGATAACGTTCTGTCCTGCTTCTCCTCGCTCCGTCTCCCCATTCCTCGCCCTCCCTCCGTCCTCTCCAGCGGCTCCAATGGCGACCACCATCTCCTCTCTAGCGGCCACCCACTCCCTCCACCGCCGCTGCTGCCGGAGCAGCCCCTCCTCGCCCTCCACCCCCGCACGCGTCTCATTCCGCGCCGCGCCGCCGGCTGCCCCGGCGGCGCGGGCGAGGCGCCGGGCTGCGGTGCAGGTGCTCGCCTCCTCCGCGGTGCTGGAGGCGCCCGAGGAGCTGGCCACGCGCAAGCTCTACGTGGGTAACATCCCCAGGACCGTCACCAACGACGAGCTGGCAGCCTTGTTCGCCGAGCACGGCACCGTCGTGCGGGCCGAGGTAACGTTGCAATGTGTAATGCCGCTCTAATCATGGCAGCCCGTTGATTGCGCTAATCTCCGTAGAAAGATCCATTGCGTAGTTTAGTGTCCCCGAATTAATTTCAGTCCTTTATCCCGTTCAGTGGACTGCATAAGTAGCCACAGCCTGATGTATGGAGTCCATGGATCTTAGTATCTTACAGACATGTACTCATACAAGATAATAATTATGTAGCTTGCAAGTGGCCATGGCGTGATGAAGTGCTTGCTCTATGTCTAGGTAATGTATCTCACCGAAACAATTGTTTGCCCAATTCTTTTGCGCAGGTTATGTATGACAAGTACAGTGGCCGGAGCAGGCGTTTCGGGTTTGTCACGATGAGCACGGTGGAGGAGGCCAATGCTGCCACCGAGGCCCTGAATGAGACTGTAAGCTTCAAATCTTCACATCCTGTCATTTGAATCCCAGTTCGGAGCATGCTTTTGCGCGCAGTAGATGCATGGGTGACTTATCTTTGCGCTTGATGATTGTACCAGGAGGTTGGAGGTAGAAAAATTAAAGTGAATGTGACAGAGAGCTTCTTGCCGAACATTGATCTGTCTGCACCAGAACCGGAGCCCGCGTTCGTTGACAGCCAGTACAAGGTTTATGTTGGCAATCTTGCAAAGACGGTGACCACAGAGGTGCTCAAGAACTTCTTCTCTGAAAAGGGGGAGGTCCTCAGTGCCACGGTATCACGAGTTCCGGGGACTCCAAAGTCCAA